>NC_040897.2:10452936-10791151 GCF_900634795.4 Betta splendens | reverse complement strand
GCCCCTTCAGTGCTCTTTCAGAGGTAGACGTCGCACAGTAAACTACGCTTTCATCTCCTCACTCGCCGCTGTTGCAATCAGAGGAGATTTTGCCCATATAATCAGTGGCTTTGATGCGTGTGCCGTCGCCTCTCCTTCCCAGTCGCACGTCTCGGCCGCCCGACGCCGGTTCACTCCGGCTGCAGAGTGGCGCTCGACTCCGAATTTCACCGTGGGATTGATTTGTTTCCCCCGAAGTGCCTCTGGCGCCGCGCGGGGAAGGTTAGATCCTGCGCGAGGGCCTTCTGGAAGCGGCGCTAACATCTCAAAGTTGCCCGGCGTCTCGGCTGAAGAGCGGCCCCGCGTAATGATTCTAATTGCGGCTTTGAAAGCGGCGGAGCTGTCAAATACTCCCGTGTAGGATAATACGCATTGGCTGGAAATTAGCGGTTCTGACACAAGTGCAACAATGTGTCAGGAATGTTGCTGGCTGAACAAAATGCCCTCCATTGTTGTTCTGTGACACCTGTGGCTACCTTTTTACCAGACAAGCTACAATTAAGTGCTCAAAGAAACAGAGAATAGAGAAATGTGAATGCTAATTGATTTACTTTAATTAATTCATTATGGCTCATTATCTATTGTGGTTGATGTTGTTATATTGGTGCAATCTACGTTTTATTCTTCTTGCCCTCAAATGGCGTATTGTTGTGAGCTGACACCTACAAATACAAATACAATTACAAACAATGTATAAGAGCATTTATCTGGAAAAAAAGCAACAAACTCAGAAATATATTCCACATTTTCGCTGCTTGCTGAGTGTTGGATGAATGTCAGCCTTTCATGACACACCGGTCGGTGCTGACCCGGAGGCCAACACGCTCGCGTTTTCTGGAGTTTCATTAAACTAAAGCCTTTTCTGGGACAATGTAAATGTAACCATATGGGACATTTGGAGTTGCATTATTACAAACGACTGTGCTGTGATGTACTGTACCTAAAGCAGCCGAAAAGGAGGCCAAGCAAAGAACAGGAGGTTTTGTAGAAACCTGGAACCTGGAACTGTGCTTGTCCAGGCTGCATGTAGGCGAAAGCACAGGAGGCTGTTCCTTCCCTCTTTGAACTGGACGGTTGACTTTCGTGACTAATTGTTCTCAATTCGCTCTCGTCTGCAGCAAGAGAGGGACCCTTAAAACACACAGCTCAAGACACAAAGCACCGTCTTGGAGCTGAAGGGAACAAGGAGCGCTGCGACAGATGGCGCCGCTCTGAAGATCCCGCCGTTACTGTGGGATCACATGAAGTCAGGCGGGGTTCTCCAGAGCGCTGGGAACCACGCATCCGTCGAGCGCCTTGAAGTGTCGATGCCTCTCCGGTGGCGGGTGGTCACACAAAACGCCGATTTGAAGGTTGTGAATTTGTGCATTACACATTTCATAACGATGGATCGGGAAAATGATTAATTCACCCGTTCGTATTTTTTGGACTGGAATCCATGTGGAAAGGTGCAGGGCAGCTGATGTGATGCTTGGCTGCTGGTGCACGCCGCTGGTGCTGCACCCCCGCCGCCGGCAGCTGAATGTGTATTGATCAGGAAGTGAGATGCCGGCGATGGCGCTTGTTGTCATAACAAGCTGAGCGGCAGCTGTCCCAACAGCGCGGGGCAAAGCAGGCTCCCGGTGAGGCGCGCACGCCCCCAGCGCACGCCGACGCGCCCGGCAGATCCTGCAGGGGCCGCTCGGAGCTCGGGTCACCCACAGTTCAGGCGCCCGGATTTCTGGCCCCGCGGCGCGGAGGGGAAGATGTAAACAGAGGCTACGGCGCTCTGCAGGCACCGGCTTATTTATATTCAGTGTATGGATTTACCCTGACTCATCGTGGTGCGGGAACACGCGTCCAGAGTAACGCCGCATATCACAAAAAAAAAAAAGAATCCTCGTGTATTTTGTGAAGGCGCAAAAATAAGCAAGTCAATCATTTGCATATGACGCTTGGCTGCGGAGTAGAAAAACCCAGTGACTTCATTAATCCCTGCGCCAAATGGCAATCAGATGTCACCGTGGCGTCTTAGTCACGCGGCGGAATCCTTCAATAACGCTGCAAAACGAACGCGACCTCGGACCCACGGACTCTGGGTTTGGGTCCTGTCTCGTTCTCGGTGGGATGTAACAGCTAACGTCGTACGGTAGAGGGGGGGGGGGCGCGATCACTACAACAACTGTTATTCCTGATGCCACAAGCCACACTACAGACAACTCACAGCTGCCTGCGCTTAAGGGTCTATTAATTCCAGCCACGGCTGCTGGAAGATGAAACAGCTGGCCATAAACCATCCTGACACACTCGCGCACGGTGAGGAAAAACCCAGAAAGGGGAAGAACCGGCGTGTTTAGACAGTCTCTGTGTCGGTGCTTTTTATTTGCTCCATCATCGCTTGCGCTACGTTTCCAGCAACATCCCATCGCGCGAGGAAGGACACAACATATTTCACTCCCTAACAGTTTACTCAGGACTGTTTTCCTCAAGGACTTTCGCAGGCAGCCTCTTTCCAGCGGCTCCACGCTCGCTCTGTGCTTCCGCCCGGCATGAAAAATGAAACGCACGGCTCCTGCGCGGAGCGGCCGGGACCTCCAGCGCGCCGCCAAGAGCTCCCGATTGTCCAGCGTCAGTAAATCACCGCTTTAAAACTGCCGAGGTTCGGGTTTTGTACCTCGTACCTCGTACGCGGGGTCGGTGCAGCACGGAGGCTATTAGGGACGTATTTGAAGATCGGCCTTGAAGGCGCTTCCCCTTCCTGCCTGTGAAGCAGCATCTCTGGAGGTCAGCGGAGGCATCAAACCCTCCTTTCATCTGGTTCTGGCTGGGTCAGAGGGGATTTGAGCCCGGCTCACTACCACATGTTTCTCAACTCGCCCAGCGTCGCTCCAGGCGCAGATTATCACCGCGAGCCGGCTACTGTTACCGGCCGCCGGCCCGATCCCGCCGGGAGCCTCTCCCCGTCCCCGCGTCTCCCTCCAGCTTCGCTTTCGCAAATATGGCAAATGTGTGCCCGCGCGGCACCGAGACGCGCAAGGAGCTTCTTAGGAGGATTTCCAAAACAGAGCTGTCGGTTGAACAGGTTTCTCCGGAGACGCTGCACCTGAGCAGTTTAAAACATTTGTTGTGTTTGTGCTGTAATTCTGCTCCTTCGGGGCCCATTTTGTCATCATTTACCAGGTGATTCCCCCCCAGGCTCTGATAATTACAATAAAAGATTAATAAAACAAACTGGGTGTGTGCAGTTTCCTCACATCCTGCAGTTTGGACTCCACTTTCCTCCAGCGTTAGAAGCGTTATTTGTAATTTGGGTTCGCAGCCGCCTGTGAATGACATGCGTCTTGATGGTGCTGATGATTGGACAGACAATCGGCGTGACGGGCCGAGCGTTCCACTTCACCAGACAGAAAGTTTTTAGCCTTTGAAAACAAGTTTTGCTTTTATTCTCGCTGATAATTCTGACATATGTTTATTTCAGTGGGGTTCCGAGGGCAGCACTGTTTTTCAAGTATAGTATTTCTATTTTTACCTAAATAAAAGATCTGAACCGTCCACCTCAGACAAACAAAATCATTACCTTAACCTTTCTCTGTTAAACACTATACCCCTGAGTTTTATTGATAGGCAGACCGTTTCCTTTCCTAATGGACAAAAAAAACCAAAAGGCATCAAACAGTGGTGGTGTTATATATTTCTCCACGTCTCTAGAGGCCTCAGGAGGACTTTGCTCAGTGTCCCAGCATGGCGAGGTCGAAGTCATCCAGCAGTGGCCTCCGTCTGGCATTTTACCCAGAGCACATCCTGTGGGAGCTTGAGCTTTGGAGCCGGCTGCGCGACCACATCAAACAATGGCTTTTTGTTGTAAACAAAGCCAGGGCAGCTTGCCGGGGGCCCTCCTGCTCTCTCCGTCTTCCCTCCCGCTCGCAGCCCCGGATCCAGTCTGCCTACCATAATTCTGGACTGTCAGACGAGTGCGCGCCAATGCACCACAAGTCTCTCTGTTCCATTTGTATTTGTACACAAAGACCATGGACCTGGCAGCGTAACAGACGAAATCAGGACCGCTGGAAATAGTGAGGCAAGATGAAAAGCACAACCGGAGCTTTGCCTCCAGAGGATGGTTAAAACTAAATCACCTGAGCAGTCGTTTGACTGCACGGCATGAACCATAATGTCCTCATCCATGTTTTGGCTCAATGTGTTCTCTGCTGCAGCTGCTTTGTCCAGAGAATGAGCACTGTTTCAAAGTTGGATGACAGCTTGTAGCAAATACAGTGTCTTCATCTTTAGTTTACTGAGTCCATCAACATTCTTTCTTGGAATGGGCTTTATTTTGACTTATTTATTTCACTGAGCGAAGCCTCAGTAAATAAAAACACTTGCATGAAAGAGTTTATCCACAGTAGCTGGATAGAAGTTCTAATTTCGCATGCACGGCGGCAGCTCATATAAATAGTTAATTTTCAATTACAGATAGCAGTTAAGTGAAATCAGTTCAGCTTTCATTTGCGCCGCCGCGGTTCTGTCCAAATAAAGCGCTCGCGTGTTTCCGCCTTTGTAGTGCAGAGTAGGGTTCCACTGGCGCACGCTGACCGGTGTAACTAACCGCACTCACCATGAAATGACACCTAATAGGTCCCCGAAGGTGCCGCGGCGCAGTGTCACTTCAGCTATGATAATGAAAGATCTTCAGCGGCCGGCTAATTGAATGGCCGCAGCTGCGATGCGTTCTCGGCTATTATCGCTACTAATAGTTCTGATCAGGAAGGGAAACAGGAAGAGGAAGGAGAGGCCCATCTCTGAGTCCCAGGAGCCCACCAGACCCTGCGAGGCTATTACAGTCTGTTGTTCTACTGTGGCACCTATGTATATTCAACCCAAACTGATATTCTTTAAACAACTCATGCAGAGTAGAATTTGGAGGGCTGGTTAATTGCGAGGTTTGCAGATAATTGTTTCATTACTTCGAGCTGGCTCCCATTGTTCCTGGCCAGGCACACGGGTCCAAGTCTAAGCAGAGCTTGGCAGGAGTTTTTAAACAGGGGGAAATGGAACAACCTGCTTCACTGCCCCCGCCGATCCCTCGGGTTTCGGCCGCTTTTCCTTTTTTCTCTCTTTCTCTCTCTCATGCCTCATATGTCAAGGGCATTCCCTGTTTCCGTGCTTCTGGAAACCTGCAGAGGTCAATCGCTCTAAAAGCTGGTAGAGTGCACAGCAGGGAGCCAGATTTACGTACTCTTTCCAGAGTCGCTCTCCCAAAATGAGCAGGATGTTTGTTCTTTGTTCATTTTCTTTGAAGGGAATATTCTACACTGTAATGTTCAGGCATCATTTGTTTTGTTTTTGATAAAAGGGGGATTAGCATCCTGTTAACATTTATGTCCTCACTGTGTTTCATATGAAGTGGAAATTGTAATGGCTTGAATTCTAACCAAGTATGTGCATGCTAATCACTCCGCTTTGCAGTTTGAGATCCACATGCTGCCCGCTGAAGGGGAAAGAGGCTCCGATTGACTCCATTTGAATCTATTGGCGAGCACATGTTCATCTCGACGCTGGGAGCCGGGGTTATAAAGTGTGGCGATGGGGAAGTACACCAGAGGGCAGAGGCCAGTGGCTTTAGTGCTCTTTGGGGCATTGCCGTGTGTCTTTGAGTTTGAATTAGCTCCGCTTGAGCACACCACCAGCTGGGAACTATGTAAATGGACTGTACGGGACCGTATCTGTGCAGCGGCAGTTAAAACCAGGCCTCCTCCGTCAGCTCCGCAGCCACAGGCGGGAGCGTTTCATCCCCTCCACGCTAAAGGGCCAGTCCATAAATTGTCATGTGTCCAATTGAAAAGGCTCCTGTTCTTATCTGGTGGCCATCGACAGCAAGAATGCAGCCACATGAGCGTGTCGCGCTGATAACATCTACTCCTGTTCTCCTTCACAGAAAGGACTGGAGGTTCTTCTTTTTTTCATTTACCGGAATAAACCCAGCATGAAAATATTTTTCAGTATCTTTTTGTTCCTCAAAGAAAAACAGGATGTCAAGGCCTTTCGATGGCCGCGCAGAGATTCCAGCTCCTTCGCTGCGAAAGACCACAGCTTTGGACGTTGGGGAGGTTTCAGCGAGCTGCCGCCGGCTCACGGTCGTCCGTGGAGTAGCCTGTAGGCTTTTACAGCAAGAGACAATAATCGCCCGTCATGGCTGGTGGCCATTTTTTTCTTTCTTTTCCCCATTGAACTGCAGCAACATGTGAGGAGCCGAAGCGAGAAAAAAAAAAAAGAGACGATCATTTATTATTCAAATGGAATGAGGTCCGGCAGATGGTGGAAGCCGGGCCGTGGGCTCGTGGCAGAAAACCTCCTGCTCGCTACCTCTGTGGTTCCAGTCGGCCCGTGACGAAATAAAAAGTTCAAAGGGAATCAGCAATCGTGACGGATCTCATTAGCATATTTCCAATGAGCAACATTAGAAGCAGACGTGGGGGGGAGGGGGGCACCCAGGAACTAATCAGTGTGGGCTGTGGGCATGACACTGCAGTCTTTTCACACAGTGGAACAATAAAAATTAAACATGTTATATGTTCAAAACGATTTTTGTGTTCATAAAAAGGAGATATTTCAAGTCTTCTGTGCTTTTTATTGTCCAAAATCCAGTATCTGACTCGTGTAAAGGCCGATCAATACACTTGGTTGCGGCTCCTTTAGCTCGGCTCGGTCGTCGGTCAGCCGGTGCCACTGTTTGATAGCAGCCTTCAGCACATCTGGATTTGCCCGCCCCCGTATTTCTCACCTTCCTCCCGACAATAGGCCGCGGATCGTCGGCGGGGCCGAGGTCAGGCGAGCCGGCCGGCCGATGGAGCGCGGCAATATCATGGTCAGTAAACCAGTTAGCGGCAGCTGCGGCGTCCTGCTGCAGGAGGAAACGGGCGTGTCCGCCAAGCTTGTCGACAGACAGCAGCATGAAGGGCTCCGAATCACGGTAAACAGCCGTGTTGACTTTGACCAACACCGGCTGATGACACAGCGTCCTAAATCCTCACAACACAACAATGGACTCTGCAGCGGCTGGGATTCCGTGCTGCTCCAATCTTCCGGACTGGAGCCTTGATTTTCTGGGGGAAAGCAGAATTTCCTTTGACCAGCGAGCGCCCGTGAGCTCAGTGCGTCGTTTTGCCTGGCTTCAGTCCAGGTGATGCTCTCAGCTGTGGTCTTGATTCTAGGAACGCCGCGGTTGTCGCCCCGAAGATGTTCGGCCACTTGATGCACGGACTCGAGTCCCTGTGAAGTTCCTCCAAGCTCTTGAATCGGCTGTAGTTGGCAGCCAAGGCCGCAGTCGTCCATGTTGTTTGTGCAGCTCCACTTATCACCGCTCTCCTTCCAGTCAACCTTCCATGCAAATGCTCAGATAAAGCCAGTGATGACCTCCTGTGGAGAGTCAGCTCTGTGGAGGCCGTCAGTGACTGTGTCCCGAACTGAAACGAGATGCAGTATGTGGAATTCATTCCAGTTAATGAATGTGCAGCCGTTTGTATTAGCTGCAAATAAACACAGGAGAAGCTAACCTCTAGAATCTGTATAAAACTGACCCCGACCAAGAAAAAGCTTCTGCACCTCCACACAGTTTTGCACTTTGACTCACACTCTGACTTTTGCAGAGATTTGACCACAAGGCTACGGCTACAGCTGTTGTGTTAACTAATGAGCCGGAGAAGTGGAGGCTCCTTTGACCTTTAACCCCGGCGTGTTTTGTGCTACAGCGTTGCTGCACTAAGCCGTTTCAAACATGACATCGGCATCAAAATAGACCCATTTCTTTTATTTTTATAATTAAACTCTATTCTTCGCGGTAAACAAACTCAGAATCTACCTTTTATTCCAGCACAGCGGCTCCTGGGCGATACCTTGTGTGAATGGTTTTGTGTTTTCAGCGAACCACAAAGGCTCTATTCAGTCTGTTGACATGGTGGCATTACAGAGTGCAGGGCAGGCTCCTCATACCATTTGCCTGAGCACTGTAAAACACTGCCATGTGTGGGGCGATCGAGCCAAGGCTGAGATTGTAAAAGAGGCCGGAAGCTCCTGAGCTGCTCCTCAGACATGCTAGACTTCAGCACCTGTCAAGGGGGTTACTTAAATGTCAGCCCGTGACCACATGCATCCAGCAACGCAGCGTAAGCTTCTCCTTTGTGCCGCCCGCATGTTATTTAGTGCTTCATTCTGTAGGAGGGCATCTCCACAAAGCACCGCTCCTTCTCTGATTTGAAATATTGGTCTGGGGGACGCGTCGCACAGTCGCCGCGACTCCGCTTCCCAGACCGGAATGCGAGTGAGTTTTTCCCGACGTTCCCAGCGGTGCTGTTCTTTAGGGACCGCAACAGGCCACAAATCTGGCAGCGGCGGCTTTTTTCTCGCTGAAAAACACGAGACGAACATCTAGCCATGAAAGCGCTGGAGGAATTTGGTTGGAGCGGGAATGCAATAAAATGTATAAAAAGCCAAATGTGACTTGTGACAAAGGATCTAAGAACGTCAAACGGGGACAAATAGATGACTATCTGCTTTTTAATGGAAAATAAGGAGCGGGGCGGTCGCGTGCTGCCAAAGCGCCGCTTATCACATCGTATAGGAATGTTCTGCCTGCAGAGTAGAGAGAAATCTGCTGCGCATAAACTGATGCTAATGTGCTAATCCTAGTGTGGACGTCGTCGTGGGCCGTTTTTCTGCTCGTTGTTTGCATATTAATCGCAGCCGTATTGTTATAACATCATTCGTCTTGCATTAAAAGCTGAGGATGTTAATGAAAGTCTCTACGCTGACGCATTTGGACGCCGGGTTTGGCGTCGCGTCGCTCCTTTGTCGAGCGCGGATGAGGAACGGCTCGAATACACTACAGATTAATGCAACAAGTATCCCGTTGCTGGGAAAACACCCAAATCTTGCCTTATTGGCAACAATCGCGGTGATGAATGTCTGTTTTGAAGATTAATGACTGAGGCGTTTTGAGGGGGGGCGCAAAGACGGAACAATAGAGCGGTAAAGTGTAAAGACTTGACTTTGGAGGGAGATTAGAGTGTCGAGCCTCACAAGTATTTCCTGCTGCCAGATAAGCAGACTCTCCACCGAGGCTTTGTGCGGCTCGCACATGACATTCTTGCAATATCACTTTGTGAATCCCGCTCTTCAAACTGAAGCATTTCGCGGTGTCACCTTGTAAATACCTCTGCGCCTGCTTTAAATGTATTTCAGGGCCCTGGAAAAAGGAGGAGACCACCATGTGCTCGGAACATGCTCTTGCTCACAACAGGTTTTGTTTGTTACTCCCCGGCCTCTTACTCCTCACCAATCTGTGACCAGAATAGAACGGGTCGAGCGACACCGACTGGTGCTGGGCCGCGGGCTGACGGGAGCCCACCCTGGGATGTGGGCTGGTGCAGGACCACCCTAGCAGGCTGCTATGCACATGGTGCCTGGGTCAACCCTTGACACCTAAACAAGGGGGGGGGGGCCCTTAAGAAGGAAAGTGGCCAAGTCATACACCTGCTTCCTGCTTCCATTCAAGGCTTTATTGTCCTCATTCACATCAACAGATGTCCTTGTTGCCATTATTAGCGATTGCAATGCTGCATCAACGAGCCTCTAATTGTCCTGCGTGAGTAATAGAACTCGGGTCGAGCAGCTTCAGACTTCTGTGCATTTGGAGTTTCTCTTCTCTGCCATAACCTTTTAAAGCAGCCAAATGTGCCAACGGCTGGCGGCGCATCGGCCCGGATGCCCGGTAGTCGTGATAAGTGATGCTTTGACCCACCGCTGGTATCAGGCTGTGCAGGCCACACGACAGGCAACACCGTCTCCTCGCCCCGACCTGCCAGGCCTTCGAGGGGAGAGTAAATATTTGGCACCCGGCCTCGTGTGTGAAGTTGGTAGAGTCTCGGGGCGGTCTCATCCTCGTTAAAGGATCAACACCCGCGCTGCCGCTTCCCGCATCGACGCCTCGGCTCGGGCCGGGCTGCTCTAACTGGCTCGTTAGGCGTTTCTCAGTGACACTCGCGGCGCGCCGGCGTTCTGCGAGTGTTGCTGGGGCTCTGACTGTTTCACTTTGCCTCTTTTCACCCGCAGGGGGTGAAATCGTGCCAGTTGCACCGTCACCGGTCTCACCGACCGCCTTCTAACGAAACGAGAGTGGTAGTAAATGTCGGGCAGCGTGCAGGCAAACGGCACAAACTCCTGTGATGCTGTAATCATACTATACAACATGATCACATTCTAATCAGATGGGGATAACAGACAGGTTTAGAAAGAACCGCTCAAATCTCAGCATGTGGGCACAGTAAAGTATATTTGTATCTCAGTATCTAGTATTATATATATTTAGTTTATCTCAGTGGAATCTGAACTCATATGAAGTCATCCTTTCTTATTATTTTTTTTATTGATTGCAGGATTGATCAAATGGCAGAGAATCTTCAAAGGTACAGAGTAATCAGAAGCACGCCTCCGTTCGGACGGCGCAAAAGGGGCGAAATCAAAAGCAGAGCAGCCTGTGGACGGGACCTAATCCGCAGCAGATTCTCCCCTCGGCCCGAGCGCCGCTTCGTGCAGCGCGTGGTAACAAGGAGCCTCCTCTGGAAGGAGAAGGTGGGGATGACCCACCGTGCTTCCTCATCAAATAGAGGCGGGGGCGCCCCCCCCTCCCCCACTGCTTAGTCTTTAACCAGCCTTTTCCACGACCCGTGTCCGTGCAAGGTAAGCCAAAAAACCCAATGAAGAATGGCAGCCTAGAAACAGAGCATCACCTCCACCCAAGACCAAGTTGTTCCAGAGGACTCTGCCGCATTCCACAGCAACTCGCAGTGATTTATTGTGCCCCGCGATGGTTACTGACGTCCCCCTGAGCCAGTAACTTTGTTCTGCAGCGTCTGGATGATGAATCTGTTTTTCTTCTTAAAGTCCTTTCTGAGATCCCGATTATCCCTTTCATAATTATTATTATGTGTAACAGGCCGGAGGGCTGTAAGAAGTCATTTTCCCCTCCGCCCGGCCGGTTGTGTTATCAGGTTTCTGCGGAGCAGAAGAAGTAGATGTCCACTTTTCACTGTGCTCATCAACAGTAGATCCAGGGTCCATACAAACCCAATTAAGAATCAATTTGAGCCAGTGTCAGACAGTCTGGCGCCTGGAGAGGGGTAAATGCTTTTAATATGAACATTTTATCGTTGTCTCACAGTCTTCCATCGTCTAAGAGTCTGACATGTGTAAAGTATCTGTCATGAAGCCCCAGATGCTGCCACAGTAGCGCGTACGCGGCCTTCAGACACATGGCGCGCACATGCACCCAAAGGTGGAAAAACTGATATGTAAAACAATCCCACTTGAAAGGCATAAATCATATAAGACCCAATGAGATCCTGACAGTAGCCGTGATTGGCATATTTATTCTCCCCGCCGTTCGGTTCCAAATTAGTCCCGGGACAAATGTCACGCCGTGAAATGTGCTCTTGAATAATGTCAAACATGTCTGACACGGGCCCGGATTGATGTGGTCGCCGTGAACGCCGGCACCTCTGCTGCTCGCCGGCGTCGGAGGTGCTCGCGCTCGTTGCACATCAAGTATTAGCGGCGCCTGCAGACCGCCAGCGCGCGTCTGCTGCTGCTGCTGCTATGAGGTCCCGCTGTAGCGTTCGCGCCTGTTTTATCCGCACGCGTGCGGCGGCTCCTCGTGCGCCGGCGCCATCGCTGTTATTATGTCAGCGTTATTATTATACTTGTGCGTCTGCTCACACTAGGCAGCGCGCTGTACCTGTATTTTCCATCAATTTGTAACATTTCAAATAACATGAGTCTGCACTTAGAGCGGCGGCGGCGGCGGCACCGCTCTCCCCACGCTGACATACTGCAAAATGCCATGATTATCAATGGAGGCGACGCTGTGCAGAGGAGGGGAGCTGTGCGGCGGCGACGGCTGAGTGGCGGCGGACGAGCCGGTCGCATTCACCTGAGCGTGAAAGGAATTCTTTTTTTTCTCAGCGGCGCAGGCGGCGTTTATGGTTTTCACGCCGCTATTGATTGAACAATTAGAGCCACTTGTTGATTGGCTCCCAAACGCAGGCCGACAATTTCTTTTGACAGATGCGACTGCTCCCCACACACGTGTTGGTCCCACGGTTGCTGTTTTTACTGGGGTGGTTTTTTTGTGCATGAGGCCGGATGACAACTCATTGAACCCATTGTCACCATGACTTATGGGTCCATAGATGCTGTATTCTGCGTCTCCTCTGCTGGTTGTTGTTGTGTGGGTGTGACGCTGCCTGGCTGCAGTCTTGCTTGAATGAAGTGCTGCGGAGTGACACCGTGGCAAAACATGCATTTAATTCGGCTTTAATTATGTCAAACAACAGACGCCGTCGGTTAAACTCCACCGTATACGTCTGAGCTGCAGGCGCTAAAAATAGGCCCAGTCCCACAAGTCCTGCTTGACTGACAGGACGTCTCATCCTGGCACGCAACGATGACCCATTTCCTCTTTTCCTCAAAAGTTAAGCGTGACCCGCTGCGCGTTGTGTTGTGGTTCCGCTCTGCCAGGGTTTGCTCTGTTTAGGTTACGAAGAGTGGCTCCGCGTTGGCCGGCGAACAGCACGGGAGTGTAAAGAAAGCCCAACTATCCGCTACCTTTGAATGGGATCATTAGATGCAGTAAATCTTTTTTTTTCTTTTTTCTCCTCCTGCCTTTTCACGTTGGAACAATGAACATCTGTTTCCATTTTCCCGAGTTCCAGCGTCGCTGTGGAAGAGGCTAGACGTGCAGCACAACAACATAGCTTAACAACTCATAACTACAGTCTAAGATAAACAGTGACCATAGGATACTAAATTAAAACAAATGTTCCCAAGTGCTTTACCAAGTGCTTTAAAGTGATCAAATATAGATTGAGATGCCTTTGCAGATAAGCCTGTTTGTGCACTGGGGAACACTGATGTTTTTGGAGCAAATCACACAGTTGGAAAGCGCTGCCTCTGGTACATTACCTTCATTTGTTCAATGCTTTTACCCATATAAGACCATTTTACAGACGGAGCCAAGGGCGGGGGGAGAGACCTGTGAGCCAAAAAGATCCAGAGAGGGAGACAAGTCTGGATCCATGTTGCTTGTCAGATGTTATCTGGTGGTGAGAGCTGAATTCACTTTTTATACTTGATCTAAGTTCTGTCAGGCTGAGCCGGTCTCACGGGGAGCAGCGGAGGCCTCCATCTTAGCGTGGAGAGAAACTACTTCATGCTTCCATGATTCTACTCCATGGTGCTGTTCTTTGTTGTTTATTGTATGTTTTATATGGTCCCTCCTGCCATGAATACGTAACTTCTTGCGTTATTAGTTTGACTGGCCGCGGCTACAGGCGTCGCCTTTGAGCTGATTAAGTCATTCCTACTGTGTATTTGCTAATAGCACACTCCAAGTAATGGTTTTACGAGGAGCTCCTCTGCTCCTGAGTGAATTAAGTCATTGTCTTATCATGAATGCGGCGGAGTTCACTGGTGGTTGAGCCTTCTAATCGAGCCTTTTCCATCATGGGAACCGGCATTACATGACAATCGCGATCATGATAACTCCCACCCTTTCTCGTGCCGCTCTGTGATTACCCAAACTACAGAAAGCGCACTCCGCACAATGAGCTGGGAAATGGATGCCGCAAAGAAGCAGCTTCCTCTTAATGTGTGAAGAGCAGTTTCGTTCCCTGTGTGTTCAGTATCTTCAAACCCCCAGTTTAGATCCTTTGATTTTTCCTTCTTCCTTTTAGGGTCTGAAATAGCCTTTGAATTTGCGGCTTTTGATCTTAATGAGTAAAACCACCTAATAATGACTCTGGACATATTTACCACAGAATTCCCAGCTACTCTCTTATTTACCGCATGACTGTTTGTTGAAACGCTCCACATTATTACATGAGGTTTTTACCCATGAAGTGAACTGCACATGAGCGGAGGAGCAGGAGGGGGGTGAACACGCACTCGCACAACTCACCAAAGGACAAAATTAAAGACAACATGTCGAGGTGAAGTGAATTGAATCCTGAGACGCTCTGTGTGGCCGCTGTGGCTGCGAAACTCTCCGAAACTCCACCGCCGACAGAATTTAATTATCACTCCCATAATCCAATTTAACATCTAAGTTAGATTCACAAGACGCCGAGTTGACTTTGTATTTCAATACGCGCCCGTTGTTTTCTTCGCTTTCCGCATCTGATTTTCGAGGAAGAAGGACCGTCTGCGCATTTCAATCAGCGTTCAATTAAAACTAATTCATTAATGAACTTCACATTGACACAACAAACCTCAGTGTGTTTGTGTGGAACCAGATAAGCTAGAGCGATATGCGCCGAGCTGTGCTGCAGAGAACAGCAATAACCAGCAATCACGAGCAATCATAGGTGATGTAATGTGCACGTGCGGATGGTTTTTATCCCCCCAAACACTAATTAACACAAATTGTCTGTGTTGCCGCTCTGGTCAAATGTGGAAGTGAAGCTCCGGCACAGACGTATGAAAGCAAACGAGAGCGTGTAGTTTTGGCGGCGCTATAATTCCAACGTGGCTCGAAAAAACCCAGCTTCATAAAAACCTATAATTTACAACATGGAGTCTGTGCTTATGTCTGTTTCTACGATGAAGTCCCATCGGAGGGAAATTTATTTGCGCTCAGGATGAGTCACGCGCAAAGAACTCGCCTTTCGGTCGCTCTTTGTTTCGCACGCCGAACGCGGGGAAGAATGACAGGCTGCAGGGAAAGAGCTAAGCCAAGCGTTTTCTGACAACTTCATCTCTCCTCAAAAAAAAAAAAAAAAAAAACAGGACAAGAACCCGTTTACATATATACTGCACTGACCGCAATGAATAAAACAAAAGCCAGGCAGCCTCTCCTGGGCCAGTTTAAAATGAAATGGAGAATTCACACTTGCAGCAGCGGCCCATACATAAACATTGTTTCTCTAAATATAAATATGTGTCAGTGGATCAGCATCATTACATCTGTTTTCTTTTACTCCTCTATTCTTTAATATGTAAAACTACGCCTCAGAAAACATTCGAGCCCTGCACTAATCTTCTCGCTTTCCACCTGGTGAATTTGACCCAAATTCACATTTCCCCCGTGCGGCTGCGGGACTGCTTTTTATTGAAGCCACGTGTAACGGAGACCGCTGACCTGGCTGTGTGCTTTGGCTCATGAGGGGAAGAAGAGAGGAAGGATATTTAGGATAGTAATAGTGCCAAAGCTGCCGATCAAATGTTTGTTCTGAAACTGACTTTTCTCGGGCAAATATGTCTTTCGCCTGAATTTGCACCACTGAGGTCGCTTTTATTACAATACTGAAAAAGTGAGGATCTAAAAATAGGAGTCGTGTTGGGGAAGAAAGCGAGCGCCTGCTAACAGTATAATATCATGTTCAAAAGGAAGCGGCATGGGGCTGAACTTTAGAAACCTGAGGAAAATGTTACCATAAACCTGCTTCCAGCCGAGCGGATCATTTTCCTTCCAGTGCATCGATTGTTGAGGAATGACAACAGAAACTTCACATGACGCTCAGAGGCGAAATGACAGAGCGCAGGCGGCGGATCAAAAAAAAAAAAAAAACACCCGAGCGGGAAAGTGGCTGCGCAGAGACACCTCTGCTCACAATAAAAGCCACAGCTGGTAGTGCAGCACAGGTAGACATTACGCGTCCCGTGAACCATTAGTGCACTGCGTTGCTTTGTTATATCATGGGTATAATGGTTTCTAATGATAGCTGTAGTGTGCCGGCTGCATAAATCAGAACATTATGAAATGCATTCATTTCCTTGCGTTTCCGTTCCCAGGCAAATATGTGGCCTGGAGCCGACGAAGCCGGCGACAAATCATCACCAAATAAATCAGGATTTTCCATCCGCAAACGTAATGTTGTCCAGTTTGTCATTAAGATTATATCGTATTTTTCTTCCGCAAATGGCAATTTCATGCAAATGCTGGGCGGCTTACAGTAAAATCTTAATGGGGCTTTCAGCTTTGAAGTGTAATTGTATCAGTTAGAGCCGAGTCCTGTTCCGTGTGTTTTTGCAGCGCCTCCAAAAAAGTAAATAAATAAAAAATCGGCGTTTAATTTGACCCCGCGTCGCTGCGTCCGACCGGGACTTTAACCGCGAAGCGAGAAGATGCCTCGTGCGTCATTGATAGAAACCATCCGTGATGCTTCCTCAGACGTCATATGAGGCTTTGTTCTGCACCTACAGGACAATGGTGTCAGTGAATAATGGCCTCGCAAACACACTGGGGTGTTTTCCTTCTGGAATCCTTACAGAAAATCATGCAGAAACGTTTGCTCACGCCTGTTTAAGTACACATTTATTATGTAAATGTAACATTCATGTCAAAGTCATGAGAGCTATAATTAGCCCCGACTGGATGATAAGACAACAATAGGCAGGAAAGTGAAGTCCTACTTGAAAAGCACTCGGCAGTTTTTACCACATAAACCGCATCAGGCTTAGACGATGAGAGGCGTCGTCCATTCAAAGACCAAAATGATGTTTCTGCGGCGACAGCAGCGGCGTTTGCTGATAAACGGCGTCATCAGAGATGAGGATTTCGCCATTTTTAGGCACCCATTGATTTCCGTTCTCTACAGTTCGAAAGGTGCATTCAACTCTCATCAGGGTCTGAATGGATTCAAATGAACAAACAACTGACCGGGGTCTTCGTCTGTGTGCATTCTGCCCCAGATGCTTTTCCCTGTTGACAAGATCGTTATGTGAAGGAAGAGCTTTACGTTTGCAATTTCTCATCATCAACATATGGATGAATGCTGAGTGTTTGCCCACAACATGTATCAGCATCTGCTCCGGGGAAGTGACTGAACATTGGTGCGTGGTGCTCAGATCAGCAGGCACGGGGTGTTTACATACACTTTAAGCACAGCATTGCTCAGCTCAGCGCAGTAAAACCGAACCCACACACACACACACACACACACACACTCATTGAACTGATGATGGAGAAACCTCCAGCTGTATCAGTTTTAAAGCGCCACAAAGTCACGTGACTCCCTAAACCCAGAAATGCTCCTGTGACTGGCAGCGGATACGCATCTTTAGGACTGTGGAGTTGCGTTTGCTTCAGTGTTGACGCAGCTTCGGTCCCCGTTGTTTTGTAGTGAACCAAAATAGCTGCGCGCGGCGGTGAAGATGCTCCAACCAGCCTGAGAAACCAGTGTTTGGTGGTGTAATGGCTGAGCAACACCAGCGCATGCACCATGAGCCAAGCTTAGCATGCAGGAATGTCAACGTGGAGGAAATAGCAGCAGGGTTTAGCAACGCGCTGGCTTCTGGACGAGGTGAATGCACAGCGTTTGGTTATTTCTTCTTCTGCAGTTTCTTATAGAGAAATAAAACTGGAAGATCCATGCGTTCTGCGCATTTGCTCATGTGTGAATATGCAACAGTCATAAAATTCAACCTAATGTAGTAGAATGTAAAGTTCCTCTGTGTGGTAACATGACCCTGTTACTTACAGAACTTTGTGGTGAAATAAAAGTCAGATGCAGGGGAAAAGTTGGTCTTTATATCATAATGATGCAATTTGTGTGCAGCAACTCCAAAGTCTTCTGATTAACTCAGTTTTAACTAGTTTCTTTTCCTCGTAGCCTCATTGCTTTGTTGTGTTTTTTTTCTAATTATCCAGGTGCAACACAAAATTATTCACAGGATTAAAAATAGTATGCAATTTATATGAGCTACTTTGGGCAACATGCTTGCGATAATGAATAGCCTTGTGCCTTTTTTGCACACCTCTCCTGATTAAACAGCAGGGAACCCTGATTAAAATACTGTGAAATATGGATTTGTAAAAGTCCAGACGCTCCGAGGAAATACAGATGGGCCTGCTCGTGCCGTAGCACGCGCATGAATCCGCACCCATGAGAGATAAGGCTTTAATATAATATCAGCCTGCAGACGGGCGTCGGGATCCGCTCCGCGTCTTGCAGCCGATCCGCGCCGGGTTTTGCGCGCCGCCCTCCACAGCCAGCTGCTGCAGAGCGAGGGACCGGTGCGCCGTTCCTCCTCGCCTTGTTTGCCTCCAGTCCGGCTGTAGCTCCCACTGTCTGCGCGGCGTGCGGATGAGGCGCCGAGGGAACGACCGAGAGCGCACCGAAAGCCCGACCGAAGCCCATTTCCCCCCTCCGTCGGTTCCGCGTCCGCCGCCGCGGACGTGCGCGCAGACTTGACATTCCGGAGAGAGAGACGCACTTGGAGTTTTATTTCGTGCCGAGACTGGGGCGCATCCAGTCTCCTTGAAGCGATCCCCCTTTGTGTGTGCGTGCGCGCGCGCGCGCGCGTGCGCGTGCAGTCTGCCCGTTGCGCTCGCCTCGCCGGGAGCCGTGGCGCACGCGCCGAGGGCGCACTAACGAGCCCGCACTTCTGAACGCAGCCCTCGCCATGGAGCTGCTGGTCCGGTGTCGGACGGTTCGGCTCGAGGGGGAACCGCTACCTGCCACCGTCCGTCCACAGTGAGGAAAGTGGAGCATGCCGCCGAGCCCCCGCCGTCTCCGCGCGACCCGCTGTGTAGTTTCGGGGGGCCGCCCGTGAATCACAAAGCAGAGGGGGCTCCTGGTGCTGATCCGAAAGTCACGCTCCGAGCCGGGATCCATATTTTGGCAGCGGCGTCACGATGTAAGTAGCCGCCGACGGCGGATGTGTTGGCTCTGTCTGTGGCGATGCTGGGCTGCGCCTCCGAATCTGTGCCTTTTTCCTTAACACTCCGTTGACAGGATGGGGAAAACGCCAGGAGACGGGCCCGCGGGCTGCTCCGGCAGTTTAAAACAGTTGATGAGATCGATACTCGGTCTAGCCCGTCGTTTAGGCTGTCATTGTGCAGCGGCTCCAGCCTGCAGACTTTTAATTAATAGGAAGTTGCTTGGATACAAGGATCATCCCAATGTGGATTTCACTTCCCAGGCTAAATGTGTGTACAAATTAAAGCCTAGCAAATGAGGTAGAAGCCAAATAAGGTGAAGCTGGTCATCTTTTTTTTTTTTTTTTTTTTTTTTACATGTGAAAAATGCCTTGATTTTAATATTTGAGAACTAGGCTAGACACGACGTGGGTGTGATCGAAATGCCAGGAACGGGAGCAGATCCGCGTGATAATCAGTGTGATGAAAACGCAAGCGCTCCCACAAACATCTCCACCCAGTCCAGGAGCTAAGTAGTTGCATGTCACTTAGCGTCTCCATTTACTTCTCCATTTTGCGGCTATAAAATAAGATCATTTCACAGGCCATGTATAATTCACAAACCTGAGCCAGCCATGTGTGATGATGGGACACACTCATACACACATTCGTCCACGTACACGGGGTTTTTACAGGGCTGAAGGAGCCGTATCTCACTCTCACGTGATGCTTTTAGGGCCGAGGCTGCGTAGGCTTCAGTGAAGGAACCCCAGGAGGGCAGGACGGAGGTGGACTGGAAGATCAAGGTTAAATAACATTTACACATAATCCATAGCGTCAATGCCAAACCAGGATAGTGGTGCAACATTATATAAGCCATACTGACAAGTTAGGAGACGGAGAGCTTCCCCTGGCATTTACTTATGTAACACTTTTCATGCTGGGTGGTATAGATGATGACTTTACAATTGCAGTTTTTTTTTTTTTTTTTTTGTGTGACGCCAGCAGACCCACATTATTTTAGACGGGGAGCTGCAACATTATATAAGCCATATGCGCGGCATTAGGGACGGAGCTGGGCGTGATTGTGCCCTTTTTTTTTTGGAGGACCACGCGATAAGACGTCTCGCCGGGGCCGGACGGCCGCCTGATGCCGAATCCGTCCGATCCGTAATTCCTGAAGATGAAAAGGTCACATCCTCCGAGGCCGGTGGCGGGGGCGTCGCTGGCGAATGGGGATGTTGCACCTCGGTTTCTGGGAACAAATGCCTGGATGGTAGGAATTCAAAGGCAGAGGGGTGGACAAATGTTCTGTACCCCCCCCCCCCTCCTTCCCTCCTCCACCCACTCCCTCTCTCTCCCTCTCTCCGTACTTCAACTCCATCTCTCGCCCGCCCCAGACCTGCTGCTTTGGTCCATTTGTCTATCTTGTCTTGGGAGGAAGTGCCATCTCATCTCACATTGCGCAAATGGTTTCAATGCATGCGAGTGTGAATTCTAGCGGGTTTTTGTAACTGCCAATTTCCATATCAAAGTGTCTGCATTTCAATAGGGAAAACTTGAGCTACCAGCCCCCTTCCTCTAAGCAGTTTTGTTCTGGTGGAGTGTAGCCGCTGCTGTCGGTGGCTGTCGGAGGCTACTCGCAGGATTGCTGGACACTGCAGTGTGTGTCTGTGTGTGTGTGTGAGAGAGAGAAGCAAGTGTTTGTGTTGGAAGCAGATTTAGCATGGATTGGGAGAATTTGTTGGCCATAACTTAACTCCATAAACCCATGTATTTAGTGGAAAATCTTTGGACACCACTCAGAGACGTGGTCATGTTAGAACGATTTCGTCTTCCCCCAGCATTTCTCAGCGCGAGCATAAAACATCAACAAAGGTCTGTGTTTTATTTTGAAAGGGGCGCGTGTGGGGGGGGGGGGGGTGTAGCGTCTGTGGCGAAGTTGCTGCAAACCTCTCTATGCGTTTCTAACGTGGCTGCATCAAAAATCCCATCACGCGAACTTGCTTCTGGTTTGTCTTGTTGCAAATTAAAGGGTTTTATTCCACGTTCGGTGAGCGTCGATTCTAATTCACATGCATTCGGGCTTTGTGTGGGACTAAGTACCTAGCGGGGTCTGATTGTTTTTCTGTCGCAGAGATAATATTTATTTCTCATTCTGTGCAGCTGTTGTTTGTCAGAGGAAGAATGCGGCAAGACACTGTTTATTTTGATGGATTTCTTCTTTTTTGTTGATACGTGGCCTAATGTTCTCTGCAATTTTGGGCAGGTTTAGTAGATCTAAATAAACATACCCCGAAAAAAAAAAGCACTTTGTTGCTTTTGTGCACGCTTTTACTTTGAAAATAGGATCAGCCTGGGTTAATAGTGAAGGAAAGTGCAGCATGTGCGGTGCTGGTACACAGGGGCAGGGATTGTAAATGCCATCAGGAGCTCGGCAGGGGTCGTGACCATGAAGGGGGTCTTTCATGGTCATCCCCACTCCTGGGTATTAGCGTGAGCCAACCGCTCCTCAACCCAGATAGAGGCCAGGGCGCGCTCCTTTACGCGTTCCCTCCTGCTTTTGTTGGGACAAAATAACATCTCGCAACTTGAGGGAGGGGGCGGCGGGAGGACGGAGGGTGGGGGGGGGGGGGGGGTGTAGCTCTGAACCCGGAGGAGGAGGACAGAGGAAGGGAAGAAAAAACAAACAAAAAAAAACCCCACAGGACTTCACCTGGCATCTTCACTCACGGATGACAGGTTTGACAGCTGTCTTGTTCAACTCCTCTGACACACTGGCTGCGATACAAACAAATGGACAGAGAGAAGGGGAAGGAGTGATGAATGATGCTAGACGGGGGACTTGGGCTTGGTCTTACAGGAGAAAATCAGCTTTACATCAGTTATATATAAATATATATATCAAACATTGTTTGATGCTCAGCGCGTTTCAGATGAATGATGTAATTCTTTCTTCCCGTTTTACCGACTTTACGTCAGTCCACTTCGTCTGCAGTTAGTGATTTCCAATGTTTCCTACAATGCCTGCTAACAAAGCCTGCAGAGTGGGGCTCTCTGCATTGTGCATGGGCAGAAGGAGCAGCGGAGGCAGCGGGTGTAGTAAGTTTGTCGGGGAGCGGAGCGGGACCCATGCTGTGGTGAGCCGAGTCGAGGCCGCTCGTTCAAATGATTAAAAAGCCGCTGAAGAGGCAGAGGTACATGCATTCTGCTCTGTTGAGGCCGACGCCGGTGGAGAAATTGGCATGAGTGCTCCTTCTAAGATGGATTTCTTCCTGGGTGAGTGTTGCAGCAAAATGGTCTGCAGTCTGGGAAAGTAGTGTCTGGTTCCGAGGGGCTGACACCAAACCTAACATTTACCGGTGATGCTGAGGAGAGGCTCAAAAAAAAAAAAAAAAAACCACAACCCAAAGCTCCCCTCAAGTCAAAACTGCAGCACGGCTGCACTCTGGTTGTTCACATTTGCCCTGTTAGCCAGAAAACGCAGGAGGGGGAGACGCTGGAGGCGCGCGGACCAGGAGAAAGTGAAGGGCATTCTGTTTGTTTAACAAAGTGCTGCGGGGCGAGTTCCTCGTTCAGACTGCAGCCATTTTGCGGCCCCGCCGCCAAAAACAAAGGGACCCGCCTCGCGGAGCGCATGCTGGCGTTAACCGCACGGGTGGATGTACGGGCGTCTCTCGCCTCGCGCCGCCTCCTGCGTTCACGACGACAGTCAACCCCCCCCCCCCCCACTGCTCCAAAATGGATGTTTAATGATCAACAGAAGCTCGGAGCTGAGGCCTGGCAGTCACGCTGGCTCTGTATGCAGTCACCGCTGAGCCCCCCCCCCCAGTGTTGGTAAAGGGCGCTGTGCTCAAAAGGAGGCTGCTTCCTGAGTGATGGATCATCAGAGGTCCCATTGGGGGCCTGTGTTAACCCTTCGGTGCGCGTGCGATCCCTCCCGGTTGGGGGGCCGTCGGCGGCCCGTGATGGATGCGTCCCGGGTCTTTAGGCACCATATATCAGGAGATTAGCGCTGACCCGCGAGTCGTCCGGGCCGCCCCGCGAGCTTCTCCTCCGACTCCGGCCGACATTAGCATACGGGGACGCGGTGCTGTCTCGGGGGGACGCGCAGATAGCGCGCTCCATTTGGGGCCGCCGACGCGTAGGTCGTAGGAAGCGTGCGGATTAAAGGCTGAAGGCTCGGTGCGTGGCATTAGGTGCATCTGACAGGTCATCTGTCTTGAGCGGCGGAAACGCTCCTCTGTTCCTCAAACCCCTAAATAGCATCATATAATTATCCCCGAAACCGAGGTCCGGGGCCACGCTTCAGCGAGCGAGCGTCTCCCCGCGTCCTCCTTCGCGCTATTCATGAATCAAATAAAAATGTAAATCTCCGGGCCGATGCGGTGTAACGCTGTTATTTCTCATTTGGCGCCGAAGAGAAAGGAACGCGAACAGGTACACGCCCTGCGCCCGATGAGCGACCGGCGGGTCCGCGCGTAACAGGCGGCCGAAATTAAATGCTTTCACATGAGCTCTGCTTGTTCTGGCTGTCGAGAGGCATAAAAAAAGGGGGGGGGGCACTGTTTTATTCCCGCTGCAGATCCTCTCCAACGATCAGGGAGACTCAGCTTCCCTCCGCTTTAAGCGGCGTCGCCGGCGTTTGTTAAAGGAACGCAAAGACTGCGCCGCCCCCACGCGGAGCTTCGCCTTCAGGCCGCCGGGCCTCCGTCTGCCGCGTCCAATGGCCATTCGACGCCCGCTCGGCGCCGGGCGACGGAGCCAATGTGTTTTCAAGGGGAGGAGATGCCGTCGGAGGCCTCGAACGTGCGGCGGGGGCTTTGATTGGCAGGCGTGGTCGCGGGAGATGAGAAGTGGTGGGAGCCGGCGCGGCAAAGAGAATCTATTACCCGGGACTTTCACAACGTGTCAGTGCAGTCAGCCATCTTGCTCTCTGCGTGTCTGTGGAGGAGTCCCTCCGTGGCGCGGCGAGGGAGCAGCTTTCAACTTTAATTCTGGCGGCTGCCATAAGTGATGTCATTGACGCTTTATACCCGGAGTTTCACACTATGATGAATTATCGTCTAAAAGCAAAAAAAACACTGGGGTATTCATCAGCGGCTGTGTTTAATCCATTTTATGATTTTTTTTTTTTTGGCAGTCAAGATTAAAAAACAATGCAAATGGGATCTTGGCGAGAGGCGGAAAAGAGACGAGAAGAAATGTAGAGCTCGGAATTGAGCAGCGCTCTGTGTTGTGGAGTTTGCGCTGATTTCCTCCGTTTCAAAAGGCTCCTTAATGTAGCGGGGGAAGCGGCGGGAGGAGGAAGCTTGTTGCTCAGCCGAGCAAATCAGATCTTGATATTTGAAGAGTGGAGTTTTGATTGCTAATCACTTCAGCTGCTGAGTTCTAATTAGACGACGCGTCAGACGCTCCGCGGAGGACGAGCCGCGTTTTCTGGCCGGAGCGCGGGTTTATTAAAAGTAGCACGTTGGGTTTCGCGGGCGCTCGTGGGCTCCGCACGTTATCGTAAATCACAGCTTGACCTTATTAGAGGCTAAAAAAAGAGCGACTGCGAGCGCGGCAGTCATTCACGGACGTTTCTGTGCTCATCACAACAGAACGCCTGAATCCAATCTTGCAGTATTTTTTCTATAGGTGGCGCCGGGCTTATTTTTCAATAGGTAGGTTTCTGTCCTGTGCTCCTAAGACCTTTGTTAGGACATTTTAATTACAGCAGAGCTGGGTGTAATTGATCTGGGCTTAGAGGGATTTCACTGTCAATGAGAGTGAGCCTGGGCGTTAATGCGGCCGAACAAATGCTTCCACCCCGCCGCCACGACCCGTGTGTGTGTATGTGTGTGTGTGTGTGTGTGTGTGTGTGTGTGTGTGTGTGTGTGTGTGTGTGTGTGTGTGTGTGTGTGTGTGTGTGTGTGAGGGTTTCGTCAGCGTTGCAGGGCCCACTGACTCCACGCTACCCCCCCACCCCCACCCCCCACACCGCCTGCCAAACCGATCTGTTGGCAGCGCCGGTGCCACCTGCAGTGTCCTCTTACGGAGCACTTTCTTCATGGTTCTGTGTTGTCACCCACAATCTTTAAAATTTCATAGGGCTGTTAGATAATGCTCGGCGATGAGGGTGAATTATTGATGGCCTTGTTGGTATGAGTGGGACAGGGCAGGCTTTTAACTGTCTGAGCTGCCGGGTCTCTTATCCGGTAACTAAGGGACACCGCACAAACACCCAAAGGAATGATGTACTGGAGGAGGAAAAAACGAAGGCAGGGGGCTGAAAATAAAATAAAAGAAGCCTGCATCCTTTACACCAGTGTTGGGCTAAGCCACAGCACAAGGAAAAACTTGGCAGTGGAGAAAAGCTCTGCATCTACAGAAGCCTTTTCTCTGTGTGCCATTGAAGCATTGAGAGGTGCTGTGTTGGCTCTGTATATTTGTTGATTTATAGGGGAATACACACAGCGCTTTGACTCTGCTGTTTTTTTCCATTTTGTCGGAACAAATATGTCAAGTTGTGTGTTTTTTAATACAACTTGCTCAGTCTGCGCCGTGGAGCTTTCAGGTGAAGTTATGTTTTTTTTTGTTTGTTTTTTCCCGGCGTCTAATGGGATAATTACACTTTGTGGCCATTGGAGCTAAAACAGTTCATTAATTATTTGAGTGGTTGATTGAAAGGAAATTAATATGCAGCTAATTTAATAATCAATTGATAGTTTAGGCAGTTTTGCCTAATGAGAAGCAGCTCGTTCGCTGGCTTTTGGCCGGACCTTCTGCCTGGTTATTTATTACTGTAAACTGAATATCTTTGTGGTTTGGACTGTTGGTGAAACGAATCAAAGCAATACCATGATGTCACACTCCGCTCTGGGAACCCGTGACAGTTGTTTCTCATTATTTTCTGATGTTTTCTAGACTAAACAATTGATGAATTAATGGTATAAATGGCGAAAATGAAAATAGCGGGCTTGATGATGCATTCGGAGTCCGTGGGGCTTTCCTAAACAAATGCGCTTCCAAGATTTCAAGATGGACTAATATTTTCTTTTGTGAAGTCACTTCATTGTTGGATCCTCGCTCCTAGGCAACGTAAACTGTATTTATGAACGCTTTCCACCCAGCCACCAGTGTAATATCACTTTAACAGTCAAACGGAGACTGGCGCTGCCTCCTTAACCCCGGATGACAAACTGTAACATGCTGCAAACGCAGACTGATTTCCTGTGCGTCTCCTGCCGGCGAACGTCGGTGCGTCTTCCTTAACCGCTAAATGTACAGCCGCTCGCCCTGACAGCTGTCCTGATTCCTACACCGTGCACTTTCATCATGGCTCCGGCTCAGTCTCGGCACTCACGCGGCTTTTCAGTTTGCATTACAATGGAGTGGGCAGAACAAACGAGTGGCGGTGGCAAAGTCAATAATATGGCGTCCTGAAATGGAGTTAAGTCCTTGAAGCTACATTTTAACATTTAGATGTCTTAATTCCCAATCAGTGCAAGGTTTCACCCTTAAACTGCCCGCTGGCTGTTAAACTCTCACATTTAAGACATGAAATCTATGGACGGTTGCATTTCAGGACTCGCTTTGTATTTTTGCAAAGCATTTGTTGTTGTTTATGGCCCGCGTTTGTAATTGTGTTGTGATTTTTCTCTTTCCGTCCCGTTAATGGCTGCGTTCGTGAGGCGTCTGAGCGAAACCTCTGCATTCAGCCCTTTTGTAATGATCAGTGCCGCCGCGATGGGAGACACATTTATTTCCACAGATGGACTTGCAGCGGTCTGTCTTTGGAAATGAGAATAGAGCCGTTTACAGCCGAATCAGGGCGAGGTGGTCTTCAGTAATAACCGCGAGACTGTCTCTGTAAACTCGCAAAGAAAACAACAAAGTAATTATGAACAAAGAAGCAAGAAAAACAAGTACAACCAGCTCCTATTTCCCACTGGAAATGCTGCAGATTGATGCTTGCGTCCTGGTTTCCACAGGAACAGACAGAGTGGGTGGACAAATTAATAGAAACTAGTACTGAGAGACGACTTTGAATTGAAAACAAGCTCAGAACCCATCCTGGCCCACAGCGTGTGCGCATATTAAGTCCGTGGCTCATTTCCAACACAATACAACCAATGGTTGCGCTGGGCCAAGGGATATTAGCTGGATATTTTAAGCCTTGCTGAAAAACTGTGTCTGTATTGAAGCGTATTTCCAATCAGAGCAGTAATCAGAATAATTAGCCCTCAATAAATGTTATTAGATTCGGGCAGAACGGTACAGTTCAATATTATCGAGTATGTTTAATGATCTTTTAAACAAATTCAATTAAAATACACATTTCAATTCCAATAATCAGGTCAAACCATGTCCCTCTGGGGTCTTGGGGGGTGTTTTTTTATATAATTACAGCCCAGAACATGGGCTGCATCTGTGAACCTCATCTTATTTGGAGGACCTCAAAATGTATGAGAGTGCTTTAACTGGCTCCCAGTCCCCCAGCGCCAGCGAACGCTGACATTCTCTGCCACTAACGTGTCATTAGACCAGACGCAGCAGCACATGGTATCTGGGTAAATGATCGGTTGTAGGTCAGCTTCAAAAGTGGCTGCTCACCACACTGTAACCTGAAATTGTGCGAGTGTCAGCGCTGAACAGCCACGGCTTGACTTACCATGAATAATTAAAGGTGACGGTGGGAAGTGAGTGAAAACTAAAAGAAAAAACACCCCAAGTGCAGAATTTTGTACAAATTCTAGTTAAAGTATTGATATGACGTTGGATTGTACCGCGTGAATGGACACAGTTTCCCCAGCTCTTTGCATTGACATGCTCCCACACAGAAGAACATTTAATACTTAGATATAAAATTAAATCCACCGCTGGGTTTTACTCCAAATAAATACGAGCGGATGCGATTCTGAGCTCGCGTAAACACACCGACCTCAGGAGAAAACCCGCTAAACAGCGTGACCTCCGAATCACGGCGCATTTAAAACCAGCGCCTCGGCTGAAGAGCCTCGCCTTTACAAAGCAGGTATTGATGATGGGGATGCCCTTTAGAAAGCACTTTGCTCCGGCGCCCGGCTCGCAGACGTGCAGCAGGGTGGAGATAAGGAGCAACAAGCGGAGGAGCCGCTCGGAGCCGCCGCCGGTGGAACCGGGTCCGCGACAGCGCTGGCAGCCGGCTCCTGGGACTCATTAGCGCCGGACACAGTGGTGGTGGTGGTGGTGGTGGGGGGGGTGGGCTTTGACTGGCCCGCTGGAGCTGCTCGCTGTGATGCGGCGGTTACACGAGTTTAATCAAATATCTAATTTAATTCAACATCATGGGAAATGCTGCACAACAGAGTGTAGAGTCTATTTCCACCTCTGTAGGCACTCGGCCTCCGGAGACTCAACTTGTGTGAGAAAATTACATTCTTCAGGACTCATGAATAGGTAGCGATGCCTACTTCTAGTTGGGCTCTTGGTATTTATAGGAATAGCTCTTGTCTTGGTGGATTTTCCCGGTGACCATTCGCACGTTTGACGTAATTAGTTCATTTTCTTCGTAGTTCACGAAGATTTAAAACAAACAACAAAACAGATGTTTGTCATTCTCCTTATTGGCTTGATTGCTGGTCGTGTTCTACTAATTGAACCAGACTAATCGCCTGTTGTTGTGTCTTTGAGTATTTTATACATCAGTTAGTCAATGATTTGCACCTGCCCGGCGTTGATTGTATTCAAATGGTGAGTTCGCTGCAGTGAACCTTGTGTTCACAAAGGCTTTTTGTTGAAAGAGCTTTGATTCAGCTTCATGGTCATTTTAAAGGCGGCAGTGTTTAGCGCTGAGAGTCTGAGTGGACTGCAGAAACATATTTTTTATTGTAATATTGATTTCAGCCCTCGTCTAAGAGGATTTGCGTCTTTGTGGATGTGACCGTTCGCCATATTTAGCAAATCGCCCTTTGAGGATGTCGTGTGCAAACATAAACACTCGAGCAGCAACTAAACTCAATAACCGTCGCGACCAGCTTCTGAGGTCACATTACAGCCTTGAATAAATTAACGCATGCCGCTCACTGGAGACGCCGCCTGAATAGAGACCACACAACCCGTTCCCCGGGCTTGAATGGAGCCCATGTGCCGAGCGCCCGTACGTAATGCGAAGCAGGCTGGATTTCAGACAGAAAACGCGCTCTAAGTCGGGAAACAACTTTAAAGTTTAGCAACGCACTCGCTCCGGGGCGCCACAGTGGGTGGATGCATCAGGCCCGGTGCACTGAATCATAAAGTTGTCACTTTGGCAAAACAGTCGCTACATTAAATTGTTTCCAGTCGAGAGAAACCACATTACTACAAATAGCTTCTGAAAATCAATGTGGAGAGGCAACGAGCATGAAGTGTAAATGAGGATGTCAGACGGGAGACAGGGCGGCTTGTTTGAGCGATGTAAACGGTTAACAGGTAATGTTCTGCTGATAACAATCGAATCCGGCCGCGAGACGCAGAAACGCCGGCGACGCGCGTTCAACTGCTAGAAATGGATAGAATAGTAGTGAGAAAGTGCAGTAATGAGAAATCATACCAAGAAAGTTGATTGGTAAATCAAATTACCAGCGAGATTAAAAGCAACTCGGTGTGGGTTTTATAGCCACACACACACACACACACACACACACACACACACACACACACACACACACAGAGTCTGGGGCCGCTCGGCTCCAGATGCAGTGCCGCTTCCTCTCTTGCTGTTTTGCCATTGTTTAAACAAGTTGCAGAAGTGACCTGTGATCGTTGCGATGCGTTCGCGGTGCACGCGGAGCTGGAGGCCGAATGCACGGACCCCTCCCCGCTCGCGTGTTGATCATTAACGCAGATGTTGCACGTTAAGAGTCGCTCGCTCGCGTGTTCGCCGGGCGCTGACCCCGTCTGAGCGGAGCTGCGGCGTGCGAAAATACAGCGTCGCGCCGCCGCGTTTCCCTTTTTTTTCCCCACTGAAGGTGTGAACATCAACACGTCACCTGCTGTGAAATGTGCCGAGTGAATGAATTTGTGCGTTGTGGGTTTAGACTGGGGGCCGAGGCCTCGTTGAAAAAAATCTGCTTTCACAACCAGGCGAGCTGGAGGTGAGCAGTGTGTGTGTGTGTGTGTGTGTGTGTGTGTGTGTGTGTGTGTGTGTGTGTGGAGGAGGCGAGAAGCGAGGCTTTCAGTAAATTTATAAAGAGACTGATTGAAAGGAGAAGCCTCTCTTTTTTTCCCGTGTCAGTGTTGAGCTGCTCTCTGCTCCTCTCCGCTGACCCCACTGCTTAACCAACTGCTCTGAGGTCAGCCTATTCATTTCAACGCCAACCTGAAACGGCTACTGAGCTCAGAGCAGCGTCCCATCGCTGAATGGAACCGCCGCTTCTCCCTGAATGCAGTCTTCATATTTAGAAAACACCTCCCCTGTGGTTGTTTGAATCAGCTGTGGAGCGACCTGCCGAACACATGTTGGACGCTGATCTGAGTCGAACCGTGGATTTCCATAATAATCGCAAGGACGCGAGCGAACAAAGCAGGAAACATCCGAACGGCAGCGTGGTTTCCTGTCAGCGGGCCTGATCTGTTCCCGATGCTCTGAGCTCATCCATCAAAATATAAATAAATTACTTCAGGAAATGAGTTTGGCTCCAAAGCTGCTATTAAGACTCTTTTACGAAGAAATGAATACAGTTTCATCATGTTCCTGTAAATCTATTATCTTAGAGGCTGTTTGAAAACCTACATTTCTCAACCTTTTCCTGACTTTGCCTCGACTTGGACTCGTTTGATGGACTGCAGTCGCCGTGACGATCCTTCGGCCAGGTTGAATTATTTCGACCTCTTCTCCGAGCACCGGCTCCGGCACTCGGGCCTTTTGATGGCCGCTCGGCGTCCTCTCGTCTCTCTGGCCCGACACTAACCTGGTTCTTCGGGCCCGGGCCTCCTTTGTTCTGCTCACTTTGCTGAGCTTCTTTGCGTGGCCCTCTCCGTTTCACCGCGTCCATCTGCCCGCTGGCACTCTATCTTATCTACTGCCTCAATCACTTGGCCGAGAGCCGCTCAACACACCAACTGTTGTGCAGCGCTCGGCTATTTCGCCGAGCGCTGCACCTTTCAGGTTCCTGTTTGAGCGGTTGGCGCTGCTCTGAAACGTGTTCCAACTTAAAAGCGTGTTTTTGTTTTTTTTTTTTTTTTTGCTCCCAAGGTCTCCTTTTAATCTCGGGCGATCGCAAAGAGAAAATAAAGACATAAAAGCTACGGTTTAAGTGCCCTGAATTAAACCTCTGCATATTGAAATGTTACCGGAACTCGTTTCGATTCTGACCTCAAAAGGCGACTTGGCAGGAAGTTCTGTGATTTATCAGCCGTCTTCAGGAGACCACCTGTTGACGTATAAATAATTTATAGGCGCCGAATCCGGCTGTAAGGAGCAGGATGCACAGAAGAGCTCGTCCGAGCGCGATTGTTCTCCAGACCGAAGGCGTTTGAGCGTCAGCTGCTTGTGTTGCTATGAAACCACCCGTCAAAAAAGCAGAAGAAAGGTTCGTTTAAGGCATTGTCTGCTCTTAAAAGTTATTTGTTCCCGGAGCGATGAGCTGGAGCCCACGTTTAAATAGTCACGATGCTGCATCTTAACTTCATAAAGGACTGATGAGACCAGTAACTGTTCCCATGTGAGATGCTCCCAGCTTAATACAACCACCCAGTGGTCCTAATGGCAACCCGGTCCTTTAAGCCCCGTGTTGACGTTGCAGCCTCTGCCGTGCACGGTGTGGACCCGTCTCCTGGCAGTAGATCTCTGCTGGAGCCAAGGCAGCGACACCGCTGTGACGACAAGGGAACGTCGGGAACGTCGGGACAGAGAGAAGCTGTGTTCTCAGAGTTCCTGCAGTTCCCTTCTCCCACTTGTGGCCCATCAACTGTATCCTGATGTTTAAATTCCTCTCTCAGATGTGTGGCTTTCTTTCTTTTTTTTTGGGGTCCTGAATGTAGGACACGGGGGCGGGACGCGAACTTCTCCAAATGAGTCGTTTTCCAAAGAGCAGAAGACGAACCATTGTGCTGCCGGCGGCTCCGGAGCCGCATCTCTGTTTCGCTGTTTCCAGCGTACACTTGGACTTGCGCGTCACTTTTTGTTCCGCTCTCACTTGATATGTATGTATGCGCTCTTTATCTCCCTCTTCTCGGCGTCGACAATTGAAAATAAATTAACATTCCTGGGCTTTATTTTTGCCCACTCTAAGCCTGGGGAGAAAACTTGGAGGCGAAGCCCGGGAGGTCAGGCCGTACTCACAGGCTGTCAATCCGGCACGGTGACCCTGCCTCCCCCTCCCCTCCCCTCCCTTTCTCCCCCCTTCCCATTCTTCTCCTCCTCTGCGCTCGCTCTCCCATCCATTTAGACCCTCCCAGCGTCGAAACGTCCGACCCCCCCCCCTTTTCTTTCATCGCGTCTTTCACTGGACGCCTCTCCAGCTTGAGTGAGGCAGACACAAGCTTTGTCAAAGGAGCCTCGCATTCACTCAGCCGGCTGTTGCACACAGACTTGTACTTCATGTTAAGACATGTGGGCTGTCGCCTTCTATCCATTTATTTTAATTATCTTATAATTGCTCGCTGTCCTCTTTTAAATGCTTGCTTATTATTTCTATCAGGCTGATGTGAAAAATTTGCCGTGGCCTGTGATTTTCTCCATTATCTTAACTGATGATAGATTCCTCTCCTCGCTTTTCCACTGTGCATGTGTAGGACACAAAGGAAAAACAGATGTCGTCAATGTTTGCGTATCATTTTTCATTTGCTTGGCTTTTTTTTTTCGAGGAAGACATACACTTAATAGAAGGAGGAAACCTGAGGGAGGGAGCGTATACTTGTGTTTGTTCAGGAAGACGAGCTCAGGGCGCGGATGAAAACGAGTAACTTGGATTTAGTCAGTGGTCTTCTGGTGTATTTTATATGTTTGAGCTCATTAGATTTAGTGTAGGTGGTGACAGTTAGTCATAGCCGTGCACCTTTTTTTAACATATCTGCCTCGGCGGAACATGATGCTCATTATGCTGGAATAGCTGGCCAAATAACAAGTAACCTCAATTCCCAGCCGTGGGGGCGGGTGTTGGTGGTGGTGGTGGGGGTCGGTGTTGATAATTCCTCCACTCAGCCTCCGAGGAGTTAACGATGCCTCACTTACCTCTTAAAATCGTTTTCTGCTTGGTAACACGCTGCCCCCCCCCCACCCCCGTCCCCCGATGTGAAAATATGATACGTCCGTCAGTGCTTGTGTAAAGCATCTTAATGTTAATCGCCTAATCCTTTTATCTCAAGTCGGGGCCAATTCAGTTCAGAAATCCGACCAAACAAAACAGCGTTTTTTTTGGGGGGGGGGGATGAGCATGGCTGCGTCCTCCGCCGGCTTAGGGGAGAAAGGGAACGTGTTACTCAGCGGGGTGACAGCTGATCAGCAGAAAGAACCCCGGGGTGATAAGACCAAGGCTTCGCCCGCGAGGCCCGGCAGGTTCTGGCCCCCTGGCGCCTGGAGAGTGGCTGAGCGGGTCGGGCCTGACGGGCCTGACGGGCAGGGGGACGTGCCCCCCAACAGCTTCCAGTTTCCTCCTGTCAGCCGGCATCACGCTTCCCCTAATGGCCCCGGGGCCTTATATTTGGGGATGATGAACGGCCGGGGAAGGAGTCGCGGGCGTCTCTGGGGATTTGGTGCTCGGCCCGATATTGAAGTGGCGGCGGCCTTGTTAGCAGGCGCGAGTCAAAGCGAGGCCGCTCATGCAGGAGATCCAGTACCTTCCAGTTAAGTCTCATCTGATCTGGCCTGGCGCCACGGGCAGATAAACAACTGGAAGATGAATAAACTCCTATAAACCCACTCAAGTCCGGCTGATAAATGAAAGCCGGGTTTGTGTGTTCGCTACGGAAGGTGCCGCGCGGCCGGCGTGACCCACGGTGAAAAGAAGTCCTCCCAGCGAAGGTGCCGCTGAGCGGGTCGCGGGTCGCGAATATAGAAAGAACCCGCTCGTGAATGAAAGTTATTACTCAGTATGGTAATGTGAAAGCTTCCCATGTTTTGTGGGTTTTTCGCGTTGCCAAAAATATCCAAGCGCATTAGCGAAGCCTGGAGAGCGATCAGCGCTGACTGCTCCGCTGCTCAAATTTAGGTTCATTATAAAATAATCAGGGCGGTTGACGGGTGGCTGTGGAGGAACGGGGAAACGTTCACTCTGCTCCGCATGGCGACGGCTACAAGTGACTGTGTGTGTGTGTGTGTGTGTGTGTGTGTGTGTGTGTGTGTGTGTGTGTGTGTGTGTGTGTGTGTGTGTGTGTGTGTGTGTGTGGATGTTAGATGGCAACCACAAGAGAATAAACAAGACACAGTATGTCTCAGTGTGTGTGAACTTGTGGGTGTGTGGATGTGTGTCCAAGTCCTTAACGATACGTTTGTGCACGTTGGCCTGTGTGTGTGTGTGTGTGTGTGTGTGTGTTTGTGTGTGTGTGTGTGTGTGTGCGTGTGCGTGTGCGTGTGCGTGTGCGTGTGCGTGCGTGCAGCATTTCACATATGACACAACACATTCCTCCTCAGTGTTTGACCTCAGTAAGCAGCTTATCTGTCGGGTGTGTTAGTCTGTCTCGGGCTCCAACCTTTCGCAGCTTCTGCAGACAAAGGCCTGCGTTTTTATTTTTTTTGCCACCCCTCGATAAGGAAGGAGACAAAAAGTAGCTGGCAAAGCGGGGCCGCGTCGCTGCCGGCGTCCTGCGTGAACGTGTTGCTGCAGCGGCGACGCGCTCTTCTCCCGCGGGGCTCGGGGGAGAGAACGGGAAAGGTGGGATGGGGGGGGAGGGGGGGGGGTGGTTGAGAGAATGGAGCAGTGTAAACATTCAGCCGGAACTTGCCAGCGAGCGTTGAATGAGCGTTGAGAAGCTGTTCGCCCCCCCCCCCCCCCCCGTCTTTAATCATTCTGCACAACGGTTTTCTTCCTACATTACACAGAAACATGACTTGTTTTATTGCAGCGGACACGTGCGGAAAACGAGAGCGTGAAACCGGAGCAAAGCGCTGACCAACCCCTCTCCTTCTCTTTCCTCCAGATGAGAAGATGACCGGCGATGCCTCTCTAAGCACCACCGACTGTTGACTTCGCCCCGGCCCCCGCGACCCCCCGCTGCAACGCTCCGCACCGCTATTATTAGCCACGAGGCCCGTGGATTGTTTGCACACAGCGCACGATGGCCTCTGCACTGTGGAGGTGCCCGGTGCTCCGCTGGCTCCTGCTCCTCCTCGTGTGCTTCCACTGTTCACAAGGTGAGTTACCATGGAGTCGCTCGCAAGGAAGTAGTGTTAATGTGATTCTGGTCGACCCTTTTCAAGAAGCCACTTATTATTCAGCTTATGAATGTGTTGAATTTATTAGCACACATTGTTGCGGCTGCACAAAAGGAGTGAAGGGCTGTTATGTACCAAGGTTGCCGAGTTCCTCTTCAGTTGTTTTACCCTTGGAGCGTGAAAAAGGTGTTTGAAGCGCTGAACTCGCTGAATGCGAGCGGCCCCTGGACACTCGCTGACGCGCCTCCGCTAGCATGATGCGCCGCCGCGCGTCCTTAGCCTTAAGTTCCACGGCGGCGGCTCGTCGACGAGCGCGCTAACAGATTGCTCATCCGCATCTGAATCTGAAAAAGCGGAGCGAGAGTGTGTGTCGCTGTTTTTAATTGCCTCGAGCGACTTCCCAAGGCTCGCTCCTGGTTCCGATTCTCGCTTCTGATCGCATTTGGCTGTAATTACAAGCATTGTCACCAAACACCCCGCTACACGCCCATCATCAAACGGCCGCCATGCTGGTATGTCTGTTAATGGGGACCGCTCCTCTTCCCCCTCTCGGTCCCACTGTACTGGGAGCCAGTAACAAAGTGAGTCAGATGCGTCTGCCAAGCATCGGTTACAGATTGATGTTGAGGCATATTTTGGGGGCTTCCTTTTTGGATTTTGCATTTCCTCTCTCTCTCCTGCTGCTTTGTCATAGATTTCTCTTCCAGTTATAATGTAACTCTGGCTGTGGAGTACAATTAGTTGACCAAGACAGATTGCTATTGAGCTTGCTGTGCCGAATGTTTCCCAAACATATTCGCCTTTTTTTTCTACGTAGAATAGCAATTTTGGATAATGTTAAATATTGGTGCTGTGGCATTTGAGGAACAGCTGAATGAATGGGCCTGGGCTTGGAGACGGAGCCCGACGGCCCTGTTGGGTTTCTTAAAGAGGAGTAGCGCTTTGGTATGCAGGATGTCCAGGTTTTGGGTTTCAGTTGATGTGAAGGCTCTCCGGCCTAAGAATGCATATTTGCCCATCCATCAATAGGAGAATGTGCGTCTGTGTGTGTGGTAGCGGTGGTGGGGAGGGGTCTGTCTGAAAACAATATCTGATTCTATCCACATGCCACTCACCTTCAGCCCGTCCAGCCCTGAGGGCCTGCGTCCCAGCGCCTATGATCTGCCTCGGACTCCCTGCGACAAAAAGTCGACTTGATAATTACCTCCTGCGCCGCAGCATGAGAGGGTATAATCAGGTTATCGTTTTCACCCAAAACATTCCTCGGGCTTTGAAATGCTCATTGACATACCTCAAAATAAAGTGATTTCTCTCGCTCCTGGTATCGACTTCCCGGGCTGGTGGGAAGAATGAACACCATTCAGCTCTCTGTTTTGACAAACTCAATCAATTTGTGCAAAGTCAAAAGGAATTAGCCGCTACCAGGGAAATAGTTTAGGTCTGTATTTGGAGCATTGATTATTTTCCTTTAATGCGACAGGTTCACCTTCAAAGCTGCCACATATTGTATATTTATTCTAACAGTAAGTCAAATGACAATATGAGAAGGGAATTATCACCTGAATTTGCAGCTCCGCTTCCTTTGCACGACTCTCACTCCTCATCGCAGCCTTTTCAGCAGCGCTCGGCGGCATCTTTCAGCTAATAAGCTCTCAGACGCCGCTTCACGCCACTTGCTCAGCACCGAGCGGCAGACGGGCGCCGGTTAACAAGCGGCCGCCGAAGAAGCGTTTAGCAGACGCCGAGCTAAACGCTCTGGCGTCTCGTCGGGCTGAAAGGAACGCGAATGAAAAACGACGCGTTTTAGCGAAGGCGCTCTCCCGCGCGACGTTGCAGCTACTGCTAATATGTCGCCTTTACAATAGGCGCCGCCTGGCGTGCCACTGATTTATCACTTTTAATGTGGAGCAGCAACAGCGGGAAGTGTGGTGTTGTATCAGCATCTCTGGTACAGCGGCGGAGGGATGAGCGCTCGACACCGAGGCTGAACCCGTGAGATAAAATTAAGAACTGTAACGCTGGATTACCTTCGTGTATCATTTCCTGTAAATCCCTTCTGCGTAGGAAGTACATTATAATGGCGGACTCCACTACCTACTATAGGTGATGCCATTGCTGCATCAATACACTGAATAAGTACTGCAGAAAAATCCATCCCTAAATAGTATCAACCACCGGGAGGAAATCCTGCAAATCTGACGGATTACACCTTTAAATCACGTCATATTTAATATCTATAACTCCTGAACCTATGGGCTCCTCCTACAGTTTGCTACGCGCTCTCCATTTTCCATTTCCTCCACATCCTTTGCGACATTATATAACGGGCATGAAGCGACGCTCCCGCTGGAGTAAACTGGGTCATGCAGGTATCGGATGCTTTCAGACTGCAGGAGCGTAATAGACTGACCACATTCAAAGGGAGTGGCTGCGAAAGGTGGTGCTGGGACCGACCCCGAGCTGTAATCGCAGATGAAACCCGGGGGGGTTGGTTCTGCTGAGCAATCACTATCAACGCTTCTAGTTAGCTGCTGTGTTTCAGCGGCGGAATGAGAGCAGCCACCTCGGCCTTCATATCTAAATATTGCACAGATGGGAAATGTAAAAGATTAAGTGGTTTTGTCTCCGCCGGCTGCGTGGCGTCCGCAGAGGGCCGCTGTTTGTTTAGGTCTCAGCCAGTGTTCCAGCACGGGCACAGCGTGTAAATAACAGACATTATCGCGCGTTTCTTTGAATAACCAAATCAGCAGACGCGAATCACATGCAAGGAAACGGCACAACGCAGCCCCGGCTTCCTGAAAAGCTCCGCTTTCCCCGGTTTGTTTTTCAGGCCTCCAGCTGCTCTGCATAGCACTCTGTAATTTCGCTCAAAGGGAGACTTATTTATTTCTCCTTCTTTATTTCTTTATTTCTGATTGCGAAACCCTTCCCTCGGCTTGAACCTTGCAGCGGGCCCGTGCCTCCCTCCAAAAGGTTGCGAGGGTTAACAATTCGTCTCAGCACAACATTTGTCTCAAGCGGTGCCATACATTGTGCTGGTGGAAGGCCCTCCCTCGCGCCACACTGGTATTTCCAGTCCTGGGGTTTGACTGAATGGGGAAAGCTATTGAGCTCGAACTCCTCTCTGGCCCCGGGCCATACACATCCAGTCTGTCATCCATTGATATGCTTGGCTTGCCATTTTATAATTCATATTGAATGCTGCGGGTCCGTGGCGGGGCGATCATGAATTATCAGCTAAACCATGGGAGATTCACAGATGACTGGTCAATCTGTGTGGTGAGAACAAGCACAGAGTAAGAAAGAAAAAAAAAAAAAGTCTGATATATCAGTGGTGCATGAAATTCTGTCCGACTGGAAGCTTTTCAAAAAACAGGAGGTTCATCATGTGGATTGAATGGACTTTCATGCAGATCGGGAGCCACATGGAGACGGATAAATCACGTCCCTCCACTCCTTTTACTTATTTACTGATACAGTTTTGTCAGCATTTTGTCACAGCTCCTGCAGCGTCGCGGCTCTCCGGCCTCCACCGGACGCGGAGCCCTGTTACAATATGCGCTTTTAATAATAACTGAGAACATGGAAAGTATGGAATCATGGGAGGACATGAAATTGAAATGAGTCCGATTCGCATGAATCTCCGGGATCAGTATTTGACTCGGAGGAAATGAAATGCAATATCAGCCCTGATGGGGTCATCCTGGATCTATTGCCATTTCCTGTGTGTTTTTGGTAAAGCAAAGCAGCGAGAAATGTTTCCATTCAATAAGTGAACCTGAGCGCAAACCCGTTCCCCTGAAGGTGAGAGGCCTGTGCTTTATTGTGTGTTTAGACGGGACTGTAAAAGTCACTGTTATATGGCTCGCTGATGAACAGACACTTCATTTAATAGACTGGGGCCCACACGTTTCTGACAGTTTGATTCCATTTGTTAAGCTTGCCTTAAATCTCGCTCGTCCGCAGCATCTCGGAGCCGTTCAGTTCACACCCCTTATGGCAACACGCTGTATAAACACTGGACCAGATGCCGGCCTCGCTCTTTCCTGTCCGCACTTGCGTGTTTCTTTTCTCCACCATTCAGTGTAATTCAGATAATAGATGAGTCCGACCCGCAACCAAAGAGCAGTTTGCCTCACAGTCTAAACTTTCGGGTTTGCTTGGTGCAAGTCGCTTTTTCACCGGACGGTTCAGCTGTCATAACAAAGTAATGGATTTAATCTTGAGAGGAAGCAGAAGGGTTTTAAATAAAATCCAGTCTGCGTTATAGAAAACTATATAGAGCTTTCTTTGTGGTGCGGCGAGGTGTTTGCCAGCAACATGAATAATGTTTGGAGGAGAAATAACAGCATTTACAGAGGCAACAAGAACCTGTTGAATTTCCCTTTGGTTCACAGCTCATCAAGTAGGTTTTAATAGCTAAGAGGCCCGTCACAATGAATTTCATTAAAAAGAAAAACGAGCTAAACAAAGATGCGAAACGCAAAACTGACAAAAGCAAAAAAAAAAAAAGAAAATAACATTTACCACCAAAGACACATTGTGTTAAGACAATCAAAGCAGATTTTCACTCCAACTAAATACCTGCGGCAGCATTTTTAACTTTTTTATTTCCTTCGGCGCACTCGCTCCAGCTGTTTATTCCCTAACGGTGACTTACATTTTAAGTGTTAATTCCTTAAAAGGGTCTTGATTTCGGAGGCGTGTCGTGTGTAAACGAAGACGAAGGCCATCTTGAACAACAAGGCTCACGCTGGTAACGAGAGAGAGAGAGAGAGAGAGAGAGAGAGAGAGAGAGAGAGAGAGAGAGAGAGAGAGAGAGAGAGGCTACAATTATATTTACTCTGTGAAAATTGTTCAGAAGTGATGCGTTCGCGGCTGCCGTCCTCGCTCCGTGTCAGAAATGTCATAACAGATCAGGTCTCACATTTCTGTTAGCGCTGGTTGTCATTTACACAGCAAATGTTGGTGTTAAAACTGGTGTTGACAGTGGGGAAGGATGACAAATCAATACAAGGAATAATGACGGATTGCGTAAATGTGCTTTCTGCATCTCAAGTGTGTGTTTTGGTGTGCGCATGGATCTTCCGGCATGTTTTCTTTTTTAAGTCAGCCGAGGACAAAGGAAAACAGAGAGACAGAGAGGGGCTGGGGCTGTAAATATAAGATGAAAGCGGTTCCACTGGCTCGTGTTGGTTTTGCTTCCTTTTACATGGCTAATGGTCATAGACGATGCAAATCAGAGCAGCGCCGTGTGCTGGGCCTCCTCCTTGGCTCCGCGTCTCCAGGCTAATTCTCCCCACGGGCCATGAATGCACCTCTGTTGCCTCCACTGTATTAGTAACCTCCTCGGGCCAAAAGCCGGTGCCACCGAGCATGACCGCACATTTTTTTTCTTTTTTTGCCCAGGAATTAAATGTCACCTCAGGGCGGGTCACCTGCAAACAACAGGCCACCAGCCGATTTGCAGGTATAAACAGTCCGAGATAAGGAAGCCCTCTCCTGCCGTGCAGGAAATTGAATAAGTACACAGCAAGAAAAAAGTCCGAGAAGCAGCCCAGCACAAAGGAGGGTTTTGTTTGCCTTATGCTCTCCGCATTGACCCCCTCTTGTAGCACATTTCCCCATTGAGCGTGCGAAGCACAATGGCCTCATCGTCGATGAGGGGCAGGAAACTGTCTGTCATCAAGATCTCCCCATCTGTGCATCTCTTATCGGCGCTCCTGTTTTCTGGTGGAGGGGAACGGGGCAAGGTCATCACGCTCGAGTCAATCAAAGTGGTCAGTGTTCCAGAGATAACAGGAGCTTATTGCCAAGGAATGTTCCTGGATATCCCCCCCCCCGCTAACTCTGCTGGTAGAACTTAGGGAGAGGGAGTCCAAACAGAGCTGCATAAACGCCCCCAGCACCGGCCCGGTTGCACTTTACAGTCGACGCATTCCCGATATGCAGACACGGGGCGTGAGCGCTGCCTTTGTATGCATGGGAGTCTCTCCACAGGCCGATGCGACCTGCGAGGCAAGGTCACGTGTTTGATGGAGTCAGCCGCGGGCGTCTGTGGACTAGTTTTACACTGTATCCATTACACCTCTATTATGTGAGACTCTCAAATTATTTAACATGCATCCACTCTCACTGGCCACCTCATTACATTACTGTGCAGTCGGATTCAAGCCAACACAGCAACTCTGCCAATAATTCTACTTTTACAACATTGTAAGAAACGACCATAACATTAGAACCATCCAAACATTATCACCGGTGTGAGAAATTATAACCTTGTAAAATGTCAGAGCTGCTGCACTGGGGTCCCTAATAAAGTGGCTAAAAAAAAATCCACCAACTCTGTTAAAATCAATATTCTTGGGAACAGAAAATAATGAGCTCTATCATGGTTATCCAGTGATAGCGAGACAGCGCGCGCAGCCACCGGCCCTCGTGTTGGTAAATTAGCTTGCTGGTGGCGATGCTCGTCACGCGATGTTTGCCCGGCAGGTCAGCGCGGCCTCCCCCATCCACATTAATCAGTTTTATCTTTCAGCATCTGGGCACGAGCTCGCATCGCTGGGACCGGCTCATTTTAAAAGCGTATTCTGCCTGCATGCCGGAGTCCGGCGTATGAATTCTGCAAAAAAAAACAAAAAATACTGGACTCCAGTGGTAGGAACGTTGTTAGCGGCAGAGCAGGATGTGTCCTGAAGACATCCTTGATAAGAATCGCCCATTAACCCAAGCCAGCACAGTCTGTGCCCTAATTGCATTAAAAATTGCATTTTAATATGCAATGAAATGTGTACGAGATGAAAAACATCTGTCAGAATTAAACTTCTTCTGCATCGACTTAAACCACGGAACATCAGCGATGAAGCACTTAAGCCTGACTTGGGCCCATGGAAAGCTCTCCCACCGCCGCGTCTAAAGCTCCGCGACTGCGTGAAGGCGACGCTCGTGTCTGTTTTATCAGCCACGCGTGTTCATTATGGTCCCAAGGCGTTGATCTCTGTTCTGCGCTGTTCCCGTCGCGTGCGGCTCATTATTGGCGTCATCCCCGTTGCGGTTGCAGCTTCTGCTGCCGCCCTGTCTACGTGTAGGAAGCCTCCTGGACTCAGCTCTGCTGAGGGGGGGGGGGGGTGATTAGGAGGGTGAAACAGAGTCTGTGCCCCGGCAAACAAGCGCTGAGACGCAAGCATGTGATGGAGACGAGCCCACATCCTCCTCCTTCCTTCCCCTGCTCTTTCTGCACTTCATCCTGTGCCTTTTTTTTCCTCCTTCTTCATCTCAACCCTCAGGGAGGCACCTGACTTATTCGGAGACGTGTGTTTTTTTTTGTTTTTTTTTTTGCGAGAGGAAAATCCAGCTGGGATTTAAGTGCATGGGTAAAATATGGGCTTTAAGCGGAGTTGAGAATCACTCAGGGCAGATCAAACCTGTGAAACCATAGCCCATGTGTAACCAGGAGAGGTGCCTTCGCTCACCTCTTTCTGCCTGTTTCATCAACTTCCCTCCGAAAAAGACGCAACAGCATGCGCGAGTCTGAAGACGCTATGAACTAATTCTGTCAGATGGCGCTCTCCTGGGAGCATATGGGCTTTTTTTCATCTTACGAGCTGATTCCAAATGTTTAGCCTCTGTGACAGTTATTTGTATGTTTATGAAAGAGCTGAAGTCTCAGTGGATTGAACAAGGTGTTGAATTACACTTTGCTTTAATCTGAGTGATGTGTCCACGGACCGTACAAAAGAAGACATTGTATCCAGTAGTGTCTCTGAAATGTGACTTCTATTCAGCGCTGACCTTTTTTTTGCATTTGGAGGATTAGAAGTAGTACTGAAGGAATGACGCGTTCCTTCTATCCGTTCTCGTTTACTTTGATGTTCTCCCACAGGGTCAGGGATCATTCAGCCAATCGACAGAGGAGAAAACTTTGATTCTTGCGGCCAAATTAAGACACAGTCATTATACCGCTGCACTTTTAAAGGCTTTTATGGGCTCTTTTTTTCTTCTTTAAGTCTTGCTCTCATGGGATAAATTGTTCATCTGCAGTCTTCTGCAGCTGAGCCGGCTGTTCTGGGGAGCCAGAGTAATCCACCGTGTCGACTGTGCATCGGTGGTGGAAAAACTTAAACATTTTCAGTGCAACGTGTAATCCCAGGGAGTGACTTCTGCAGCATCAAAACACAACGAACGATGCATTCCAAGTATGTTGTGCATATCATGGGCTGCGTCTTTCCAAAATCTGTGAACCCATTTATCTCCCAGTCATGATCTTTTGATTTATAGATCACTGTCATTTTTCTATTCCCAACTTGGTTTGAAAAATTCAGATGTGGGACTTCTAAAGCTCCGAGCTTATAGCTCATGGCACAAGATATTATTAACGCTTCATGTTCCTGAGTTTACGTACAATATAGTTTTTTTCATGTGCAAAACAGAAAACCCTGCAAAAGGATCTTTAGTGCCCAAACAAACAGTCACAGGCTGGACTGAAGCAACAGGTTCCAGCCAAAAAGAGCAAAACCACAAGCCTGGTTCAAAATATTACTTCCACTTGTGCTGCAGAGCTTTTGATCCTGCGAAGCCAAAGAACAGCGTGGTGACTATTGTGCAGGCCATCATGTCGAGGAATCAGAACGTCAATAATTGGACACTCGCTGCTTGGGCGACTTTTTTATGATATAGTGAGACCCAAACTGCAAAAATACTGTGTTTCCCCTTTAAATTCGTGCCTTTCCCCCCTCAAAGAGGAAACATTACACGCTTGCATCCTGCAGGATAGGATCTAGCTTCCTCTAAATGGACCCACCTGTGGAGTTAAGAGGGAGCAGCGGGGTCTATCTCACTCAGCCTCAGCAATATGACAAATCCTTCCCCTTAAACCTCTTCAACGAGACATGCGTCGACATGGAGCGCGTGTGATTCTCTCCTCCCACCTACTGTTTTCCTTCCATCCTTCCTGTTTTTTTTATTTTTTTACACGTCGGGGAAACATCCAGGTGAAGAATTAGAGCGAAGGCTTCGGCTGTGAATACAAATTTGTGGCTTTGGAATTTGAAGTGGCATCGCTGAATTCGCATATCACCAGAAATGAGAAAAGGGATATGACTCTGCGCGCCTCGCCTAACCACAAATGGACTCCCGTATTGCCAGTTTCTATTTTAGAATACTTATATCGGAATCAAGAGTGTCTGATAGCACTTGTCTGGGAAAGGCGGGTGTAGCCCCGGGGTTTGTGGTCTTGTCTGACACTGCCTTTAGAAACAGTTCCCAGCAATGCGGACCAGAGCGGGGACTAAAGTGTCATGGGAGATGGTGCCATATGTCAACTGGATTTCCAGTGTTTCACCGCATTAGGACGCTCGGAGTGAAATACGAGCCGACGTGGCACAGCCAAGTGATCTCGGGGTGTTGCCTGTGTTTAAAAAGCAGGTGTTATTTTGCGAATCCCAAATCTCCTCGCTCATCTCCCACCTCGCCTCAGCGAGTCTCTCACATCTGATGGGCGGACATGCCCCGAATCTGTGAACTCGTGTTGCACGTTTCCGGGGGCCCTCATTCGAACGGACGCGGGGAATGGAAGCGCCTCGTCTGCTGAACTAGTCCATATAGACAGTTTAGAGGCGCGTGCCTGCACGGTGACGTGTGCTTTTGTTTCGTTCCACACTTAAAAAGGTTCGGCGCAATTAGATTCTTTTTAAGCTAATTTCATTCCCTGGCGTTCAATCAAAAAGTTCCTTTACTTCAAGTTTTTAATCTGTTTTAAAGAACAAAGGAGCTTCAGCAGAGGGAAAACACAGATGACTCTTTGTTCTTCAATAATAATTCTAATATGTTTTCTCATTTTTTGTTGCCTAATGAATTCCCACTAAAAATCTTCACTTTGCCAGAGTCCACCGCGTGGTATGACCACTGCGTCAGTCCGGATATTGGATTACGGATGCATTCCCTGCTATCGGGAGGAAAAGCTTGACTCTTAAGATCTGCTCTTTCTTCCAGAGATGTTGGCTACCAGTAATTTCGGGAATAAAACAACACAAAAAGACAAACAATCTTTTAAGTACCCCCGCTGTGACCACGGTGGGAGCACTCTTATTTGACTAAAGGCTACACCCTCCTTTATGCCCGAGAAAAGGCGTCCCTGTCAAACCCAAGCCCAGAACAATGGGGGCCAGCCGTGGGGAAACGGGGCCATTTGCATGCAGCTGTTTGCCGTTTCCAGGACCACAAAGGCCAATCAAAGGAACCTTAATGGAGGATGACAAGCGTCAACCAACGCCTTTGCTCTCTGTCTGTGCCAGACCTCGCCGCTCCGTCTACCCTCCGAAAATGGCCCACTTTTTTCTTTTTCTTTTGGACTGATCAAACATTCCTCCAGATTCTTCCTCCCACCGCCTGAAGTCCTTTTTACGCCGCCGAGCTCGCCGGGTTAAAGGTTGGTCAGCGCTGTGCCCTTGAAGGCTGAAAGAGCAGCAAAGAGGAGCCTCGACGTGTGTGTTATGGTCCGACGCTCGCCGCCACCAAACGGCAACAGCTCCCCACCAAAACCTCCATTATGTTTTGGTTCCATCTCCAGGGTTTTAAAAGCCTCAGAGTGTAACTCCGTGGATGGCTTCAGACGTATCCATCTGAGGCACAGTGCCACTTCCAATTTCAAGGGTGTTGATTGAAAACAAAATATGTACTATGAGGAGGGGGGGGGTTGTCGCCAGTGAATTATAGGCTGTCAGCTGGAGATGGAGAAAAACTTCCAGAATGCAACATATTGAGAAGCAGTTGTGGCCCTTGCTTTGGTCTCATGAGCTCAAAAGGCGGCTTAGCAGGCAGGTCAGGGGGAGGAATCTGAAAAGCTACTTTCCTCGCAGTCACTCGCTGACCAGAATGCGAGATAAGGCTCCGTGTCAACAAGGCCAGGAGCAGGGATCACAGCCAATTATAGCTAAGTCAAAGTGGTTACCATGGCGATTTGACTAACCGTGCCACATCGAGAATTAGAAAATATGTGCCCAGATTGTGCAGTTTGATGTTAATCTGACGTACAAATACAGCGAGAGCAGCACATTTTGGACTTTTTATATTTTTACACACTCACGCGGGGATTGTGTTATGGATTTCCTTCCCTGCAGCTTTCTTGACAGTGTTTTCACCGCAGCCGGTGGCCTTCTGTCGCCGTCGACAACTGCCGCAAAGTTGAACAGTCAAACAAAAGCACAGAACGCGAGATGAAAAGCTTTTCCTACCTCCCTAAGACGCCGACACTTGTGCACACAAACAATCAACCGCTCTGTTCGAAATCTCCCCAAACTTGTTTAAAACTTAAAGAAATACAAAAAAAACTCACCTCTAGATTCGGAAGTCTCTGTTGTCGCAAGGGTTTTCTTTCTTAGCTGTGCTTAAATTCTAACATCTGAAGCAACATCCAGTTAAGTCGGCCCAATAAACGTTTCCTTGAATCCAGCTCCTTTACAGAAGGAAAAATCTCCTTTATATATATTTTAACTTTTTTTGACAGGTTTGTCATTATTTGCCCATTTAGGCGTTGACAAGACGGTCATTAATGAAACGGAGGCCATCCACAGTTTGGAGATGAAGCAATTTGTTCTTTAGGCTGCCAGTACAGTCCAGATACTCCCCCTAATTGATGTAGTGTTAGCCTGTGAGCAGGGAGATCTATACAAGCGAGCGAGGGAGGAAGAAGAGGCTGGCGAGGCACAGGCCTAATCAATCGCTAGGCCGGTGTTGACAGCAGCATGCCATCACACCGTAGTGGTGTGATAGATGGGCAGTGTCGCCGGTGGACAGCCCCAGAAAGGAGGTTACAAAGGCAGATGGCGTGTGCATGTGTGTGTCCACGAGGGTGTCTTAGCCGCACGTCAGTCTCCCGGCTCAGAATTTTAAAAGCCCATGAAATGCATTCTTTCTGTCTGCTCTCTGCGGCTGCTGTGATAAACCCGTCACTCCTTCCATGAGCAATGGCAGGCGGGACGATCATTAGTCTTTTGCAGTAAACCCGGCGACTTCTCCCTGTGTTTTATCATCCACCATTCTGGACAGGTTTTCTGAAAGGTTTGGGTAATTGTAGTGGTTATTGGAATAGATGGAGTGACCCCACAGCCCCGCACTTATGGTTCGGCTACACTGACGGCTCCTAATGAGGTGATAAACAGTCCAGCTAAGCAGAATCTACTGGCCATTAGATAGATCATGGTATTATAATGAAATGTCTAGTGGCCAAGTGCCAGAGAATTTATACCATTAGTTTCATATTTTGGTGTATTGCTACCACTGCTAGCGTGTGCAGAAGTTTCTCCTAATATGCAATGACTTCAACATTACAATCTGGACAGTATATGTTTTACAGATGTCTATGCATGTGCTTTTTTTTCTGCCTGTTTGCCGGTGTGACATGTGCAGCCTGACATAGAATATCATTATAACCGAGGCAGAGCCAGGCGCAGCGGGCTGAAATGACTAGCAGACATGTGGGCCGGGGGTTTCGAGGTAGGAATTTCAAGCCGGAATCACTTCAACTTTGAGCAGTTCAAACAATGCTAATTGCATCAGGCCCCGGCTGTCAGACGTGTGAGGATAATTAGAGTGAGGGGGCAAAGTGAACCTTGGGGGGGGGGGGTAAGTGTTAGTACATGACAATACCGCGGTGCCGATGGAAGCATGGAAAAGGTAGCGGGCTGAAAGGAGGGCTAATTAGGAGAAAGCAGTGCAGAAAATACAAATGGTAGCTGCCCCCTCGGGGGCCGACTATTGCTGCAAACAGCGGCGATTATTGACAGTTCATGCAGCGCTCTGCTTGCACTTCTTAAATGGAACACATTTGCATGTTCTACTTAGATTTTACCTAATTGTTTTCTCAGAATTGCAGACAGTTAAATCGCTTTTTTTGTAAAAAAAACAAAAAAACAAAACTTTGGATCACTTTAACCTCATAATGGATTTTACGTTCTCTTTTCTCTCTTATTGCCTTTTCTCCCTTTGCACATCTTCACATTCGTAGCTCCGCTATTGGTGACATGACATTTTATTATTTAGAGGAAGGAAATACCAAGAAATAAACCAGTTGAGTGTAACTTGCCGAAGGGGAGACAGGTTTGAATGAAATAGTTAATTTCCCCCCAAAGTAGCGCTATTTGGCTGCTCTCCCATCGTCTGTGTTCCACCTATAGATTTTTCCCTCCTGTGTGGACTCCAGACAGTCCCCTCTTCGATCGCCAACACTGTAAAATGGATTATATTACACTACAATCTGCCGGGATTCTGCCTTTTTCTCTGTCCTGCCTCACAGAGCAGCTACAGCAGCAGAAAGCGCGGAGGCAGCTTGAAAAGGCTTGGATCTGCGGTGGATGTTCTCGAGGTGCAGGGCTTCCTGATGCTCTGCAGCTTTTGTGTTTGGTCGAGAATTTATGAGGTTACTATTGGTCTCCAATGAATTAAGATCTGATGCCTTAGCCAAAATTCAAGACCACAGAGCGGTGGAGGGATGAATTGTTTCGTCTCTCCCGGTTCCTGTAATGGCCCGTCTGTTTAAAGCTGCGGTAAACACTGGGCTGCTGTTGCCTATTTATTTTGTGCCAGTGGATTTTTGCTCACTCCCCCCCCCCTCTGCTTGTGTGCGCCAGGGTTCAGCCGCGCGGCCCTGCCTTTCGGCCTCGTCCGGCGAGAGCTCTCCTGCGAAGGATACGCAATCGATCTCCGCTGCCCGGGGAGTGATGTCATCATGATCGAGACGGCCAACTACGGCCGGACCGACGACAAGATCTGCGACGCGGACCCGTTCCAGATGGAGAACGTCAACTGCTACCTCCCCGACGCCTACAAGATTATATCACAAAGGTAAAACGCTGGGGAGAGGCGGGATTTTATTTCACAAACACAACCAGGAGCCAGAGAGGAAACGTATTGACCTCATTTTCTTCCCCTTTCAGCCAGGCGACATATTTGCACACAAAAGCACAGCGTAAATTATCACCCTGCTCACACAACCACCTTCATCCTGGACAACTAATCAACATCTTAGCGCTATTAATATTTTCTCATTCCTTAATTGACTAGATTATGTAGGTGGCATTTTGAAATCCAGAAACTGGGGCACAGATTAACTCTTGATGGCTAGAAATTGACATCCATGCCGCAGAGCTCTTCACACCAGCTGCGCGTCGTTGCCGTCGTTTGACTCATAATCAGCCGCTCTCAGAGAGACTGGGAGTCACACCAACACCCCCCTAATTCCCCGTGTGGAACACCGGGACTGCTTTGTTCAAACACTTGTACTGTAGTGAAGTGGCTTTGCCTCAGGTAGTGAGCAATGCCCATCATCAAGCCTTTCATCCCGCTTCCCCTCTCACAGGATGCTGCCGCGCTGTCAAAAGGCGGCGCGGCAACACATCATCTCGACTGCTGCCGGCCCCCAGAGGTGTCTGTGTTTTTAAAGGGCATCCGATGAAGTATTCATAAATAGTAACCAACACAGTTCATCTTTAAATGCACTGCTCTGTCCTAACCTAGCCCCCCTCCATGTTAGCAGTCTTCTGAGTGTCATCGCCCCCACACACACACACACACACACACACACACACACACACACACACACACACACACACATCATTCACTCCTGTATTTACTCCCATGAGACGTGGCACTACACGCTACAGAATCGCTCGGAAATAGATCGAGTCCTGCCGCCTCGCTCGCTCTCCGTCTTTCTAAATTTACAGCGCGGTCCCAGAGCCCTCGTACAGCAAACGCACTGCTGACAGAGCCGCCGGCCTCTGGTTTGACTAAAACCCGCCACGCCGGGCGCCACATCTGTTGACAAGTCGGACTCTCGCTCGCCGGGAGCTGCACTTAAAACTTATCTCCGCCGAAGATTCCCCGGAGGTGGCGTGCGAGCGAAAGGCTTTGAGGAGACTCCGCACCACGAGCCCTTAAACATGATTATTCTAATGATTCAGATCAAACGGGCTCCAGACCATAATTGAGGCTGATGCGATAACCAGGGACGTTGAAGCAGTCACACAGCGTCGTGAGATCCCGATCGGGGCCCTTTAAGTCTGCGGCGAACTGAAGCAGAGAGGATGTTTAAGCTGCGTCACAATAAAACACGATGCCCTGCCGATACTGAGAGTTCTGACAAAAGACGGTAGCGCTGACAGATAAACAAACATTTAAAGACGATTGGGGAGAGAGGAACAGTGGGATGCCTACTGCGCATGGTGGCGGCTTTTCTGCTTTGAATTCGTCGTATTCATCAGTGACTAGACACAAATCAAATGGCGTGATTTTCGAGATCTACATCAAAGTGTTTTGTCGAGTAGACGGTTTGGTTGCCGACACAAAAAGTGGCCGGATGAAAAATGTATGAAGGGCCTGTTTATTATTCAGGTGCTCATTCTCTCGGAGATGTAGCGTAAATGGACGGTATGTCTGACCTTTCTCTCCCGGCAGCCTTGTTCGCTTCACCCCTCTGTTTTTCTACCGGTGTAGATACACAAACCATTCACACACACAAATATGCTCGCGAAAAGGTTGTCTTATTGACATGCATTACCTTGTTTCGACGGCCACCTATTCCCTGACCCGGTAAAACTAACAGAATAAATCTTTTACATCGGCAGAGGGGCAACTCTCAAATGGGAAGCGAGTGGGACTCAGACACTTTAATATCATGAGACTGTGCTCAGGGCAGTAGGAATTACATGCGCTGATTTCATCTGCAGTTAAAACCAGAGGAAGCGTGTCAGAATGCTTAGCAACAACGTCTGCCTCCCAAGCAGAAGGATATAAAGGTTCCAGCAGAATAAATGTCAGAGTGAATTCTTACAACCTGAATGGAACCACTAGTAATGGTGCAAGGACTATTTAGGTCCTGTCCCCTTATCTCCAGTGGAATAGTTCCACTAAATATGTAATGTCAGGGTGTTTTTATAGCAGCAAACCAGCCACAGCGTGGAAGAGGAGTCTGATAAAACCCGCAAGACATTCATCTGCCCAACAGCAAACAGCAGGCTCACAAAGTTAACAGCTAATTTGTGAAAACAGCGGCGCATTTAGCCGCGAAACAGCCCGAGAGAAGCTAGTAACGACCAAAGTAGAGCTAAAAGCAGAGCAACCAAAGCGTCCAGAGTATCAAACGTGTACTGCTAGTAGAGTAGAGTGGCCGATCTACGGGCCCACAGGCCGGACCGAGACGTCCGGTGTTCTGGTCGAAGGTCCACCGATGCTCCTCAGGGCCTCAGGGTCAACATAAGACGTCCCCACGCATGAAAGAAGCCTGGGGGTGTCTTCCATAGACGCAAAGCAGCCCCAGATCACAACCAAGCAGCCACAATTAGCATTTGTTTCAGTCCTTTTCCTCTGCTCCAACCTCCAGCAATACCAGCTATTTGAGGCACACGTCCTTCATTACTTGCATGGGATGTACTTGAGAGGAAAAGCCTGATTGTTTTCAGGGCGTTTATTCGCAGGAGTTAATGTTTTTTCTGGGAGTGCAAGTCATTAAACTTTGCATGTTGTGTTTTTAAATTCAAATCAAATGAAGTGAATGGGAAATAAACAAGCAGATACAATTTCCAGAAACGGGAGCCGCTGTCAGTCACCTCCAGACACTCATTAAAGCGGAGTCTCCGCGGCTGCATTTGAAGGGATGCTGCCGCTGTCGCCTGCTGTCACCCGCTTCACATTCTGATGCAGTGACCCTTCTCTCCTGCAGCAGCTCTCGTCGCAGTGACGCGCAGCTGGAAGCGCGTTGTCACCTGTGTTCTGTTCGCTTAGCATGTTTTCAGTCACGCCACGTGTTTAATCATGCATTAGTTTCAGAGGGACGTAAAGCTGGCTGCATGCGGCTGGAGTCTAAAGCCCCCCCGCTAGCTAATGTGCAGACATATTCCTTTTTACTCATGACATTAGTTGTAATTAAAGAGACACAGTGGAGGCTTTGTGTGCTTGTTGTGCAGCTCTCTCCCTGTTTGCAGTGACAGAAAGCCTCTTGAATGACTAATGGCTGTTTGAAAGTCACATCCAATGTTGAAATATATGTCCAACTTGCATGACTGCTACTGACCTTCTGAAATATTTATCTCAGGCTTGCAAATTGTTGAATGTCCTATTTTGGCACCATTTTTTCCCCCCTCTCCTTGTTTGCCTCTATTACTTCTCATTCCCTCGGCCTCAAGAGAGGTTGATTGAAGTGGAGCCAGTCTCACCCTGCACAGTATTTACACAAACTCAGTCGTCGGCTGCTCCCTCTCTTCTTGAACTTCTGTGGCGCCCGCCAGCCGTCCACCGGCACGCTAACTTCGCAATTCACACATGAGGACATGTTAATTCGCAGAGGGACGCGGTCGCGCTCGCCGCTCGCCGGGCGCCGCCCATTCCTGTGTCGCGGCCACCTGCCGTGAGTGTTTTAATGAATGTCTTCCCTTTCAAGAGCGGGTATGAAGACGCCGTTAAAGGAAATGCCACCGCTAATTCCTAGCATGCCTGTAGCTCTTTCCTCACTGGGTTATTCATTATCGCATTCATTCACATTCATTTACTCCTCCTTAATGCTTTCATTCCTCTTTCCGTTTGCCAAGGTTTAAGGTAGAAAGCTTATGTGACAGTCGCAGCCCGGATTTCAGCACTTCCATTGTAGCCGTAACAATGAACTTTCCCCCCGCTCCTTGTTGTGAATGTTGTCTTTTGCCGAGTTCTCTTGCTGTGGGCAATCGTGATCAAATCTCTGGTCAATGTTCTTTTCTTTCTAGGTGCAACAACCGTACGCAGTGTGTGGTTGTCACTGGCTCTGATGTCTTTCCTGATCCATGCCCTGGCACCTACAAGTACTTAGAGGTCCAGTATGAGTGTGTTCCCTATAGTAAGTATTGCATCCAGATCTCATACCGAAACTCTTTATTGTGTGTTTACAAAGTGTGTGTAGTCTTGACAGATGTGCTGTTCTCTGTACGCAGCGTACGCGTTTGTTTTACAGAGGTCGCTTGAACCCCTGGAAGCATCTGGACGAAGACTTGTAGCATTAATAGTGACATATTGCATTGAAACGTAAACTGTTGCAGTCATTTAAAGGGTCAGTTCACACCAATTATCAAAAACAAAAAAAGGAGTGAGCCCATTTTTTTCTCTCACACACATGCTTTTGCTTTTTTTTAAAGCATCGTTTCATGACGCCTGTCTTTTGATTCGGCTCCTGATACATGTAGCTGCTTCTATTTTGGATCTAGCTTTCAGTTGGCAAAAATATCCAACAAATTTCTTACTGGACCGTGTGGCACATAATTAAAGCAAAGTCCGTAATGAGTTGAATGAAACTTCTTGCTGATCTCTTATTAATGAACTGTCTGCAGGCCAGTATCTGTAAAGACTGTTTGTGTTCCTCTTATTTTACGTTCCTTATAGTTTAAACCTATTAAATCAATGATGCTGCGACCGGGGGAAAATAAGTAGGTTACATCTGTTATTATGATGTAATGACAGGTTGAAGCTAGAGGATGCAAAACATTAATACGACCTCTGCCAGAACCTGCAGTATTTTAACACACGCGGTGGCAAATATAAACCAACTAGAGCGGCCAAAGGGGACTTTTATTTAAATTTTACAAACTAATAAAGAGAAATGTCTTCCAGGGAACAGACTTCTTGTTATTCTAGTTGTTCCACAGGCCTCACTGAGCTGTTTTGCTTGGACCCACTTTACACTGAAGAAACAGTCCCTATAAAAATGTTTTTTTTTTTCATTGCGGCGAGCTGCACAAACAGAATTCCATTCACTTGCATTGTATTGGGGGGTTCGTCTGAAGTCTCCGAAGCAGAGATTTCCCAAATTTAGGGAAGTAAAACCAGAACTATCTGCATGACTAGATACCACCAGGGATAACAGGGGGAATGTGTTTCTTGTGATTCGTGTGAACTGACCCTTGAAATTAACTACAGATTTGGTAGATTTCGCTGACATTACCAGGGAGATCCTGCTAAGTACATTACACTCGCTGGTGTTCTCTGGAAACATATTACAGATCATATAATAAAATTGTGGGATTATTCTGCCTCTTTCCTCATATTAACTCCACAGTTCTGCATTTGGTCATGGATTAGCTCTAGTTGAGCCAAAGAAATCATTTTATTGACCGTACTGTACAAATTCAGCATTATTTTAAAGTCTGTCTGCGCTATCTGATCGGAGTTAATCTACCTTAAAAGGGTGTTTCAGAGTAGTTTATACCAGCAGACGTGGGCCTGGGAAAGTACTTAGTATTTAAATTGATGAATTGTAAACATTTTCGGCGATATTCACTCTTTTTTTCTCTCTCCTTTCAAACAGACCTCCCTTTTACCTCCTGCCCCTCTCACCCCTCCCTCCCACACTAACCTCTCTGCTCTCATTTTTTTTAAACCTCCAATCTAGTCCATATTATTTCTAGCCCCCCCCTTTTTTGTATGCAGCTACACAGTCCACTAAGAGAAACCCATGTTAGGCCGAAGGCTCATCAGTCATCCCATGTACTGTTGCTCTCTCTGGTTCATTTGAAAGTTCGGTGTGTAACGTTAGCGCCGTGTCAAGTCTTACGTGTGTGGGCAAGGCAGCTCGGAGTCGGATTTTTTGATTTGTGTTTATAAAGTTTGAACGAATTCCATGGTCGGCCTGGACGTGCCAAAAACAACTCCTGCGCTGTTTCTCTAAGAATGTTATCCACCTAAACATCACCGGGACTTTACGATTTTTTTCCTCCCACCACTTAAGAGAAGCATTTTTTTTTAGCGGGGTATATTCTGCTTTTAAAGTGGCCGATGCGTCACTTTGTTGGCAGTTAAAGGCGCTAAGAATGAAAAATCTCGAAGCCCGGCGCAGAGCTTGCGTCTGGTCATAACTTGCGTGTTTCTATGTCCTAGGGTGAGCAGCCGTTTCATTAACAAGCATCCATTTATTTCTCTCTAGTTCCTTTTCCCAGCTCTGCCTTGCAGTTCGTCTCATTGTCAGTATCCTCCGACTAATTCTTCTCTTTGTACCTGGTGGTTGACTCGTGATAACCTTTCTCTCCCTTTTTTGCACTCTTTTTTTGCTTTCTTTTCCAATGCCTGAAATAGAAGTGGAGCAAAAAGGTAAATGAGTGGTCTGGTTCTTCCCTCCCCCTTCTTTAGCTCCTTGTTCTGTGGTGTTGAGTACAGCCCCCCCTCACGTCTCCCCCCCCTCCCCTCCTGATTGCCCTTCCTGTCAAATGCTATACCCATAGGAGGATTGTATGCACCCATGGAGTCCAAATGACACCCACGGTCACCAAATGTAGCCTTTTTTTTCTTTGCAATGGGAAAGAAAAACACCAAGAGTTTGCACTTGATTTGTTCCAGGGACTCTTGTTTAGCACTGTTTTAACCTTGACGAATGACTAGTTGTGTGTTTATTCCTATTTGGCTCAGTTCGTAGTTTGCTTGGCCCTAATTCTGCTGCACCCATAGCACGTGATGTGAAATAGCAGTGATGGCTGAGTGAGATTGGCACAAACCAAAGAAAAAGTTGAAAAGAAAACAAGAATTCACTGTGTCCCTTTCCATCTTGAACCAATTAATCTAAAACAGTGTCAATGGGAACTTTGCCATGGCCTCCCTCACCCATCAGTGGTTTCTCTTGTCCTTTGCCACAGAAGTAGTGAAAATCCTTTACCACTTTTGTTCGATCTGTTCCCCCCAACCTCCACTTCCATCTTACCTCTGCTTTGCTGCCACCAGAGTCATTCACGACCTGTTGCTCACTCTTATCACTCCTAAGGTGTCAAGTCTGCCCCCCCCCCATCATTTTGGTTTATGACCTCAGCCATCTGAGTATGCATGTGCAGTGTACCCATACACTCAGCTGTCCGTGTGGCATTTGACGTTAGAGATAGGCTGTTATTAAAACAAGAAGAGAGAGAGGAGACCATAAAAGAAACCCGAGTGTGTGAACTCGTCCCATTTCCAGTGTCTTTCATTTGCAGGATTTTTACCTTTTTTTTGTTCACATCTCGTTTGATTTTGTCCCCGTTAGGATGTAGCAGCAGACCCTTGTGATGCAAGTTCTCTTAACCTCACCCTTTTCATTCTGAAGAATCGCTGCGACGCATTCCTTTATTTTCTTTTCTCCCTCATTAGCGGTAGTAAATGAAACAGAACTAGTTCCTCCAAATTCACAGTCCTTTTTGTCCCTTCACTTGAGTTGCACAGCAGCAAGAGTCATGTGTGTGAGACGTGGCGCGCGTGTTGTTTAAACGTCCCCTCATTTGATTGTCACTTTCTTCCCTGTCACTAGTTTTCATTTGTCCCGGGACTCTGAAGGGTGTAGGAGCCGCCACCTTCCTGTTCGAGGCAGAGCAGCAAGCCGGCTCGTGGTGCAAAGACCCCCTGCAGGCTGGAGACAAGGTCTTCTTCATGCCCTGGACCCCGTACCGCACCGACACCCTCATCGAGTACCCGTCCCTGGAGGACTTCAAAAACGGCCGCCAGACGATCACATACAAACTGCCTCACCGCGTCGACGGGACGGGCTTCGTGGCCTACGACGGCGCCATCTTCTTCAACAAGGAGCGCACGCGCAACATCGTCAAGTTCGACCTGCGCACGCGCATCAAGAGCGGCGAGGCCATCGTCAACAACGCCAACTACCACGACACCTCGCCCTACCGCTGGGGCGGCAAGACGGACATCGACCTGGCCGTGGACGAGAGGGGCCTGTGGGTGATCTACGCCACGGAGCAGAACAACGGGCGCATCGTGCTGAGTCAGCTCAACCCGTACACGCTGCGCTTCGAGGCCACCTGGGACACGGCGTACGACAAGCGCTCGGCCTCCAACGCCTTCATGGTGTGCGGCGTGCTGCACGTGGTCCGCTCCACCTACGAGGAGAACGAGGGCGAGGCCAGCCGGAGCCAGATCGATTACATCTACAACACCAAGCTGAGCCAGGGCGAGTACACCGACATCCTCTTCCCCAACCAGTACCAGTACATCACCGCTGTGGATTACAACCCCAGGGACAACCAGCTGTACGTGTGGAATAATTTTTACATCCTGCGCTACGACCTGGACTTTGGGCCGCCGGATCCCGCAGAAGGTGAGGGCTGCTCCATTTGTGTTTGGTTTAATGTCGCTCTGGTTTTGCTCCATTGTTTGGCTGCAGCGTGGGATGTCACAGATGGCTGCCTTTTAATTTTGGATCCAATTCAGGTGTGATAAAGAAAAGAGGGCTGTGTTAGTCTTGGGGAAAGGGCTCATTTGCAGACAGAAATTACAGATTCACCTTGGCATGAGGGATAGCTCCCGGTGCAACTGCACCGCTACAGAATCCTGTTTATTACCATGAGGCGAGTCGAGGCACTCCCTCCATCTCAAGCCGGACCCTATCAAATTCTTTAATCTCAGACCTTATCCGAAACCATTATGAACACTGCCCCCGTGAACTCCCCTCCGACGCCGGGAACGTGTTTGAGAAGTGTTGCTCGCGGTATGACGGAGGTTACCCTCTCCTCTGTGCGCTGCATTTCAAGTTGCGTTGCCATGGCTACCCCATCAACTTTACACAAGGCGTTTTTTTTTTCTTTCTTTTTTTTTTGTGGCAGCAGATCAGGAGATAATCACCAGCCTTTTGTGGCGTAATATTTTCAAAACCGCTCGGCTCAAGTGTGTGTGAGTTATGTAGCGCATCAGAGTAGAAGAATGGTTGGAAAGAGAAATCAATTACAGTGAAGAATCTTGTCGGGAGGTTAGGGGGCTAAAATTAATCTGTGAAGTGCTGGGAGGCGACATACATGTCACCAGACAGGGACTCTACATCAAACTGATAATAAGCTTAATTACCTCGCTGCAGCCACCTTATCCCAGCTGGCCCCACTTCTCCGGTACGAAGTGAAACCAGGGACTGTAACCCGACTCTGTGTTATGCTAGAGGATTGAGCCGCCCCCGGACACCCGTCCAGTTTAGGTTATGGTTTTTGACTTCTGGATTTTCAGGAGGGGTCGTCGGGAGGGGGGGAAATCTGATTCTTAACCCGGGCTGCTCACCGGGTTTGGCATTGATGTCTCAATGGAGGCTGTGTGCTCCTGAACTCTGGCCTCTTGTCAACACGTCTGTTTGTTTTCCTGCCGTTCCCTGGAATATCCACCGCACGAGAATTCGACACCCAAGGGCCACTCCCGGCTTGCGTCTCCTTCCCCGAACAACCAGAGCTTCAATTAGGAGTATGTTTGAGCAGATATGAAAAATACTTAAACTTTAATGAGTTCTTCATGCATACAAACTGCCTGCTCAACTCCTCATGTTCTGATGTATGTAAATGTAATTAACAACTGAATTATCATAATTACCCTTCTTTTCTCCAAAGAGACTCGGGCAAAGGAGAAAAGTGGCCATCACAGAGCATTTTCAATGAAGGGTTTAATGTGCTCGCTCAGCTACTGTAATGCCTCGCTAAACATAAGCGGCAAATAGGCCTGTTGTTGCCACTTGCTACAGGAAGTATGCGTTTAATTGAGGAAGCCAACAGTAGCTGGCGTTTCTGTTTGTTATTTTGAGGATCCACCACCGCTCTGTTACCAGGATGGAAAACCAATTGTGGCTTCGCCCAATCATCAGTGTGTTTTATGGGAACATTTTCAAGAAAAGTTTAAAGAAGGGGGCAGGAGACGTCTTGAGATGCAGCAGCAGAGCTGAATGGCACAAAATAATTGGTTCTTGTTTATTCCTTTTTTTTGATCTACACCTTTAACTACTTTGCTGTGTAGCTATTAGGATTTATTGCCGCCCATGACATGCCGTTGAATTAAACAACCTATTCTGCAGGGTAATCTAATGGTGCTGAAATAATGTCTCTCTCTCTCTCTCTCTGAAACACAGGGGCACTTGAGGCGTAAAGGAAATTAATTGTGCCCATTAAGATTCATCGACCACAGAGTAAAGTTACCTCGAATACCAAACCCCGTGCATTTCTCGCCTTTTGCAGAAGTCGCGTGACACAGCGAGCGTTGGCGTCCTTCCCTGTCAGAAGCATCAACCTTGGCTGCAAAGCTCATCCTAAGAAGCGCTCAAGTGCCAGGAGGATTAGAGGTTGATATTATGGGAGTTTTAGTGAACTGATCAAAGCGCAAAATAATTGACCTTAGTACCTCGTCGGCGTTTCCTCAGCGTGCAGAGCGCTGGCAACAATGCCGGCTTGTTAATTCGGGCGCCCGGTTGAAGCGATTACCTGAGATCATTCCACATAGGGGCATCGATTGTTCTGCTTATTGTTCCAAACAATTCACACAAGTTTAAAGAAAATGTCTAAGCTCTGCTAATGCTTAGTGCACACAAAACAACAGTGATCGGAGTTCGAAGAGGTCGCTCCCTCAGAGGTCTCTCATAAAGGGGAGGCGTGCCGATAGACCGCTGGTACAAAACGTACAGCGACGCCGCTGATATATTCTCTGTGATGAGCGGAGACGTTAACCGATTTCAATCCAGCGAATGCAAACAAAACTATCAGAAGAGGCAGTAATTGCCAAGCGCTTTTCTAACCAACAAGGAGAGAAAGGAGAAAATTAATTTGTCTTTGAGGTAGCATTGATCTGAGGCCTTAAAGACTACAGGCATAGAATTAATGGCTTTGTCCGGACGGCTTAGCCACTTCCAGTAATCTGGGAGCAGTGAGCACAAGTGGGCTCTGGGTTGAATTGAAATGTCAAGTGAAAAAAGAAAAAAAATGCAATTTTGTATCCTGCATGCCACATATATCTATCATCACAAAGTGCACCTCGCTGCACTTTGCTTTGCTTTTATATCTCTGAACGACACCTCCAGGTGAGGCTTCAAGATGGAGGACATTTATAGATGTATCAGCCGCTAAGCCTGTGTTCCACCCGCTGGAAAGCGTGATGCTCGGCAACAGAAATAGAGGCTGAAGGAGGGGAATGAAGAGATTTGAAGGCGCCCTAATTGTTCTGCTCGGAGGATTAGGGCGGGAATTGTTTAAGGCGACTAAATCGGCATGTGTGACCAGGAGTTTGCGTGTATTCCCGTCTCCCGGCTGCTGCTCTTGACTTTATTGTGAGCCGTTTTGCCGTCTGCATCCGACTCAGGGCTCCCGGTTGCGACTGTGACATGTCTGCTGCTGCATCGTATTCAGTTTCAGGCCTCATAAATTACTCCGCGCAGACACAGGATACGCTCGGCAGAGCTTTTTCTGTCTACTGGTCTTTAAAGAACAGGTGTCAATAAAACTTAAAAGCTGTGCAACAATTCCACGACAGCCCTGAGTCGATTATTTTATCATTTAAGCAGGAATAGTAAAGTATGTCTCGCCGTTAATTGTCTCGCGCCCTTTACCTTCCACGCCAAGCTGTGTGCTCACATCAAGGAGACTTAAATGAAGCAGAACAGCATGAGCGCATATAAACAGCCTAATGTAAAATTCATGTCTTGTGGGATTTGTTCCTCTGTCATTAATTACCAGCACCGGCTCCAGGTAAAGAGGGGAAAAGACCAACTGTAGCTCGTGCATGGTTTTTTTTGTTCTCGGAGACGGTCTCGTTACCGAGTCGAGCTCGGCGGATGGAGATGCATGGGAGGAAAAAGCTCAGTAAACAAAGCAACATCTCACGTGAAAAACCACAAGTGAAATAAATTAACTAGATTTAGCAGAAAACCGTGACGCCGCCAGGTTAGCTGTTTCCGAGTTCTTTCTCCCGAGCTCCTAGCCATAGCCTTACCTTTACACGGATGGCGTGATAATTACTGTGCTCTCCTTTTGTTCCTGCGTTGTGTCATGTTCACAGTGGGAGGGATAAACAATAACCACAGGTTTTTTGTCTAATTTGTGTTGGCAATCGGAAGTTTGCTCACCGATTTATATGATTTCGGAATCAATCCCCCGCTAATGTAGATGTGATTGTAGCGCCGCCTGTTTGACGGCTACGTGGCCGCGTTTGTTGCGGCGCCCGCCGAACGTTACATCTGCCGAAATGAGACTAATTAAAAAGGCTTGATTTGGCTGCGAGCTGACGTCGCTCCTCCCTGGTGGCAGATTGGAGGTAGCGGGCGATCCAGCCGCATCACGTCGTGGCGTTAGGAATGAAAGCAAGGACAGTCAGAATATCTGAGACTCTGATCAACTGTAATATTTCTGTCATCTCCCTTCCCGCAGATGCTTAAATGACTCTGGGGGGCTGTAAAGTGATAAACTAATCCCGCTTCATCTCCTCTTGTCCTGATTGATGAACTTGCGTAATGGTTTCCTCTACCTCGTGGCCCTGTTTTAATTTACCTGCTCTGTTTAGACTCTGGTGACAGCCATTTCTCAAGTATTCAATCTCAAACTGCTCCATTATTTACAAGAGGCATTATTCAGCATATGGCAACAGTATGCCTTTGGTGTCAGGTTGCCCATAAAGAGTGACTTCACCGCCTCTTGAGAGAAATGGTAGCTAATTGGTGCAGCCTCTCTTGGCTGAGTGCTATCAGAGGACGCAGGGATCTTGCTGGAGTGGAATCTGCTCTTTGCAATCAAAGGGGAAATTGTGGCGCAGGCGCGGGGCACAGACATCAAAATAAGCCCGGAGACGCATCGACAACTGACAAGCACGTTATTTGATGCCGCGTTCAACAGTTATGTTGTATATTTGATGCGCACGTTGTTTTTCACAATCAGACTCCGATATGAAAGCCAAGGCACACTGAGTGTCAACAGGCACGAGATTGCATCTTGTCTTTGATTTGGGAAGAAGAAGAGAAAAAACCCTGACTCAATCAAAGTCTGAGTGCCCCTGCTAATTAAAGCGATATGACTTCACCAGGCTTCCTGGAAGAGTGAACATGGTAGGGATAATGACCCGACAGTGGAAATAAGAAAAATATATTAGTTCATTATCAGCTAGGAAAAAAAATGTTGCAAGATGCTCCCAAACTGATGTTCCTGTTTTAGATTAAAGGATTTTGTCATTTCATTGAGTGTTACTTTATAAATTATGTTTAAGCAGGCAAATGTGTACAATTCCAGTTTTCCTATTAATGTTGTGCTTAACCTTTCCAGACTCACATGCTCTCAAATCTAATTATCTTTAAATTGACTAAAACCCACCACGATGATACTTTTAGGCCCATTGGCCAGGTTTGCAAAGTAATGAAACTTTTCTCAATACTATGGAACGTAGCAAATTATGCTGAATGTTTTGGCCTGACTTGGAGTAATATGGTCTCAGGAGCAGGTTAATCAGGGGATGCACACACGCCGTTACAGGCAGATGCATATTAAAGCTTAGATCAGCCTGCGGAAAAGCAGAAGTTTGCTCAGGTATGGAGAGGTTTAATATTCTCAAACCTAATTACACTTGCCCTCGTATTGCATTATATGCGTATATTGAATCAACCCAGTCAGCCTATGAATCATCTCACTTTTCCTGAGTCAATAAAAAATCTTCGCCAGCAATGAATAATATATATTTTAGCATTGTTATATAATTATGTTATGAGCCATTCACAGTTATTTGTCTGTTTAGGGCAAAATAACAGTTATTTTCCATTAAGTTTGCTTTAGTTTGCGTGATATAGGTTGCAAAGGTGAAGAAGCTGATGAAACTATAGTGATCCAGCAATTTTGAACTAAAAACTCAATCTCTACCAGCCTTTGCACTTTTAATTACACAGATACTTTGTTCATCTCAGAAGGAAATTCTTGGTATATTTGGAATTCTAGGTTAAATTTAATCGGTTTCTGCTCCTCTTACTTTCCTCTCCTTCTTCTTTGTGGCTGTGATTCAGAAGGCTTTCATCACTATTTGCACTAAATGAAGGTTTCCTTATTATTTGAACACGCTGACCTGGCGCATGTCAGCTGTCGCATCTGCAGCCGTCCTGACCAGTCCAGCCTTTCAAAGTGTGGGTGACAGACACACAATGACTGAATGCGTGTAAGGTAATTAGCCAGGGCTCCCACCGGGGGAAAAGGTCACCCAGTAGAATGTCACAATTCAGCCTCACTGTAGGGAGGTTTGAGGCTGGAGCATTACAGGAAGACTGTTCTCTTTCTGCCGTGGCCTCATGGCTGCTTCACCAGACGCCGGCTTTGTAATAAACTCAACATATTTGACTGGAATGAAGAAGCAAAGATCCTCTCGGCTAGCTGATTAGTGTAAAATGTGAGGTTTTCTCATAATTCGCTTTCAGGAAATGGAGATGTGTGTCTGGTGATGAAGTGTCAGATAGCATGATATTGCATTCTCCAAGAAGCACCCAGGGAACCTGAAGGCAACGCCGCGGTGCCTTTCACAGTGACGGACCTTATTGTGGGAAGCCGCTTTTATCTCCCAAGTACAATCAGGTGGTTGTGGGTGGAAGCGTGTGATCGTTGATGCGGTAGACAAGCAGCCTGGTGTGTCCTTGCAGCATGCACGCGTACATATCGTCTGTTCCCACTGTATAAAATATATAGATTTCCTGTTTCTGCCGTCGATTCTCTGTAATAGCCGGGATCCGTGCAGCAGATATCCATCTGTGGCCGCACGGTGATGTTAAGCAGGAGCACATCTGTGCAATGGAGCAAACATAACCCACGCACGCGTTCACGCTTGGATTTGCTTCGCAGGATAAGATAGGTGTGGGTTGAATACAGTGGAATCGCATTATTGCTGATATATGGCTTTGGCTTGGAGCAGTGCGGAGCAACTTCCGCGCAGCAGCCTCATCAAAACGCGAGATGAACTTGGCAGGAGAAAAGCAAAACGCAGGAAGGCTTTGTCTTCATTGTTGACATTTAATCAGCCCAAGGTAGTGACTCTGATGGGAGGAAATCACTGCTCCGTCAAACAATACCCCACTTCTCCTGCGCCTCTTATTTATGGATCTTTTGTGTCGCATTGACAAGTTTGCCTCGCATTTGTGACTCTAACAGCTGCACTCTTGTCTGTCTCCAGTTCCGACCACAGAGGACTTCTCCGCCTCTTCATCCATGGCCAGGACCACCACGGTGGCCACCACCACCGCCGTGTCCACTTTGAAGGGTCAGGGTGAAACCACCTTGGCGGGAGCGGATCCCAGGGATGGACGGGACCCGTTTGAGGACAGCCGGGGATCGGGTACGGTCGATCCTCCTGTGCCGGAGCTGCCGCCGACACCCAGGCGCTTCTGCGACACGACCAGGAGGCGAGCCATCGACTGGCCCCAGACCCACAGTGGAACCAGTGTGGAGAGACCCTGCCCCAAAGGGACCAAAGGTACAGCAGCCGATAAGTACACAGATCTGGAATTATAACAATCCTAAAACTAGGAAAACCAGAACAGACTAATGAATGAAAACAGCAAGCCAGAGGTCAGGAAACAGGTGGCGCCATATTAGCAACTGGAACAATGACAACCGTGAGAATAAATACAGACACAATCAATGACATGAGATGGAACCACAGAACATCAACACAATAAACCCAGAGCCCCGCCAACGGGCCGGAGGGGAACCTGTAACACACTCTCTTTCTTTGTGTTTAAAAAGGAAGTCTCAAATCACATCAGCATCCAAAACCAGTCACAATGACCCCACCTAATACTTTATTCGTGCTCATTCAGGTGGTAATGTGCTTTTTTCCATCAGGTTTAATCAGTCGACTTCAAATAGACTGTAAAATATAATCCTCATTAGCATTTTCCTGTTTATGTGTAATTTTGAAACCAATTTCTTCCTGCAACGCGAGAGGAGAGAGAAAAAACAATTTCTCCCTCGCCGAGCAAATTATTTTGTCAGTCAAAATAATTTGGGGGGGGGGGGTTACAATTAAAAAGACGGCTTTACCTAAACCCAACGCCGTCTAACGGGCTCGGGCACATTCAGAGTGAAACCCCCTCGTGGAGGAGTCGGGGGTCAGCGCTGTGCTGATGGTCGTTACAGTGGCAGCTCCTTTGACGACGATGCTCATTCCTGGCAGGAATCGCTCGCGAGTTACCTTAACATGGCTTCAGACAGACTGTCAGAGCTGTCAAAATAAAAGCAACAGCGACGGGAGGATGAAAGCGACAAAGAGACAGTGTTTTGACTGGGGAGAAGGGAACGAATCTTCAATTACATAGGTTATCGCGGTTGTAAATGGAGCTACGTTCATTAGCGTGCTTGTATTTCACTTAGGATGTAATTAGTGTGGCGCAACTGGTCCTAATTAGATGTAATATTCTGTTAAATGTTTACAGGTGATAACAAGACGGAGTCTGTTGCTTTCCTTTTTCGTTTCGTCCAAGTGGTGTAGAAATCTGATTGTGTGTTAATACACATTGTTAGCGTAGATTGTGCGATGCCTTCAGGCGTCCGCGGAGTTTAAAACCGCTGTTCGTGCCCAGAGGTTTTGGACCAGACAGTCTGCATCAATGAAGGATCCGCCGGAGAAATTTTATCCGAGAGAGGTTTTGGCTCGTTTCCAACAGTTGTGTTGTGTTGTGTGTGCCACTGCAGGCGTCGCCTCGTACCTCTGCACCGTGGAGGGGACCTGGTGCTCCAAAGGACCGGACCTCAGCAACTGCACCTCCCACTGGGTGACTCAAGTGGCACAAAAGGTAAGACTGGAATGTGCCAATTACTGAATATGAGCTCCAAACAAGCACGAGCAGCAACTCCTGAACCGCCGGCTGGCAGTTGTGCGTTTTACCGGTCAGGGCTACTGTGTAATATAAAAAAATAATAACACTTTCCTACAAGTTTTGCAGCATAGTGTGGTATATAAAGCATAAAAGAAATGAGCTATCTGAGATATCAGGAGGAAATGCCAAGAACGGGAGCCGGTTACTGAGAATCAAAGAGCTGTGCTTCTCTCCGCCGCGACTGTTCGGCTTTGATGTTCCACAGTTATGCAGGTAGAAAACGAATGTAGACGCGCAGATAAGGGGGGGGGGGCGCAGAAGGGCCACACCGGCGCTCATAAACAGATTGCATTCAAGCGGGCGGCGCTCTCTGGTCCCGTAGCCGGAGAAGAACGGCTGCTGGATGCAGCGGGTTCAGGCTGAAAGGCACTTTGAGAAACTCCGCACATCGACGCTAATTCTGAGCGTATTTCAAACGTGATCTGCGCCGGAGAATGGCTTGTTGATGCCGCTTTCGCCGAGAGGCAGACATTAGCGGCGGGGGAAAAGAAACTTCCTGCCGTCTATATGTGAATTACACCTTGGAGGCTGAACGCTGTGAACATTCACATCCCACTTGGCCGCGGGTAATTATGGTCTTTATGATATAACGCGGGCGCTGCATTAGCGCTCTCTTCTCCAAGTTCTTCGAGTTTAAAATGGCGCTTTGATTGACGCCCGTGCACGCACTGTTTCATTTCCTCCCGGCATAAAATGGAAAATGACATTGATTTCTTATGGGCCGACTGTGAGGACAGAATACAGTGTTTCATATTTAGTACGAAATAAGCACGCGGCTCGAAACCGGGTCGCGGCCCATTCGAGGCAGGAACTGGAACATTTAGTCACAACAGAATAACAGCTGATCACAAACATCGACTCAAAAAGTGGCAGTCTGTCATTTTTTGTCCTTTTTTGACGCCCGTGTGCCGGTCGGGCTGTTTAACATGCAATCCACGTGTTTACATGCATCCTGCACACGGTGACTTTTCCCCCTCCGAACAAGCCATAATGGATTGTGACTGAGGTGTATGCGGAATACATTATTCTGGCTCCACTTTGCCGAGGCGCCACTGACAACCCCTCCTCGTTGTTTTTTAGATTCGAACTGGTGAAAACGCTGCCAATCTGGCCAACGAGCTGGCGCGCCACACGCAGGGCCCCGTGTTCGCCGGCGACGTCAGCTCCTCGGTGCGCCTGATGGAGCAGCTCGTCGACATCCTGGACGCTCAGCTTCAGGAGCTGCGGCCCAGCGAGAAGGACTCGGCCGGACGCAGCTTCAACAAGGTACGGTGCGGCCGGCGCCTTTGGCCTCTCGTTGCACTTTTGCTCCCCGCCTTTTGCTGCCGCGGTTCGGCTCCAGCGTGACTCATTCATTAGCATCTCCTCACGCAAAGCGAAGCATCTGCACTCACACGCACGCACGCACACACACACACACACACACACACACACACACACACACACACACACACACACACACACACACACACACACACACACACACACACACACACACACACACACAGGCTCAGGTGAGGGGCTGGAGAGGCAGGTAAAGCCCTGAGGGGAAGCTCATTCCTCTACGGCTCCCTGGTAATTACAGGCCTTGGAAAGGAAGGCTCACCTGCCAGTGCCTCCTTAAAGCAGGTAATGGCTATGAGCCCCCGACCAACACACAGAATGACTGCTCGTTGTTGACGAGCGTGGAGCTGCTCGCTCCCGGAGCTTCTGCAGACACTCCTTAAGGAGAGCAGGAGGCTCGGGACGTGGCTCTAATTCCCAGCTGCCGGCGGTCCCATGGAGCGATGAGTGACAGTGTGAGAAATTACATTGTTATTCAGACTTCCTACGAAACAGTCTCTTTGTAAACAAGGTGATTTGCACCAAAATAACAGCCGTCGTTTGTGCTCTTATGCTCCAACACCTATGTCGCCACAACGCGCTTGGAAATAAGAGCCTAGCGTTTTTCTCGCCGCAGCGCCGGCGGTGTTGATTTGTACTTGAGGAGACGAACGCTGATCAAAACAGTAGTTTAGCGCGTTCCGTGCTCTTTGCCGCGCGCGCTTAACATCAGCGGGCGGTTGTGTTTAAGGGCGTTCGTTTGTGCCCGTCCGAGTCACGTGCAGGGTAACACCAGACGCCTGAACGTTCTCAAACACACCAGACATCATTTAAACCCACATACATACGTAGAGCACTGTTCTCCTCCACCCCCGACTCACTGTGGAGGCATTTCTTACTTATTGTAGCAGACAGACGCTGTCGTTTTCCTGCAAAAGAAAGAAAAACAACTCAACGGTACAAACATGACTCATTTATACTGTTAAATAATACCTTGTGTGTGTGTGTGTGTGTGTGTGTGTGTGTGTGTGTGTGTGTGTGTGTGTGTGTGTGTGTGTGTGTGTGTGTGAACATTGCTGTCAGGTGCAGATCAAGCGCGCTGTTTTACCTTCACAGCAACTTAGAAGCAGAGAAATAAACCATTTCCAAATCATTTATTTGTATGTAGTGCGATATTTTCATGTATTTATGTATTTCATGAAGCTAAATCATAATATGTGAGTAGGGCTCGCTCCCAAATCAACAGGTAAATCATCCTTTAGGGAGCATTGACGCTGTGCAGGATGTAATCTGGAAACAAAGTCCTTGTTGCCCGTTTGTGTTCAGGGTCTGTGTGAGAGGTCCAGTATGTGATCTTCCCTGGTTTTACCCAATTATTAGCAGACAGAGACTTATTTAATATGTCATTGTTATTCTCCCCATACCATGAAATACAAATGACCTCATCCCACATTGTTTATCTTCTCAGAGGATTTTAAGGCATCACTAATGGGGAGCATCGGAGTCTGGTCTCAGCATTTTACTCCCCACCGCTCTGCATCTCTCGTCTGCACTGTGATCCATATTCATATTTAAACTTACGACCCCCACCCCCCGCCCCCCCTCACGACAAACACACGCCGCGTCCTGTTAAGGTTGCAGCTGATGGACCTGTGCCTTTGCTTCTCTAATGATTCCTGTTTTCTCACCACCCTTTTTTTCTGCAATCTGTCTTTTGTGCTCGATCCCCTTGTTATATGGAAAAGCTTCAAAAAAGAGAGAAGACATGCAGGGCCTACATGAAGGTATAACTACTAGGCTTTCCTTTGTTGCTTTTTAACTCAGCGTTTGATGTACCATCAGTAGCATGAAGCCCCGTCTGTCTGTCTGTCTGTCTGTCTGTCTGTCTGTCTGTCTGTCTGTCTGTCTGTCTGTCTGTCTGTCTGTCTGTCTGTCTGTCTGTCTGTCTGTCTGCCTGCTTTCCCCTCCATCGTCATTCTGTCCATCTCAGGATGGCAGCGTCCGCATCACCCCATCTTTGTCCTGTTATCCTCCTGTCTGTATGTTATTACTTGAACATCCTTCCTCCTTTCTTCCTTGCGTCTCCTTCTTTTCTTCCTCCCCCGCGTTTTCGCTCTCTTGTCGGCTCTTTATACGTTGTGTGAATAATTGCCTTCCCACGGTCGTAATTGCACCTCCCTGTCAGCCAGAAGTGTGATCAAAGTGGCAGAGTGCTCAATTTTCCCTTGCTTACATTGTACAATTTCTAGGCTCCCTTGTCCCCTTAGCAAAAAAATAAATAAATAAAATAAAAATATTCTCTCCTGCCGCAGATGTGTTTTATCTGCGGGATTAATTTCTGAACCCATTAATATGTTTGTGTTCAGTTCAGATTTTTTAGTACCTTTCCCCCTGACATTTCGCTTTTGCTCATTTGTGCCAGAGTTTATTTCCTCGAGTGGATTCTGCTGAAAGACAAGGGCACGGTGTAAACACCGGGGAGGGCATGCCTTGCCTGGAATAAAACAAATGATCGGGTTTTGTATCTTTCATTGGCTCATGGGAACACACTCTCTCTCTCTCTCTTTCTGTAAGTTGGATTATTTTTCCTTGAGGTCTCATTTTTCCGGGGCTTGTCGTGGAGGCTAACGCTAGCAGCGCGCCTCTGTCCAGTAAGAGCTCGATCACTCGCCCAATTAGCCCGCACTTGTCACTGACATGGAGGGATTGCCATGGAAATTGCTGTGGACGTTCACGGTGTCCGGAGGATGATCCACTAGGACTTGGTGACCTCCTGACCTCTCCTCTGGTGCAGAGGTTTATGTGACACCCTGTTCCTCACCTCAGGCTAGCACACGTCAACTGAGCCTCTCTGACACCAGCTCATTATCTCCGCAGCCCAGCTTTGTTTATTGTGGTTATTTTTCTTTGTTTACAGATAATTGGAATTGTTTAAGGTTTTAATTGAACTAGTTTACTGATGAAAACATATATAAGAAGCTGATGAAGTGATGCGCGTCCCCAGATGATGACATCATCGTGCAGGCCACATTGAATCTAACTGGACGCCGTTGCTAGCTAACTAGCACGCTACAGCAATGCATAGCGGCTTTGTGTGCTTGACGTGGAGCGTATTAACATTCAAGCTGGAGTGTCACTTCACTGCAGTGAGTAAAGTCTCACTTACCTCCAGCAGCTTGTTATCCAGCCGCCCATCGAGTGTTCGCTACCCATCTCTCATCACACCACATATATCTCCGTATACAGCGAGCCGAGGATGCTCTGTGATTGGTAAAAACATCCACCCAGGCGAGAATTAAAGAGTTTTCAATCACAACACGCACAGTCTTTCTGTGCTACACAAATTAGAGACAGGCGACTTTTTTTTATTTTTTCTCTCAACCCCTTTTGAATTTCACAAGGCCTTTGAGGATGGCTCTGCAGGGGGGAAAGACCATTTAGTGCCTGTCTGGTTGTAATGGCTCCGACCCTGTAATCGCCACCGCTCTCTCCGCTAACCCACACACACACACACACACACACACACACACACACACACACACACACACACACACACACACACACACACACACACACACACACACACTCACTTAACTCCCATCACAGTCGTAGCTCGCGAGCTTCCAGTTGCCTGCAAGGTCAGGGCCTCAGAGATTGATTTCTGTGCTCGAGCCCTAGATACAGCGTCACGCTGGGAGCGCTGTGTCTGGATGCAGTCATCACCGCTGTGGTTAATATGGGCTGTGTGGTTAAATGTTGCGGTTAATCATATATTGGTGCAGACTTTGGTTGATCCCCTTTCTTGTTTTTCCAGCTAAACGGATAATCCTGTCTGTGGTCAATTAGTGTTTTGGATAATCACAGCTGTGACTAATTGGTATAGTGAGCAAGGGCTTGTTGTGGCTAATTACCGTTATTGTGGTGGGCCTCGCTGTGGTTAATGGCACCTATGGTTAAATTGTCACTCTGATTTATCACACTGGAGACTGGTTTGGGTCCCCAATCTTTGTGCAGACGTTTGGTGTCGGTGCCATTCTGGACGGTCGGCAACGTCGTGACTTGATTTTTGCCAGGCAGGGTCCACGAACCCGTCCTTCCCGGGTCAAAGGAAGCTCTTGTTTTATCGACATGCGATACTTGTGTGGGTTTTGTGGAATGTTTTGCTGACTTACCGCTTATCAGAAAGCAGGAAATTAAAGGATTGCCATTGAAAACAAGCACAGATTTTCCCAGACTGCCACTCTGGACGTGGATTCCATGACAATGCCCTTTTTCATCAGGAGAAAAATATTCAAGGACATAATGGGCAGATCATGCTATGGAAACAAGACCATTCATGGGGATAATTGTCGGAAAGTAGATGCACTGGATCAGGAGGGGAGGATCGCTGTAGAGTGCTGCAGTCAGTGAGGGGAAAACATTTGGTTTGTATTTGGTTTCTGTTTGTTTTCCTTTTCTCATATTTATATTATTGAATAAAGACGTTGGTCCAAACGAGCCGCCCTCAGATTAAACCCCCTTGTTTCTGAACACAATATCCAATGCTTTTTTTTAATGGTCGATATTATTTTGATTGCAGTTGATTTTCCTTGACTCCACCCTCACACTGTTGAAAATTTGACTGTGAGTCTTTGCTGTCACTGTCACTGTTGGCCATGCATGTCCTCTTTTTTTTTTTTTTATCATTTTCCGCCCCGTTCCCTGCTCTTTGTTAAACTGAAGTTATGATGGGAGGGAAGCGGCGCTGACATTTTCACTTGTCTCCATGGATACAGGCAATTGTGGACACTGTTGACAACCTCCTGAGGCCGGAAGCACTGAAATCCTGGAAAGACATGAATTCCACAGAACAGACGCACGCCGCCACAATGCTGCTGGATACCCTGGAGGAAGGGGCGTTCGTCCTTGCAGAAAACCTGATTGAGCCGGCGATCGTAAAAGTGCCTGCGGAGAACATCAGTAAGTTCCCCCCCGGTCGCTGTAAAACTGATAAAAGCCGCATGCGTCACTCACCATCTACGATACGAGCGATTGTTTTTATTTTTGTATTATTCTATTTTAAAGTTGCCTCCTGGCTGTTCCTCAGGAAGAACCTTTATTTAAAAAACGGGCCATGTCTAATATCACAAAATAAGATTCGTTTCAAACAGCAAGTGTGTCCTGACAGGCAGTTTATTAGCAACGCGATCTCATTCATTCCTGTCCGCCTGGTGCAGCGAGTTGTCATATTTCGACGCCTGGCTCGCTGTTGCTATGGTTACGGCGTCCCACTCAGCCCTTTGTCTTACACGCCGTTGATTTTTTAATCTTTCTCTTGCATAGTAAAGTCACCTCATTGAACCTGGGCTACAAGATGAACTATGGAGACCTGTGGGGGGGGAAACAAAGAAAGCAATTGACTGGCATTGTTCCATTCACGCAGCGCTCTATCTGCTCTCGGCAAGCCTTTCCCATTAAGTGGTAGTTAGCTAAGCTGATAAGGACTAGTTGCCCCGTCTCTACCAAAAGCACTGATTAACACATTGTGTAATATGCAGTATATTGGATACTTAATCACTACATTCAGACAGTTTTTATGAGCTTGTCAAGCTCTTGCTTATCTGCGCCAAAGAGATAATATTCCAGTGGAGAAACACAAATACATGCATGAAAGGAAACACACAGCCGCAGAGAATGGGCCCGCCTGACCTCCGCCGGGGGTCAGGTAAAGGTTGAAAGAGTGGAAATGATCGTTGGCCCTAATTAGCAGTTTGCCGGAACCCAAACGGCGCCTCGCGACGCTCATCAAGGGCAGAGCCGGAGCGGAGGGATGCGCAGCGACGGCGAGGGGGGGACCGGAAAACAATTCCTCATCTCCGTCTGTCAGAAGCCATCTATCTGAGAAAGGGGGGGGCGCTCCTGATGGGAGGGAGTGTGCAGATACGTGTGTCCTCCTGACCCCTCAGTAATTTCACACATCAAAGGGAGCAACCACCCGGCAGCTGGCATACCGGCGAGAGGGGCTGGAGGAATTTGGAGGATTTTCAGAGATTTGCTCGTCGAGCCCAGAGTTATCTGAACCCACAGGGGGGAAAAAAGTAAAAGTAAAAGCTCAATGATATTTTTGATCCTATGAATATTTGACATTCATGCTGCAGTAGGCTGTGTGCGTACATTTGCTTATCCTCTGTTGCCGCCCTTGTTGTTATTTTCCCCTCGTTGTTGCCTCGTAGGCTTTCACAATGCTAACCATCAGCTTAGTGACATGATTTTTAAGCAAATGACACTCCACAGGGCCTCGCCAATGAGATTGGATTGTGTTACTGGGACAATGAACCCTATGTCGCACACACACACACGCCCGCCAGGCTTTAATGTGGGAGCTTTTCTTTTCAAATGTTGCCCGCCAGCGCTTCATATTTCCCCCGCTTTCTCCCCCGTCTGCTTCCTCTCTCAGTGTTGGAGGTGTACGTGCTGAGCACAGACGGCCAAGTGCAGGACTTCAGGTTTCCTCAGACGAGCAAGGGTGGAGCGTCCCTGCAGCTTTCGTCCAACACGGTCAAAGTGAACAGCAAAAACGGTGAGGATCGGCTGTTGAAGGACTCTCAAGTACCGTTGATCGATGGGTTTTGAAGCTAATCTGTGTCCTAGCTACGCTTTGTTCTGCCGGTCACCCTTCGCCTGTTCCACGCCGCACGTCTGACGGTTTTATTATTACAGGTGTGGCCAAGCTGGTCTTCGTGCTCTACAAACACCTGGGTCAGTTCCTCAGCACGGAGAACGCCACGCTGAGGGGAATGGGGGATCTAAACAAACACAACCTCTCCCTCACCGTCAACTCCCACATCCTCTCGGCCTCCATAACCAAGGAGTCCAGCCGCGTGTTTGTGGCTGATCCCGTGATCTTCACGCTGGAGCACCTGGACGTAAGCCTTCTCCCGAGACCCGCGCCACCGCGCTATAAGAGCTCAGCTGTCAGAAATCCTGCGCAGCCTCTGACATCGAAGGGCAAACGCAGTGCTGTGATGTATTGTTGTTGCAGAAAAACCCCTTAAAGCGAAATCCATAATATGCCGGTGTGTCGCAGGTGGTGGTTAGTGCTAATGTAGCTTTGAAAAGCTCTACAAGTGCCATAAGTCAAGCTTCTTGTGGCATATTCCGCTATGTGCTTTCAAATTGCCTCCCCACATTTCAGCACATTAAGATTCTGTTGTCTGTCGCGCATTTCGCAGAGCAACATTCATATATGATTAATGGCCGCTTCCGGTGTGTTTGCGCTTTGCAGAAGGAGCACTACTACAACCCCAACTGTTCCTTCTGGAATTACTCGGAGCGAAGCATGATGGGATACTGGTCCACTCAGGGCTGCAAACTGCTGGAGACCAACAAGAGCCACACCACTTGCTCCTGCAGTCACTTGACCAACTTCGCCATCCTCATGGCTCACCGGGGGAACGCGGTAAGTGGCCGCGGGAGTTATCGCTCCTCCGTCTGCCTGATGAATTTGCGCACACATGGCACGAACAAGAAGCGGAGGGTAATTGGATTATCGCTGGAGGGGACGGTAGAGGCGGCAGGATAGGTGGAAAAAAGGAACTAAGTTGTGCTATCCTGTTATGAGGAGTAATTATGTTTTACATATGGTCCATGTCTCATATTCCACCGCGCATTTGTCCCTGAGAATTATGGTATAGCCTCGGCTTTAACTTGTGTTTCCACCCCTCTTGAAGTGGTGTAGATCCATTTGGTCGCAAAATGCAATTACAATCCAATTACATGATAAATGGCATGTGCAGCCAGGACCTAGGCAGTAATAAATGTGGGGGAAAAGTTTGTGGTTTGTTTAATAATACGTCCTAACTCATGAACCCTGTCCCTGTCATCTGTCTTAACCTCAACCTTAACCACAGCTTGAAACCAGAGCCCTGAGGGTAGGCTTATCCTCACACCAATTCCCCCCACACGTCACCTCCACGGCAACTCTTGCCCTCAATAAAATTACAAATATCACAAGAGGAATTACCTCACTTTGAGGCCACCGCGTCCTTGAGCGGTATTCTTTACGGTCCGGTCTGCGCGGTGCCGATCGTGCGGACGCGCCCGGCTTCAGGTCCCGCGGAGCCCGGCGCGCGCTGACCTCAGCCGCGGAACCCGCTCTGCTCACAAGCACGTTGAGTCTGAATGTTAAACGCCATCGGGCGCAATCAGAATAATTGTATATGGCTTAAATCTATATTAAGTCAGGTGCCAAAGTCTAACTGCTCCACAGAAAACACACATTTATGCTAAAAAGACTGCCAAGATCATTCCCTCCTAGTAAATAGTCATTAGAACCAGAGGCAGTGACTGCAGCAAGCAAAGGCGCTTTTCACATACGTCCCCGACTATTGTGAACCTTCTCGCCAAGGTTCTTTGAAATTTACATTTTCATTACAACATTATACACACATCAAGGTTCCCGTAAGGTCAGTGTTCACACTCCCATAAATATAGCTACAGCCGTTATGTGCGTACATGCCACCAATCATTATGACAAGTGTGGAGTTGAAGGTCGGTCGGCGCTACAGTGTGCGCGTTGCTCCACAGGGCGACGGCGGCGTCCACGATCTCCTGACGGTCATCACCACCATGGGCATCGCCGTGTCCCTCGTCTGCCTCGCCGTCAGCCTCTTCACCTTCTGCTTCTTCCGCGGCCTGCAGAGCGACCGCAACACCATCCACAAGAACCTCTGCCTGAACCTCTTCGTCGGCGAGCTCGTCTTCCTCGTGGGCATCAACATGACGGAGACCAAGGTACGCCGGAGGTTCTGGCGCAGACGGTCTGGAGCGTTCGCGCTGTCTGATGGATGGGCTCATCTGCTGCAATTAACCTTTAACTGCTCTAATTTCCCCTTTCATTTTCCTTTAATTGGCTTTAAAATATCCACATGATAACAAGCGGCGGTATCACATCTGTGCTGTATCGACTTGCTTTGACACATAATGATGCAATGTTGCTAATTTATCATTTTGGTCGGTTATAGTTTACCATTTTTTGCATCGATGCGTTTTTTAGCTTATTTGAGAATTTAGCCTTAAATGCTGCACAGTTTTTTCCAACTAGAGGTTTGAACTCAATTTAAAAGATGCAATATTTGAAAATTCCTACCTTCAAACCTATTAGTACAATTTCTGGCAACGGAAATAAACTTTTTATTACCTTTTTTATTTCCTCACAGCTACACATCTAGCAGGAAATTAGCAATGTTTAGTTATTTTTCCGTCCGCTTAAGCACCCACTGTGTCTGGTCTCCTCCAGCTGTGCGACGCTTAGCAACACATCATCACAACAGCCTTGTGCTTTTATTGTAGTGGTGGACAGGGGACATCTGGGCGCTGCGACTGGCCCGCGGCCTCGTGTGCAACAAGTGATGCACAGTGTTCTGTAATCTGTTCCCCCATGCTGTTTTAACGTTCTAGCCGGGGGCTGTATTTGCCGTCTAGCTAAACCGGGTCATTGAACTTGTAATCTCTTAATGCTAAACACAGAAATACATGTCAGAGTAAGTACTAATGAAAGAAGTTCTTAATAACTAAGCAAAAGGCCCAGTTCCTCTCTGACTGTGTGTCTTCCTCTCAGCTGGTGTGCGCCATAATCGCCGGCGTCCTCCACTTCTGCTTCCTGGCTGCGTTCGTCTGGATGTGTCTGGAGGGCGTGCAGCTGTACCTCATGCTGGTGGAAGTGTTCGAGAGCGAGTTCTCGCGCAGGAAGTACTACTACATCTCCGGGTACCTCATTCCGGCGGTGGTGGTGGGCATCTCGGCGGCCATCGACTACCGAAGCTACGGCACGCAGCGGGCGTAAGTGTGGAGTCCACCTCTCGCCGCTGGCGAATTTACACCCGGTCGCCGTTCAAAGAGCGCGGCGTGAGCACAGCCACAACATTAATGAACACGCTGCACGGACCTGCTGGCTTTTTACCCGCTCGTAGTGGATAATTGCCGAACGTCTCAGTTGAAAGTTTATACACTTTTCAGCTGGTCGTCATCCAAGCTATAGGTTTATGATTTGTGAGGCTTTTTTAAACTTCCTGCTGATAAACACAGTTGGATTCGTTTCTGCCGCTCGCTGTTTACCGTTCAGAGTCGACGTCTCGCATTCGTAGGCGTTTGCAGACTGTGAAGTCACGAGTCCGGCGACCACCGCCCTGTAGAATGCAGCTTTTCATGGCGAGGGTCCAGCCCTGCCTCAAGGTCGACCGCTCTCCTCTGTGGTCAGAGGAGCCTCTATTCTCTCCACTTGGCTCTGCTGGACCCTGATCGATGAGACACAACCTTGTTTTGGCAGGGAGATGATTTAATGAACTGAATCTGATCTTTTGCACCCCGTAGATGCTGGCTGAGGGTTGATAACCATTTCATCTGGAGCTTCATCGGACCTGTTATCTTAATTATTGTGGTAAGTCATAGTTTTGTCCATGTATGTGATTTTTTTTTTTTTTTTTAGATCCCTGCAAACAATTTATAGATTTTCCCTCTGTGTGTACTGGCAGCCTCTTAGCTCTGCTTTCTCAGATCAATTTGCATGAAAGGAAAGTGGTCCCATTATAGCTGACACAAGGACATCAGTGTCCACTCAGCTATGAAATCCTCCCAAATCAGAATTGGTGAGCGGCAACAACTTAAAGCTGTTTCGGCCACGCCGCACATCTAGAGAATACTCACCTCCTGCAATCAGGCGGGGGGGGGGGTCGTCTCAGGCATGAAGGTCATTTGCTCAGTGGGAAAACAAGAGCGATGGTGAAGGGGAGGGGCCGAGCTGAGCATGGGAGTAATGAGTGGGTGGGCCAGACAGCCATTACCAGCGCTCACAGCCCCGCTGTGCATCACGACGCGTCCCCCGGCCGATCCCAGCGCGCCCACACCTCCATCTTCACCTCTTAATACTTGGTGCGGTACGTGTCCACAGGGCGCACGGTCGATCCTGCACCACGTGACCACGTAGGTGCATGTGGTAACAGCCGCGTAAATCTGTCCGCGGGCTGGAAAAAACAGGCGAAGCCCAGAGAACCGCAGCCTTGGCAGCGCTGTCTCTTCTTTTTTTGTAACGTTTTTGGCAGAGAACTAAGAGACCTGAATATTGTAGTGGATGACCCCCTGGAGAGCAGGCGGGGGGGGGGGGGGGGGGGCTGTATGCAGTTAGCCTGAGCTCTCTGCAGAACGCCTGCCTCGTCCGTGGCCGCGTTGAACGCATCTCCAGCCCCTCGGCCGACGGGGACGCGGTTCAGAAAACCCCAAAGCTGTGATCTGAAAGTCCGTGTGCCATGTGCTGGTTCACAGGGCCATAATATTTTTTGAATGAGCAGAAATATCTGCTTTGCTGGAAACACTGCATCCAGATCGCCGCTCTTTGTTCCCTCGCCAGCTAACGTTTTTAATTAAATCATGCAAAGTTAATCGGTCACGCCTGCAGAACGCACATAGGAGCCGATACAGGGCAGATTTCAATATTATAAACATCCAGAAAGACGTTCTCAGGCTCAGATCAAATGTTTGATATGTTATCAGGCTAAGCTGAGGCACATCTCCTCCTCTCTCTTATGGAGACGTCTTGAGAGCATGGAAACATTTTCGGATGTATGGCTTGAATCACTTAAATGCTTTTTTTTTCCCGGCCTCAGACAAGAATCGCTGCTATAATGTGCCAATCAGCTTTGTTTCCCCCCCCAAGCCTTTCACCACGCTACATCAGTGCTGCTCATCGGATAGATACGTTCTCATATTTGATGAGGATTCGTATAATGTCAAACGAATGGGGGGGTAAACTTTCACTCGATCAACAGCACGTTGAGGAGCAGAGCTGAGTGAGACCAAAGACCAAAGCGTTCAGCGCTCTGTGTTGTTTCCTTCTGCAGCAGGGCATTAAATTTTCATATTGCTCTCTGTAACTGTATGCTTTTGTAGACGCTCGAGCCAAAACCACTATAGATTATATATAATTTCACATCATGAAACACGACAGTTGTTAGCATCCATAGCAGTAACAGTAGGTAACGTGGTTTGAATTATTGGAGCTATGATAAAATGTTGCTTTGGCATTAATACGACACATGATCCATTTTATTTATTAGACACTTTTACCCCGGCAACGCGGGATTTCTTCTGCTAATGGAGTATTCATGCGCTGCGGTGAAGTATCTGAGTACTGGCTTCTGTTGGCAGCGGAAATCAGATGCCTTTCTAAGTGCAGTCCGTTAACCCCCGCGCATGTGTTTTGACAGGTCAATGTCATCTTCCTGGTGGTGACGATGTACAAGATGATGAAACATTCCACCTCCATGAAACCCGACTCGTCCAGGCTGGGGGGGATCAGGTGAGGGCCCGCGGGCTTCGCCGTCTCAGACCAAAAATAATACGCACCGCTTCTGCATCTTCTTGAAATTTCGAAAAGCTGCTTCTGACCTATGCCTTTATCTCATTCCCTCTTCTGTTAAAATTTACCTCACCAATATTTTGGAGTTTTATTTTGGGCCTCTAGTGCCTTTCTATGATTTCAGTATTCGCGCTCCCCATTCATATGTGTGGTCTTTTCATCCCTTCATAGCTGCATTTCTGAACTTTGTTATCATTCCTGCTCATGTGCTGGCGTATTTTACAGCCTTTATTGGAAGAGCGATGCAACCACATGTCTTGTCGATTTAAAAGAGGGGGTGAAATGGAACACAGGGCTCCCCCCCCATCCTCCTGCTTCCTGTGGGCTGCGTTCGCTCGATAAAGAGACAAGTCCCCGGACCGTTTCTCTGCTGTGCTCGAGGGCACGCCAACATACTGCAGGTTACAGCGTGTGGGGGCGTTTGAGTTTTCGCATCCATTTTGATTCTGGTCCAACAACCTGCGATTGTTTGTGTTTGGCTGCTGGATTTCACACAATATCATAAGTAGCCAAACTCATTAACCGCCGTTAATTAGGGTCCACCTCGAATCCCTGTGCATTCAGTTTCTGTGGCGAACGGGACGACCGGCAGGAGTGTGAAATAACTGGATGAGTGTTTGGACAAAAACGCCACATTCTCATTTAAAACGAAGGAGAAACTGAGGAGCAACTCTTATCAGCCATCGCTCTAAACCCTGTCTGTTGTTTTCCTGTTAATCCTCTCTCTGTGACACACTGGTCGCGTTCCCCTCTCTCCAGGCTCAGCCTATCTCTCTCGGGGTGGCTCACTTCTCCCCCGTGTAGCAGTAACGACCGGCCGCCGTCATTGAAACTGACTGTCAAGTTATCTCATTTCTTCTAGGCTTTCCTGGAAGGACAAACCTGCTGCGTCTGCAGCCTCTTTAGCCGGCGACTCAGAGGGCGAGCGAGCGAGGAAGTCAAATACTCAAATACTGGAACGCCCGTTTTATCCTCAATGCTGCTGCTGCTGCTGCAACTTGTTCGGAAGCTGAATATTTACGGGCTTCTTTTTAGGGGTCCCGCGTGTCGTCCGGAGAGGAACGCTCAAACCAAACGTGGAGCTGTTTCTCATAATGCCCTGCTGTTCTCCCTCGCAGGTCGTGGGTGCTGGGGGCGTTCGCCCTGCTCTGTCTGCTGGGCCTCACCTGGTCTTTCGGCTTGTTCTTCGTCAACGAGTCGTCCATCGTCATGGCGTACCTGTTCACCATCTTCAACATGCTGCAGGGGATGTTCATCTTCATCTTCCACTGCCTCCTCCAGAAAAAGGTGCGACATTACCATCTGCTCATTTCACACATTTTGGGCACCAACGTGGGCATTTACACACGTTACAGTCTAAGCCAGTAACCACTTATGCAGACAAGCTAATTATAAGAATATAATTATTAATATGCAATCAATGGACAATCTCTGCAAGTTGTCAAGCAACGACAGCAGTAGATGAATGTGTGGACCATTTATGATGTAAATAGGATGTTTTCTAGTTGTATTTTGTCTTGTAACACCTAGTAACCAAGTGCTCCCTCCCCTGTTATTATGTGTGTTATCCTTGTCCTTACAGATGTGACATTTAAACAGCTGTCAGCTGGATGGCATTTGATAAAGACTCAGGATTTGCATCTCTCGTGGGGCGAGCGGGGACTCATTCTCTCATTCTCCTCCCCCGCAGGTCCGCAAAGAGTACAGTAAATGCTTCCGCCAGTCCCAGTGCTGCGGCGCGCTGCCGCCCGAAGGCCCCCACAGCGCGGCCAAGGCGGCCACGTCCCGATCCACGGCCCGCTACTCCTCGGCCACGCAGGTACGGCTCCGGCGGAAGGCGTGCGGTGTCGTATTATTGTTAATTGTTACGGATACGCCATTAGTTTTTATTCCGGCGAAGTCTTTGGTTTGTCATTGTTAAAAAACTTTCTGAAAAGGCCAGCAATAAATAGATTGCACTAATAAGCCAAAACCTAATGTGCAGCAGCTTACCCCTCTGTGCCACGGAGCCCCATTGTTGTTCAGAAACTAATAAAAACATATTAATGATCCACACCAGTGCGCTGGGTGCCATGTTGTTTAATTACAACAAACAGGGGCGCCGGAGTTTATGGCGAGTCAGTCCCACACACACCACGCCGCTGTAAATACCCGCCAACACACCAAATGTGTTTTTAGCCTGCAGCAGGAAACGGGCCCGCTGCACCGTTCACTCCTGCCTGAGTAATGTTGACTGAAAACTAGAGTGGCCGCCTTTTTAAGGTAATGATTTTGGCTTTTTGAGCAAATACGGATATATTTTGTAACTTTGTTTTTATAGCGCCTCAGGGCTGAAACGCGGCGGAGTGGTTGGCGAAGATGGAAACCTGCGAGAGGGAAACAGTCTGGTTTCAGTCTCTCTAATGGATTTTTTGACAAAAAGTGCAACTAAAATAAACATATACAGCGCTTTAAACTAAAAACTACGGACTAAAATTGATGTTGTCCTTTGGAAATATTATTTAAATATTAACATTGTAAAGCTGAGTCACTTGAATTATTTAACTGAGTCTTTTCTATTTGACTGCCAAGATTTGGAATGTGAAAAAAAACTGTCTTTATTTTACGAGTGTTATTCTGGAAAAAAAAATACACGTGTTTGAAATGAGATGAGAAGGAACAGATAAGGAAATATAGCCGAATATCCCCTCTCTGCTGAGATGTATCTTAAGGCCACTTCTGGGATTTTACAGGCAACTCCTGCTATCGAGAGAGAAAAAAACCCGAGTCACTCAGGGCCAATCTCTCAAATTACAAGCTGTAAGATTCTCGCCTTTTTTTTTTTTTTTTTTTTTTTTAGGATTAAGCGCGTGTAACATGTGCGGGGCTTTGTTTTACCGCCGCGCACCATCAAGCGGGAGGTTAGCCGAAGCGTGTAAACAAGTGTAGTTCAGGGCCAAGAGCCTTGAATAACAACGGCACCATGTCGAGTCCTGATCAATCGCTGCTTCTCTCTCAACCCAGAGCCGCATCAGGCGCATGTGGAACGACACTGTGAGGAAGCAGTCGGAGTCCTCCTTCATCTCGGGAGACATAAACAGCACCTCCACGCTCAACCAGGGTAAGCAGCCGCTCCGCGCTCCGCGCCGCCTGTTTGCGACGAGGCTCCGGATTCGCAATAAACACTTCAATGGATGCGGCCCGCGCGGCTCCGCGGAGCAGCCGCTTTAATTTCGGCTCTCTCTTAGCGGCAAACAATCGAAAAATAGCATTTAAATGCTGCACGAGGATCAAAGTTCGCAGCGGCTTCCGTGTGAGAGGAGATGGAGGCAGACGGAGAGGAGGCGGGAACCGGCGCGGTGTCAGACATTCCTGATGAGGATCCAGACGACCTTGACTGGACGTCCTGGACCGGACGACGGGATGAGAGGAGGGAGGGGCGGGCGGGTGAGGAGCGGGTGAGGAGCGGGTGAGGAGCGTGTGGACCTGTCCCAACGCATCAGGGCAAATTTGGCTGTAGTTCTGAATCAGTTTGGACTTCTTTCAAAAGAACTCCTCGGTCCCGATGACTGAGGACAGTTATTACGCTCCTGAGGATTAACAGAAGCGCCGAGGACAATAAGGATGCTCTATTATTCATCACGGGCCACTTAGACGTGTTTTCGTCTCGCGTCTCGACCGGATGAGTTTGTTTAGATGAATTTGTCTGGCGTAAACACCGCTGCTGAGCTTTGGTCGACACTTGTTTGTCGGTTGCGTGGGTTGATTGTTTAGACGATGTCGCGCCCATGTTTGCGCGGCCGCTCCGTCCACGGCAGCAGCCTTTCAGGTTCCTCTCATAAACCTCTGGCGGTGTCAGGTTCTGGACGAGGAGCGTCTGCGTTTGTTTACATCCGAAGCCCCACACACCATGAACTACAGCACCGCCGCCTCTTTACTGGCTGTTTTTTCCCCTCTGACTTTCTCCCTGTCTCTTCCCTCCTGTTATTTCAGGGATGACTGGCAACTACCTCCTAACTAACCCTCTCCTCCGAACCCACGACACTAACCCTTATAACAACCTGCTGGCAGAAACAGTGGTGTGCAACACCCCCTCTCCTCCGGCCTTTCACTCCCCAGGTGCACTTCCACCCTCCACCTTTGGTTTTGCAAAGATCTGTGTCTGTTTTGAGGGAAATACACTTATTTACTGTCTGTGGGACTGTATCTGTTGCTGTATGCATCAAAATTACTGCAGCACACTTTTTAGGTCATGTGTTTAAATTACAGTGTATAGAAATCATCAACAGCTTGGCAAAATAATTCATTTAAAAAAAGGGCTAGTTGCACGGATTTAAATCTGGTTAATTATCACCTCATTTCTCGTTAGTGAAATCAATTCCGAAGCAACAATTTGCCGCTTTTGGTGGCGTGGACCTGCCAGACTACTTCTTGGATCGGAGCGGATCCAGGGCATCCAGCTGAGACGGGAAGCGGTTTGTGGCCAAGAGCGAGTCCAGCACGGAATCCAACACAAACAGCACGTTGTTTTATTGACACTTCAGTTTAGTACACGTTAAACCAATCACACGCGGGACTTAATTAGGCAGAACCTGGAGAGGTCACGCCCTTTTGCAGGCTTGATGCTACAAGCTAAGCTACGATAGCGTTCCACCTATAGCTTCATATTTATACAAGACTGGCAGCAGATTCTCTCATCTAATCTGCTGCCATAATGTGAGTAAGTGTATTTCCCAAGATGTCAAACTATTAATTTCAGTGTGATATATTTATTGAAACATGAAAACTCCTGAGGTTGCCTGTGATGTAGCATGAATGGAAATGAGAACAATAGCAGTGCATTTACCGTTTGTTCTTCCTCATTCACACCTTCTTTGTGTTCATTAGTTTGGCCCTTTGAGGTAAAGCTCTGAGGCATCAGTGCTGTTTTATCTCATCTCCTGATGGGATGTTGTACATGACCGAGGTCATTTAACCTGATTGGCTAATATATTTACCGCCGCCCAACAATCCTCCTTTCCTATAGTTTACCCCAATATATAACCAATAGATTTGAACGGCGTTCGTCTTTATGTGTTTATGGTGACCTAGTTCCACGTTGGCAGCGCACGAGGAACCCAATCAAAGCAGCAGCACATGACGCAATGCAGCGAGTCATAGCCCTCAGATATTCACAGCCATTTGATGATGAAAGGGAATGCGCAAGAGCTGCGGTATGGAAAATATACGGCGCCGAGGATTTGCAGCAACATATAGCTTTAACCCGCTGCAGTCGCCGGCGTGTTGTCGAGCGCCGCGAGCTCCGCTGCCGCACAGCGAGAACCCTTAACCCTCACAGATAATGAAGCAGGGCTGGGACCGAAGACGACTGCGCGGAAATTCTGAAACCTTCCTTATTTATTTTTATTCTTCCGTGTGCTCAGCAGCAGCCGAGCAGCTCAAACGCGGATGTCGCCGCTTTATTGCCCCAAAATGTTTACCTGCCTAAGCGATCTAGGTTAATTGCATTTTAACACCGGAGCACGAGAGACAGATAGAAGGGGAAAAAAATGGCTATATTTAATTAAGAGGTGATTTTAAATGTCAGTGTAAACATCTCATATTCCTGTAGAAACATGTCTTCGCCCCCTGGGACAAGCCTCCTTTACATAGCTACAGTTAAACCCAGGAGCAACAGAGGAAATGCAGTAGGAGCCCTAGTTATTTAACGCTGGAGCGGGAAGCAGCGACAAACAGGAAAATCCCAAGGATTCAACATATGGAAATGAGTTTAAGGGGAGCGGGCAACAGTAGGACACGCAAACGTCAAAACCTGGTGTGAAGATCAGCATCCAAGTATGAAATACGTGGGGAGAGACTGTCAAGTTAACATAAGCTTTGTCAGATTTTCCTCTGCTATAGTCGTTACATTCGGCTCCCGCTAAAGCACGAGGGTGTCTCCTAGAATAAGTGCATTAATGCTAAGTAATGCTCTGCAGATGTTCAACCCATGCAGTAAAAGCAGCGAGGAGAGCATCTCGCATGATTCGCCTCTGGACGCGTTCCCAGAGTGCATCTGTCGCCGTGTCCAGTTGAATTCCGTTCACATCATTCCCCTCCTCTCCCCGTAGACAATACCTGTCTGCAGCCAAATCACTCCCTGCGCATAAACAAATGCAAATGTGGAAGTAGGATCTATTCAGAGACGAGTCTGATTCCCCCCTCCCTCCTCTGCCCTTTTGCTCTCTCTGAGCTCTCTCCCTTTTTTTTATAGAAATGCCTTTGATGTTGTTTTAAGAGTTTTTCTTTTTCCCAGCGATCACCCATTTTACGTACACGTTCGCTCAAAACTCCGGCGACTTTGACGCCCTACAAAATGTCAGCTTTTTACTCGGAGGCTCGCAGGAAATAAACTCCTCGTATCAAAATCGAACCGGCCGCCTTCACTCCGCTTTCATCCTGCCGCAGCTTGGTGCGTGTGCGCGTGCGTGTCTCCCAGCACTTTAAAAGGGAACCATGTGTCATTCAGAAAACAATAATTTGACGAGGGAATGTTCCTTATTTTACCAGACGCCTTTGAAAAAGACTGTGCTTGCTGCTGAACCCTTTCACTTGCTGAGTCCAGGATTCAGTTGTCCTTGTTTTGTCCTCAAGCTGTTAAAAAGTTTCTCGGTCCTTCTCCATCCACCTCCAGCAAATTTGAGCAAAGCATTCCACCGAACACATTGGGCTCAATTGCAAGGACACAACCCTGAGCGGGGCCGACTGAATCCGGGCCGGACGTTAGAGCTTCCGCCTTTTGTCTTATTTCGGTGATTTTGTTGTTTCTGCTGCAATTGAAAAAAGGCATCTGTTTTACTTTCTTTGCACATCAGCTGTTCTTAGGCCAGATAGCCTGAGCAGACACACTTGATGTGAGTGGTGGCAAAGTGAGTCATTGCACCGTGCCTGTCTGTGGTGGTGTGTGGGGGCCGTGCCTGTGGGGCCCCCGTTGCAGAGAGGTGGCTGGCCATCTGTGTTCCACATTACACTTTTGTCTTGCCTTCTCTTAACAGATGGAATGTTTTATTCATTGTTAACGTCACCACACGCCTGCATCGACTTGTTTATTCCTTTCCGTTCCTCTCATCCCGCCTGTTTGCTTCCGTGTGCTGCGCTGTCGTTACCTGGCTAAGTGTGTTTACGAGTATCTTTTGAGTTGAGCCATTGTTTGTTCTCATATCTCCAATATTGTTCAGGATCATTTCTTAGATTGGCTCTAATGATCATAACAGGGGCGGACATTGGGTTCTCCTTTGAATCTTAAGAGTTTTCATATTGACGTAAAATTTAAATTCATCCAAAGATCAAAGATGCAAGGCTGAAGTGTCCTGAGCAGTATCAAGCGTATGTGGATGGTGTAGTGGGAGCTGCTCGGCTCCGTCCAACGGCGCCTCATGTGTTGTGTTTGGCTTTCCTTGCAGGACAGCACTCTCTGAGCAACAGCAGGGACATCAGTGCCATGGACACCCTCCCCCTCAATGGCAATTTCAACAACAGCTACTCCCTGCGAGACGAGGATTATGAGGCGGTGGGCGTCCGTGCCCCGGGTGACCTGGGGGGCCTCAACCTGGACGACGCCGCCTTTGAGAAGATGATCATTTCTGAGATAGTGCATAACAATCTGCGGCCCCGCGGGGCTCCCAAGGGGCGCGACGCCCCGCGGGACCGCGACCGGGCCCTGCCTCCCCAGACCCGGGTGACAGTGGACCGGGGTGGGAGCGGCAGCGAGGATGACGCCATCGTGGCGGACCACGCCGAGGCCTCCTCCCCCCAGAGAGGAAGCGGGCGCGTGGGCCACGCCACCCTGGAGCTGCTGCTGCACCCCCACCACAAGGAGGTGCTGGAGGCCCCTCTTCTCCCTCAGAGGACTCACTCCCTGCTCTACAGCGCCCAGAAGGCCCCCCGGCGCCTGGAGGGCCCGGGCGACCATGGCCCCGAGACTGTTACGGCAGCGGAGGACACGGGCTCCCCCAACAACAACAGAGACTCCCTTTACACCAGCATGCCCAACCTGAGAGACTCGCCCTCGGCGTCGCCGTACCCCCCCGACGAGGAGGAGGAGGAGGAGCTGTCCCCGTCGCCGCACAGCGAGGGCGAGGACGCGTACCACAAGAGCATGCCGGAGCTGGGCGACGCGCCGCAGCCCCTGTCCTACTACCACATAAACCGCGGCACCAGCGACGGGTGCATCCTGCCGCCCGGCGGCGACGGCGGCGCGCCGGTCGCGGAGGCGCCCGGCGACGGACAGATGCAGCTCATCACCAGCCTCTGAGCGAGAGAGAGCTCGGCTCGCCGCCCGCCACGCGCCGTTCCCGTTGGGACGGGAAGTGAAACATGACTGGGTGGGAAAGCGAACGAATAAACAACTTTTGCACACAGATCTCATTAACACACGAAACACGTTCATCCGAGGCCAGACAAATGTAGACTGTGAACCCTCTGCTGTTGGACTAAGAGGTGCAGAGAATAACACACAGGCCGCTGTGCCAGAGACACGACTGGCAGGAAGAGTTGAAGGAAAAGGGATGAAAACTACTTCAAGCAAAGAACTCTGAAACTCCTGTCATATTCCTGGGGGACTTTGCAAAACCAGGGTCTTTTTGGTTAAGAAGTACAGAACTTGAACTAGTGTGGTTCCGCTGCACAGTCAGGACTGTAAAAGTAAAGAAACCACTACTTCAGACTCAGGCCTTATATTTTCTCTATTGCACATTTACCTGTTGTCAAAGTAACAGCTAAAGAAAATATATTTTGCTGTACCACTAGTGTAAAAAGTTAGAAAAAAAGAAACAGCAAGCATCAGTAGTTACGCCCTCTTCAGTGTTCAATAAGATTCTTCAAACAAGGTTAATCAAAATGGTGGAAATGTGCTTTTCTCCTCTCACACTTGACTCGTTGTATGTTTGAAAAAGAAAAAAAAAAAGAACTTTCTGAGAGATACCAGTCGATATGAACTCATGCTCACGTCTCTGCTTGTGAAGTGCTTTTTGCTTTTCCTGAATGATACGTTTACGCCAGTAGTATATTTGTTAACACCGGGCCATGCACAGATTTGAGTGAATTGGATACTCGTGTAATTTATTTTGCTTAAAAGAAATTGTCAAGAAGACCTTTGTTGGTGTCGAGGCCATATTGCAGTTTTTTGCGGACATGTTTCATCCTTTGACACCAATTAATTTATTAACTGAACTTTTCAGACGAAAAAACGGGAAAAAAAAACAACATGGTTGAAAAGTGTGAAAACTTGTTGCAGCACTGATTAGATTTCTTTTGTTTCTTTTGTAAGAGCCCATCATCAGCTGATATTTAATTCAACTCCTGTTTGATATCAAATAAATGTGAATTTTTTTCTTGTTCGCAGACGCCTGGTGGTTTGTTTGCACCGAGCCGACGGATTAGTTCAGGACATTTACCTCAAAGTAATAATTCCCTGCTGGTCTCTGCGGTTTTCAGCCATCGTTAGTAGCTGTGAGTCACCAAAGACACACAGCTTGTATGTTTGACACATGTATGTGTTGTTGTGCAGGTGAATGTGATGGGACATGTATTCGCATCGCTGAAGTTGGTCACTTTCTACAGCTGGTGATTAATCGTGTGACGCGCAGACCGACAGACTGTTTACAGGCTTCTCGCTGTCAACATTTATCCTCTGTTCACTGCAAACACAGCGCTGAATACGGGAACAGGACACAGTCTGAAATAATGCACAGAATGAATGAGCAGTAGATCCTGCCCAGTGTCTTCAGTGCTGTGTGGTCCCGGTCTCAGCTCCGGGTCCCGTTCCACTAACGACTGTGCTCCACTATTGGCACCAGTGTTAAGTTGGACTCATGGAATAAATGCGTCGCTCACAACAATGTTAATTTTAGATACAAAAACAAAGGCTTTACCATTTTAAAAATGTAGACCACTGTCAGATTTTCTCTGTGAAACTTGGCTTTGTAGAATTACTCTGTTTGTGCGCGCATCCTAATTGGCCGCTGTCATGGTAAAAACAACAATAAACAACAATGAGGGAGAGAAAATATATGATACATTTGATTACGTTTTAATTTTCTTCCAGAGCAACTAAGGATAACTTCAAATAGTGTTTGGGTCTCAGATGTTGTCACTGAGCTCTGGCTTTAGCTGCACAGCTGTTAGCTGTTAGTCAAGTCCAGTCCTTTACTGGTTTCTGGTTTGTTCCACTTTGACAGTTTTTCCTCTCATCAGTTTATTAAATTTACCAATTAGTCAATTAAAGCAACATTATTTTTGGAAGCGTTTTGATTATTAGTGAATAATCTTAAGTATTTTTAATGTAAAAACACTGTTATAGGCTGCTCTTTGAAATCCTCCTTGCTGCCTGTGAATCAAGGGGAAGAGGTTCAACAGCCTTATCTCCAGATATATCGCTTGATGCACATGTTGACAGTAATTATGGCTGTTCACAAGATGCCATCCATGTGCTGAACTGCAGCGCATCATCCAAAGAGGACAGCGCGAGTGAGATGCAGCACATTTTGCACGTAGCATCTCCTCCATCTGTGCTTTTCCAGGAGTCCAACTGACCACACACCCACACAATACTGCTGTCGCTGTAGGATCTGGGTGGTGCAGTTTATTAGCTGGGAGCTGGGTGCCAGGTCGCTGTCAAGAGACCGACGCGGACACCGAGGCAAAGCTCTGATTCCACTTTGGCTCTCGGACTTATTGTTTGAACGCGGGCCTCTCGGTTTACACAGAGCCATCCAAAGAGCCCAGAGAGACACGGAACCGGCGCGCGAGCCGCACGGAGACCTGGTTTCTGTTGGGTTGTAAATCAAATTAAATGCAAAGTTGATGACCTGCTCACGGTTCACCAGGAACGGCTCAACATCGTCTGTGAAAGCTTCCTTATTGTAAACACAGAGGAACTGGGCTCGGGGCGTGTGTGTGTGTGTGTGTGTGTGTGTGTGTGTGTGTGTGTGTGTGTGTGTGTGTGTGTGTGTGTGTGTGTGTGTGTGTGTGTGTGTGTGTGTGTGTGTGTGTGTGTGTGTGTGTGTGTGTGTGTGTGTCCCACCGTGAGCAGGGGAAGTTTCCCCATCTGCACTTTCATAACAGACAAAATCGTGATGAATGAATGAGCCGAGCTGCTTTTTTTCCCAAAGCTTGCTTTTGCATGATGCATATATATTGGTTCATTATCACTAAGTCACCTGTGCTCTGCATTAACTCTCTCACCCTATTATCTTAAGGAACATTGGATTCTGAAATTGAACAATACATAGACGACTACGCGTGTTCCCCCAGTAAGACTTGGAGGGGTGCTTGATACAAAGATCAGCTCTCTGGATCCTGCTGGGACAATTTCCTGCCGTTAATCCTCTTCAAAGATCCTCCCTCCACCTTTGACTTTTCACTCAATCACTGACATTAGCGTCTGCAATTATCTGATCATTTCATGATGCATTGATTTAGCCACGCGGTGTTTGTGTTGCAAATGAAAAAAAAAAAAAAAGTCGCCCAAGTTTGCCGGAGATGAAAGCGCTTCATTTATCAACTCATCTTTTATCTGTTCTCAGTCAAAGCCCAGCTTCCACGCGGCAGTGGCAAATGAAGGCGCAATGAGGCTCAGTCCAAGAAGACATTACCGTGTTTTCATTTGGATCTGTTTGATGTTCCAGCCTCTGGTGATTTGGACATTATTTCATGTCCATCATCAAAAAGACATCAAACAGGATGCTGCATTCAAAATCAGATCACAGAGTCTGGGCAGAATATGGTGTGCATGCGTGTCTGCATCAGCTGACTTCATGCAGCCTGTATGCACCTATCTATGGACCTACATGTGAATTACCTTAAACTTATGAGTAGAATATCTACAGGATCGGCTGTAAAGCTTTATTAATAATAAAATGAAAAGGTGTTTATATTCTTGGACTGCCATCTTTTCTTTAGCCAGAGCAGGATCTATGCATAATTACATTAGCTGAGCCTCAGTGCAGAAGGAGTATTATATTTCCTCAGGGCCTCTGTAAATGTACAGCTTACATTCCTCTGCATTTCGCTCTGCGGCAGGCAGATAAAGAACATCTGAGCTGCTCCTGCTCCGCTGCCACAGTCCCGTTGAGCAACGCCGCGCTGACTCCGCGCCGCCGCGCGCGCGCGCTTAAACTCCTGCCTGCGGAACACAGCAAAACAAGACGAAATCGGGCTCCCTCAGCGTTTCAGAGCTCCAGGCCCAGAATGGGAAGAGCTTATTGACTGGATGTAAATATGTGAGGGAAGCCACAAAATGCAGCTACAAAAAACACATGTCTTTTTCTTGCAAACTTTCAGTAAAGTTGCTCCAATGTGCTGCATGAATTTAGATCTTAGTTTTAATGTTTGTTACCTCCTCGCCGCACCCCAAGATATTTAACAAGAAATATGAACTTCTTCCTTGACTTCCACATAGAAGTGTATTATGAGAGATTAAGACGTTAGGCTTAAAAAATGCTCAAGAGTCCTCTTTAAGTCCGGCTGAGAGAAGCTGGCTATAATTTTTCTGTGTGTGTGAGAGAGAGAGAGAGCGAGAGAGAGACAGTGGCAGGTAAAGAAGGGGAGACAGATGGAGAGCAGCAGTCTGACATGTCAGAAACAATCTGAGTCTGAGCCCTGCAGCTGCAAAACTGTCATATCTGGTAGGAAACGCCAGCAGTGACCTCGGAGTCGCGGAAGGTTTTCTGTCACACCCATTATACTGTAAACACCACAACAGCAACTGATTCCACAGCGTTCCCCGGCCTCCGAGGCGGAATGCGCGTTTTTAAAAACGCTGCAGCGAGAGAAAAAGACGATAAGTGTGTTCATAAAGTCCAGTCGGGCATATTCAGCAGGAGATGAATATGGAGCGTTGCTTCTTTTACTGTGGCCCCTCCTCAAAGTGTCTTTTGAAACACCAGTTCAGAGACGCAGAAATCACCTCGGACGGAAAACTCCTCCATCAGTAACACAGATATTTTTCCCCCTATAAATAAAAACCCTCATTGAGTCTATTTCAGATTTAGAGCCGCGGATCAGTCGCGCAGATGTTTCCCATACGTCTCTGAACCCATCGCCGTTATTTACACAAAAGCTCCGCCGTTACACAAACAGTCCCACGGCCGTTTGAAAAGAAAGAACAGACGAGCCGCCGTGGAAGTGATTCGATGTAGACGTGATAATTGAAAGGTGGAGCGGAGGTAGTGATTTCCAGCCCAGCCTCGGGGCCGCGTCGCCGTCGGGGAGCGTCCCCGGCGTCGACCAGCGGGTCGTCTTTGACTGGAAAGAGTTCCACTCACAGCTAATTTACTTACAGTTGCCGTAATCACTCACGCCGGCCGCGCTGAGCCACGTCTGAAAGCGAGACGCCGCGGTACAGTAAGAAATGTGGAGATAATTATAACACTAGGATAATCGATGTCATGCTTCAGGTTCCATTCAAAAGATGCCCAGAGCTATGGTTTATTCATGGGGCACTGGTTTTGGGGAATCAGAGAAGAGGAGGAGGATTTGGCTTCATCTTAGCATCAGCGCTGATGCACAGAACGTGACGTTTTATTATTGCTTTCCTGCAGCCACATAATGACCTTTACCACTGACGACTTCGACAAAGGATCTTATTTCAACAGAATATTTAGTTTGAGGCTTAAGACAGACACATTTGCACCGAACCACCCAGAACATGAAATACTGTAGATGAAACAAAATGCTTGGTTTTCAGAGAGTTCTCTGCGTTTCCTTATTATTTGACGCTCCAGAAATGATTCTCGACACGTTTTCGGGAGAGGAGGCCGCTCGGATGCGCTTCGCTGTCAGCGAGCCCTGAAGCGAGGGCCGCTTGGACGGGAGCGGGGTCCCCAGATGCCGGAGCCGAGCAGTCAAGTGATTCATGACCTGAATCTGCTGCGAGTGAAGCGAACTCTGCAAAGAAGCCTCACACAGTCGCATTTTCTGGTAAATCTGGTCAAATGCAGACGACGCGTGAAGAGCGGTCTCATGGTTTGGACCTCCCCGGTGTGAGATCTGACCTTTGACCCCTTTTAGTCTTTCTTCCTCCAGCTCCTGTTTTATTTGGGAGGAGCTTTAAGTGAGAATCAGAGCTGAGTAACACCGGCAAGCGTTCTCCCACCGACTTGTTACTTTTCCTGGATAGAGATGATTTAAAAATGTAACAACTGTAATGATGTAAAATAAATAATACATGCAAGGGCAAACATCTGCTTCTGTGTTTCCTCTTCACAAGCTATTCTTTTTCTTCTTCCTTTCACTTGCACGGCATCAGAAAGGGAAGCGATTCAGAAGTCGACAGCAGCAAAACCGCGATGTTTCATAGAGAAATCACTGTGAGCCGCGGCTCTGTGTTCTCTGCTCCGAGAGAGATCAGACTATAAAAGCTCGAGGCATTCTGAGAAATCTCAAAGTTTCACCCCACACCTCCATCCGTCATTCACACTTCAGCCTATGGAGAACACAGTGCAACACTTGTTTCTGCCTCGGTCACACGGCGCCTTCATCTCCCATAAATAAGCTTCTTCAGGAGGTGCATTTTAAATGATGAACTGCGTTTCAGGAGCTCGCGTTTTCGACTCCAGCCGAGCGAAAAAGGGCACGAGAGGCCTTTTCGATAAATGCATAAAGGAAAATCCCCCCACTGCGCTGGCGGCCCGCGCGCTCTGCCCCCTGCTCCTGTCGGTATCACTTTGCTTTTTCCACGTTGAGAAAGGTCTTGACTCGAGACTGCTTTAGAAGTGCCGAGAATGTGAATGCTCTGCATTTGCTAACGCTAACGGAATAAAAGGAACGCGCGGACGACGCCAATAGTGTTTCCTCTCTGCTTTTATAATCACACAAATAAAGGACAATATACAGAATGTGGCCTTGAATGTGAGCTGCTTCCTCGGGGGGGCTGAAACCATCACATTTATTCAGAGATTTGTAGTATCATCAGCCTCAGACAGGTTTTGTGTGTATTAGTAAATATTAGTTGAGCTGACATCATACAGTATCACGTTACCTCTCCTAACACACACACATACACACATACATAGACTGTATGTATTTAATGTATGTTAGTGCCAAAATAAACATAAGAGTTAGAATAAATGTTTTTACTGATGCCGTGTGGATTAGCAGTTTTCTCACGTTGGCCTTTATTGTCTATGTGTTCAAAGTCACATTTGAACAAGGCAACAAAGAAGAAGGGAAACGGGAACGCGAGCGTGCGAGGACGTTCTCGACCCTTCCTTGGTTTCCGAATGGCATTTCTTGTTTTCCCCGGTGGCTTCCTCGGGGTAACTATCGTTTAATGCGCCGTTAAAAGGCTGCAGCTGGAAAAGTGAGCAGGACCACTTTTAACTAGCTCACAGAGCCCCGGAGCCTGGACCCGGAGCCGTCTCCGACCGCCCCGCGCCGCAGCGGAGGCCGTCCCTGGAGCCGCGGCCCCCAAATGCCGCGCGTCAGTCTCCCGCGCCGGGCAGATGTAATGGTCATTGCACTTTCATTGTCCTGACGAAGCTCATTACGTATTGATTCTGCTGAGCTGGGCTCATCGTAATTCACATTTGGACATGGGGCGTACAGCAGAGGAGACCTCAAGGGCATCGAAGAAGCAACCGGCGAGGGAAAAATGCATCAGTGCTGCTCACGTATGTGTTAAACTGCAAATGCTGAAGACGTCCAGCGAAGGCAAAACAAGTCATTCCATCAGAGGGAGGCTGCGTCCTGACGCTTAGCTGCTCCACTCATCAGTGGATTTCAGCACACAAAGGGAAACAGCGAGGGCAAATGACTGCAACGCGTGCTGGTGTGTGTGTGTAAACAGGACAAGTGGGGTTTAACAGCCTTCATGTGGGGTCTCATCGAGCCATGAGATCAGCATTAATTGCTGCCTCCCGTCTGAAGGAGCCCTGAGCTGAGGAGCAACGCGCTCACTGACATATAACCCTTTTAATAAGACGCAGGCGAATCCCACTCGCGTTATAATACTTCAGCATAATCAGTGTACAAAATAGAGTCAAAGACATTTTCTTATGAATTACTGTATTTTGAAACTAAAATGAAGATAAATAATTATAAATACAAATTTTAACAACGCCTTAGTGCCTGATTTTTATGTCAGCAGGGCGATGATTTTGAGTGCCTGAAGCGATGCTTTGATCTGAGATTTTAGTGCCCCCCCCCCCCCCCCCCCCACCGCACTCAGGCACACATGCCCTGTTGGACCGAGAAGCCTCGCGACCGTCATGTCCATCTTTTTAAACACTGTCCAGACCGGGGGAAAAACCTGGGCCATCAGCTCTCCTCTCTAAACCTGTCCATCACTGTCACTCTGGATCAGCGGTGCAGAACTCATCCTTCCTCTCCCGCTGGTCCCTGCCGGACTGGACTTGCTCAGTGCAGCCCCTCATATCGCTGTCAGGAGTCCCAACTGACAGCCTGCCGCCGCAGCTGATTCCAGTTTGCTGGGCCTGCTGTGGGCCGAAGCCAGCAATCTGCGCCTCGGCAGTGGGTGGCCGTCTGCCGCCGAGCGGCTTTCACGGGCACAATGATGGAGTTATTGGTACGGCCATCTTAACACCTCAAAAGCAGTATCATATGCATGAAATAGCAGCGTGTTGGAATGGCGATCCCTGACGCTGACGTGAGAATGCCCGAGTCCCGCGGTTCACAGGCGGAGGCGGCTGAGACGGGACACACGCACGCACGCACGCACGCACGCACGCACGCACACACACACACACACACACACACACACACACATGCTTCAACCGCTCCACCAGGCCGGATGTCACACCAGACCCGTGTCTGTGCATGAGCAAAGGCCCTTTTCTTTCTCTCTCTCTCTCTCTCTCTCGCTCTCTTTCTTCGCCACATGTGTGAATTCTATCATAATGGCTGGGGTTTCCAGAAAAACTCTGGATCTTTCAAGCGAACCGCAACAGGCGGTAAAACCCAGCTTCTCAAACCCCCACAGAGACGGGGACAGTCAGCGGAGAAGTGAGAGTGGGGATTGGAATTTAATTACAGCCCTAAAACCCTCAGAGTCCAATATGAGAGAGAGGGATGAGGCATAAATCTACGGGGGTGCCTTTGTTTGTACGGTGGCTACAACAAGAAAATCATTCAAAACCCGCAGAGGAGACGCCGGAGTCTGAAGAGCGCCGGTTCAAAGTTTGATGGATGAATAACTGGACTTCCAAGGAGCGCCGTTCACTCATTCATCCCAGCTTTCTTTAATTAAAGTGTCCGTTTTTGTTCTGCTGTGGAAAACTTGGACTGGAAATAGCAAAGACAAATATATATTTAATTGCACACCCCGGGCAGCGCGCCAGCCGATATATTCCACTATATATTAAGATTATGGTGAGATTTCAACGAGTGACAGACGCTCTGTGATTAACTAGTGTAAAGGTTTACTAAACTATCTGTGCCTCTCAATACATCACGTTAGGAGCTGAGATTCATGGCTGAAATCACTCGGTCTTTTTCCACATTGCTGACCATAAACGCAATTCCCCTGTGTCTAAGTGAAGGAACATGGATGTACTATTACAAGGGAACCTATGGCCTTGTGATTGGATTCAAAGCTGCGTTGGCGCACACTTCAAGGGCATTTTCCGGGCTGCAGACTGGCGGCAGAGCGTCGAATCTGCAGAGTGAGTTAAAAGTCGCAGGCCTGCTCCCCATCCATTGTGTTGCAGCCAGGGTGGGGCACCGGATGAGAACCAGATGAGCCGGGCCCGAGTCGCTCGCTGTCTCTTTCTTCCCCTCGCTTCCTAAAAGCCGCGTCGCCGCGAGGAAAGCGTTGTTTCGGGACCTCGCCGGATTCCGCGGGTTCTGATGGGTGCGAGAGGGAACAGCGAGGGCTCGGAGCCGGAGGGAGGAGAGGAGAGGAAAAAAACAGAACAGATCCGACTTGTGGCTCGGTGAGGGGGTTGTCGTGGGGGGGGCTCCACTGCAGAAATCCAGATGTAGGTCGCTGCCAAAAAATTCCAAAATCCTGATGTTCTGCCCAACAGGGAGGCTACAAAACCTTCCCCGTGTAAATAACGTCAGCAAATCACTCCCTGCAATCCCCTCCATGAAGAAGTCTGGAGACATTTAAGCCGAGACAACCATGAGAATGCAAACCGCATGTCTTCTTCTGTTAGGGTTCCTTAAATCACCTCCGCTCTGTTTAAACTAAATATCATGGTGCAATTTGACAGGGACACGTCAGGCGCTGGATGTGGGTGTGCGACGTTCGCCGCGTTTATGCAGGAAGAAGGTTGGTGTCAGCCCTGATTGTTCCTGGCATCAATATCATGCTAATATTCCTCCTCCGGCCGACAGGGTTTGCCCAACAAATTGCTGCAATATTGCCGTCGGTGTGTTTGTCCGCACTGTTTGGGTTTAGAGCCGCCCCTCTGTCCGGGAAAGGTCTCAATCATGCGGGAAGTGACGGCAATGATATGAAAATGCCACGCGAGCGGTGGCGAACGCTCCCAGAGGCCGCATATGTGAACACACACACACACACACACACACACACACACACACACACACACACACACACACACACACACACACACCGTCTGCACCTGTTTTCTATGCATGTGTCATCATCCCCTCGTTTCAGTTCGGGGTTCATTCCACTGAAATTTACAGCCATTTCTCTCTGACACGTACAATCGTTTTCCACCCATGTGACGCCTTTTCCTTTTTTTTCCTTCCCCCAGGAGCCGTGAGGTGTTTCCCCGCCAGATGTTTCGTCCTCAGCCCCTTCCCCGAGTGTTGAATTGGAGACACGCACTTTTAAAGGTCTTGCTGAAATGTGGCTGCGTGGGTGATAGTGGTGAGAAATATGGAAATGTTCAAAAGCAGGGGTGAGCCACATAAATGTTTATGTCGCACTGTGGACTTAATAGTTACTTTGAGCTGCCACCTCCTCGCTTGACATTTCCTCGCTGTGGAATCACAGCGGAGTGACGTCTGGGCCTCATGCAGCAAACCGCTGTCACGCTTCAAACGCCAGTACCTGTCCAGCACACAGCCGCCGGTGTCTGAACCAGGGCTGCAGCTTGTACAACACAACATCGGTGCGACGGCAATTCAGTTATTGTTTTAAAATGAAATGAAATCTGTTCTCACTGCACACATTTAAACATCCTTTTCTGAAAATGATTTATTATCAAACTCTGATTATATTCTTTTAGGTTTTAGGTTTTTCACGGTTGAGAACTACGCTGTAAATGTGTGACCCTAAAAAACAAAAACATAATATTATTTTCTCTCCCGTCCAGTAAAACCTCATGGCGACGATGACATGTCAATATTTCAAACGCTGCCCTCATTCTGAGCTGCGTGAAGGCGGCGTCTAGAGGAAAACCACTCACATTGTAATAATTCAAAATGTTTTTGTTGTTGCTGAAAACATATCAATGCTCCTTCCGCCACTGCTGATATAAAAAAACTAAAAAACTAAACCAAAAAATAATTCTGGCACAGTGGATAAACCCTCTATAAATACACAATATAGCATATAATAATTATAGGTTGTCGCACCAGCCCACACAAATATCGTTTTTCGAACAACACGAGTTAATTAGAGGCAGAAAGACCTCGGCCGTGTTTGCACAACATTATGGATACGCACCGTTTTCCCCCGTCTTGATGAAAATCCCCAGTGAACTGGGCTCCGAACAACGTGTAAATGCTGCCAGAGCACGTGTGACGCGTATGAGCTGTGGCATGTCAACATGACTGCTTGTATTTATCCCAGCGCGGGCTGCGACTGACCAGCCAGGCCCGACTGCTGCACCAGTCACTGGGGCTAATTAACTATCTGGAAACTATTTGGGCCCTGCCAAGTTTGTGTCACTTCAGGTATGTCTCCATGTAAAGTCTGCTGTTCTAAGTATAGGTGGCTGCTGTGGGCCGCGCGTGTGCAGCATAATGACAGCAGCGGGAGGAGAACGCTGGCCCCGAAAAAAAAAGGGCCTCAGTCGCGGGATCCCTCGAGAGCCGCGCGTTTTGCCATTAAAATGATAGATGTTCATTTGTTTTACCGGTATTTTTACCCAACGTTTCACCCACAGAGGCGGAACCCGAGCGCCTGAACGCTGTGAGGGTCCAACGGCGCTTCAATCAGCGGAGGTTAAAATTCGCAAAAAAAAAAAAAAGTGGGACGTAAAGCCCAAGCTGAGCTGCTGATTCCAGCTTTAGCATCACAGAGGGAACACAAGCGTTTCCCCGGTGACGGCTTTACACGATCTGTTGAACAAAGCTGTGAAAAAGACTGTTCTTAAAGACATTCCTTCATTACTGTATTTCACAATAAAAGCATGACTACTGTAGTTTATAGCAGGACCGCTGCAGCCTAAAACTGGACTATAACTAGACGTCTAGCACACAATCTATAATATGTAAGTGGTTGTGTAGATATTAACTGTAACTATATAAAGATGGAGTCAAAATTCAGAAAAAAGGCCCAAAACTGACTAATATAATATTATACTCATAAAAAAGAGAGAGTCAGTAGAATAAATTAATTTTATTTCCTAGCAACAGACTCCCAGCCATAAAACGTGTAATATGTATATAAGCTAAGAAAAGCAGAGAAAAGAATGATAACACTGTGTTTCCATCTGCATTTACATTTTTAGGTGTTATGTAGGTTGCGCAGCAGTCACGGTTTGGGGTGAAATTAAAGCATTCCAGCCTGTTACCACTTCGCTAGCCAGCCTATAAATATGAAACTCCCTGGGCTGCTTCTGTGGGCTCCGTGCTCTCTGCCGTTTCGAGGGCGAGGTGCACTCAGTGTATTTGTCTTCATTTGTGCAGCACAAATCAGAGCAATCACTGCCGCAAACACACACGCGTTCGACTGATCTCTGGAATCTATACCCGCGCCCCGTCTGTATTAGTCCGCTGCATTAGCATAATCAAATATTACACACTTGTCATATTGTTGCATTGCATGTACCCGCGATGTGTGGATGTTATCGCATCTGTCGAGGCACTGTTATTACAGCGCCATTCACTGGGGGACGTCCAAGCTCCTGCTCGCTATGTAAAAGAGGGTCCCCACGTGTTTTGGTGACTGTAACTCAGCAAATTACCCCTTGTGATGCTTTGCCATAAATATAATAACTGAAGAGAAATGCATCAAACAGTGGCTGTGCAACCTGCCTTCTTATCTGCCTTTTCTGTATTTATTATATGAATGCAGGACACATTTCACCTTAGTGTTGAATTAATTAACTCCAATCGCTGAGGCTCACATTAAACATTCAAATGTGAAAGGCTGCCTGGTCCCAGTGTATTCGACATTATACTAAAGGATTATATTAAAGAAACAGCTGAAGCGACTATATTTCTGCCGAGCGCAGTAAAAGTCCCTTTATTCAGTGTTTCTGACACTCAGACTAACACCCAGAAATAACTGGGGCCACAGCGAGATTAAAATCAAAGCAACAGCACTATTATGTTTTGCTTTCTGTGAAATAATTTATTGTTTAACATTGAAGTGTGAGCAGAACCGGGCCGATAAATTCTGGTGCATGGGCGGAATTGGATTATTTCCAACAAGTTCAAATTGAAGACATTTTTTTTTTTGCATTGTTCACAGTGAGTGATTGCTGAGTGTGAGGCATTAGTTATGCTGACTGCAGAGCCATAAATAATATTTTTACTGCGGTGAGGATGTGTGTGTCTGTTAGCATGACATCTGGGTTTTAATTCTCACAGAAAAATCCCATATCTGCATGATCCTACTAACACGAGGCGCCTGCAGAGAATACAGATGAGAGACGGTCCCTCTTTTCCCCCGGAACCTCCTTCAAACCGGCACATGGCAACGCAGAGTGACCTTGGCTGATTAAACATTCCTCTGTGGTCTGTAGTCTGAGAACCGAGTCTGTGCTCCGTCGCTGCAGCGTGCATGTACTGAGCACCTACAAAGGTGCTGCACTGTGAAAAGGGATTGGAAATGAAATATCTCACCGGCGTGGCGGTTCGTCGTCCCCCCGGCAGGGGGTTCGTTTGAAGGGGGGAGGAGGGGGGACCAACCCCCCCGTTTGCAGATCGATATGATTTCATCTCACGCGACCCGTGGGACTCACCACCACCGCCGCTCATTCTGACGAGGTGGCGACGGGGATCACGAGGAGCAGAGCGCAGAGACTGCCACCAGACGGCTCGCCAGGGGCACGACCGGAATACCAAGTGGGCCTCGCCGCGTCCTCCCGCACGGACGCGAGGCAGCCGGTTGGAGGCGAACGGCAGCGTCTCCCGCGTGATCGTCACGGCGGACTCACGTCTGCGGGAAAGCACTGCTTTTTTCCGGGGGTCTCCGTTGTGGGCATGCTAAATGTCAGCGTCATAACATTTCACAGCGCGGCGCTGAAGATATACAGTATCGGCCGGGTCCGACTGATCCCTGCTTCAATTTTATAGCAAATTGTTGGCTCTTTGAAGCCGTCACCACGTGGTGACACTGCAAAATGGCCTGTTTAATACCTGATATATTGCCACTAGACCCAGCGGGCCTCCGCTGCCCTCCAGCCCTCTGCCAGATTGCAGGGGAACAAAGGGAATATGAATTAAGCCTGTAACGGAGCTGGCCCGTGGCATACGGCTGATTTCAGCGCCGCTTTATGAGCCTTTCATCCGATTCCAGCCCGATCACTTTCGGCCCTAATTGCGGCGGTAACGGGCCGCAAAAAGACGTGGAACGCGGGCAGAAGAACCCTGCGAGTGCTGCGGGGGGGAACGGTGTCCTCCGCCGTGTGTGGAGGAAGCCTGTGCAGATCTCCCAGCTCTGATTTTACCCTGTTTAACAAGCCGTTCCCAGCTGAACACTGGTACCTCAGGCCAAAACTGTACAACTGACAACTGTAAAAATGCGAGTCGAGGTCCAGACAGTGTCGCATCTAATTAAAGCAAACACGGTGCACGGAGTGCAGATTTACAGTGGTAAATATTTAGAGGAGAGGCAATAGTCCTTTTATTTGTTTTCAAACACAAAACCACAGTCAGTCCCTCTGATGCCAAGAAGCCATTTCAACCGCATTTAGAAAAGTGAGCAGCGGAAAATGAAGTAGCACGGAGGTAATAGCTGAACTGTCACAACTGTAAAAAGCTGATTGATACGTCTTATCGTAAAAATAAGTCCACGCTAAAGATAGAAATAAGCAGCGGACCAAGCGCAGATGTGAGGTTACGTCAAACCTAATTCCCAGGAGGAACCTGTTAATTCTTCAATCATCTACACAGCCATTTCCTGACAGTGTCCCCATCTGAACCTGTGGCTCAGCCCAACTGGATTCAGACAGAGCAGGACGTGTGGCGGCGCCGTCGGCCGCCTCTCATCCGCACGGGTAAGAAGCGTTCAAGGACACTCGGGACACGGGGACATCGCGACGAGGCAGCGAGACCGAAGGCTTTCGCAAACCGAGCAAGAGTGCAGCCACAGAAGAACCCCCCCCCCTCTCAAACAGATTGATGAAATATCATCAAATGAAAGTTCCCCCTCAGCGCTCATCCCTGCTCTCTCAGATATTATAGGCTCTCTAAAAGCGGCTGTCTGAGGAATTGACAAGCAGTGTCAGGCCGGGCGTTTGATCACAGCCGGCATCATTAGGGTGCTCTTAACTGTTACAGGTTCGTCCCTCGCCGCCGCGGGCCTTCGCCGAAACGCGTGATCCACGGGCCCCGTGTGCAGAGGAAATAAAGGTTCCTGCAGGCCTCTAACTGGTTTCACACACAGACTCTGAACTGGGCACGCTCTGTGCTCCGTCCTCCAAACCACCGCTGTTTTTATTCTAAGGAGCCTCTGTTTGCGCTGAACCCAACCCCGCTTCACACGACGAGTCACTTACGGCAAATATTTCTTGACGTTATTTATGAAATATCGATTCGTAATATCATGGCAATAGTAGCCATGAAATTATGGGATGCTACGAAATGTGTTCCATGTGGTGCATTCAACTGCTGGTGGGATTCGCTGAGACAAACATTTTACAGACTCGCTGTCGTTTTATTTTTCCAGGTCTGCTTGTTTTGGCTCCTTGAGGTTTGTCTGGTCAGGTTTAAGACAGAACGGTTCTGATGCAAATGAGATATTAGTGACTTCTTTACAGTCTCTGGCTCTGAACAGACTTTCAGCACAACTCTATTGGGTGCTTTTCTGAGCAGCTCAACTTATTTTGTGAATAACTGTCCAGTGACTCTGCCTGTAAATAAAGGCCTTAAATCCATGCAAAAGAATTTTGGGTTTGAAAGGTTAAAGCTGCTAAAAAAACTGTTAGTACTTATTTACAGTATACAGTTGCATTAAGTGACTTCTGACCATAAGGAGGCAGAAGTTCTCCCGAACACAGCCCTAGGATAATATCTGCTCATCATTTTCTACCATTTGTTGACTTGCTGCACACATCAAGCTTGAATGGACATATTGTACAGCTGGAGGTGCATTTCTGATGGCCTGACTAATGTCAGCTCCACATTCGTGCCCTTTTGCCTCCGTTTTGTCTGGAAGCTTCTAAAAGTATTAGTTTTTTAAGTTGCATAAAGTTAGCTAGAAAAACAGCTACAGAGAATGAGCTAAAATGTCCATAGGTTTCACTGACCTGTGAAGTCGGAGCCCTATTTAATGATATAATACACGCATCCAATAAGTATTTATTTAATTCACTTGATGAAAATGCGATTTTAGTAGCTTTTTAGCATTAAAATAGCAGCTGTTGAGTAGCTGACATCCGGGAGGTCTTCGTTTCTAAAGATTCCTATCAGCGCTTGAAAGCATTTTCAAAACAATCCATGCTTTTAAAGTGCATTACCATGCATCCATTAACCCAACACTGACAAGGAATAAAGATGAATAAATGTCCATTATGATGGATTACCTTCCTCAAGCAAGTCTCTGATGTTGATTTTCATAGCACTCTGAAATGAAGTGAAACCAGTAACCGTCTATGAGGCAGAAAAAATGCATTCATCAATCTTCACACATGTGGGAAGGAGTCGGGGGAGGTCAAAGGTCAAAGGCGGAGAAGTCGGGAGGCCTGACTCCTCAGATGTCTGCTGAGGTGTTGGTGGATTTCTCCAGCCTGCATTTTTACAGCAGAGCGTAGCCTGCGTGGGGCTCCGGCCCGGCACCAAACCTCGGCTCCGGCCCGGCAGGATGCGAGTCCTGCGGCTTTGCACTTCCATTTAAAACCGTACGCGAGTCACGGCACCTTGTTTGTCACGAGGCTCACGCTCGGCCTAACCCCGGTGCCGCGGACGATCGGGGCCGCCGTCGCGTCTTATTACGCGGGCTTTGCAGCACGGGGGCTTCGCGCTTAATATTATCATAGGTCATTTACTGCTCTGTTTGCATTGCTTTGAAGGATTTGCGTCCAGCCGACTCGCCGTCCGGCGTTCGGGCGCGGGAGGCTTACGTCGGCCTCAGAACTCGCCGAGCGCGCGGAGATGGAAACAGTTGAGCTGAGGGTAACACTCTTGTTTGGTTGCGGTGAGGGGGAGGAGGGGGGGGAGTGGGGGTGGGGGTGTTCACATTTAAAAGAGCTTACTGCTGTAGCTTTCGCTCCAGCTTTGATTGTCTCCGCTTTGATCTGGTTCGGGGCAGCCATGTTGCACAGCGTTATCCTCCTATAATCTCTGCCACATCTGAGACGCCGCAGTGGAAAAGACACTGACTGGGGTCTTTTCCTGCCTCTGCACCGACGCGGTCAATACTTTCACCTCGCGGGAAGCGCGAATCGCCTCATGCGTGAGTAAAACGGGCCAGAATGTACGATGGAGAGGCGACCGCGTCCCAAAAACGCACCGTTCTGTCTATCAAGGAACACGCCGTTTTTTTTTGCCTTTTCCTGCTTAGTTAATGAATCCACCTTGCTCTTAATTTAAATGCAGCGTTACCGTCCCCTCAGCCCATAAAACAGCCTACTCCAAAAACAGCTGTTACGTGTCGTTTTCTAGGGGGAAGAATTTTTTGGAGCAGTAACTCCAAAGCTGAACTTCAAAGGAATATTGTGCATCTTTCCCAAATTAGCTGCCTGAGCAACAGCCCGAGCTCTCGGAGACCATCCTCTGCTGGTGAGAATACATTACGTTTCGCCTGCCAACGGACAAAAAAACGTGGCTGTTCCCCGTGTGAAGCCGCGGAAGGGACCTGATACAACACATATGGAGCTAACGCAGGGAGGGAGGAGCCTGCCTGCACAGCTCACGCTCATGTTCTTCACAATCTTCATGTAAATCAATAAAAAATTATCAATATTAACTGCAACATCAGACTTGAGGCTTTTGCAACAGGTCATTTCAGCCTTTTGTCCGGGATCCAGAGCCCACGTCCAACAGAAACACAGTCACTGGGAAAGCTGTCATGCATGCTGACACACACTTGGAGAACCGTCCACGGTTTGCACATGATTTGTATCAGCTGCGTGTCATTAAACCATGAACATTCGCTCGACGTGTGAGCCGCAACAAAGACGAGGCCCACATAGAAATATCTGATTGGAGAACACAGGCCTTTTTCATTTTTTTCCCCCCCCAAAAATCTTAATTACATAAACAAATGCATGATTAAAAGTTGTACTGATGTTCTGCGCCAGCTGCCTGACACAGCTGTATACATGTGTCTTCACACACTAAATCAAATGTCCCATTGTGCTCATCTGGAGTGAATTAGGCGGTGGGAGGGAGAGGGACCTCGAGGCTTTGATATACAGAGGAGGAAATGGGTAATGTCCTGGAACCACATGCAACATCCTAATAGAAGCTGGTGACTGATAAGGAGGAGATAACGAGATCACCTCGACGCTCTGCGGCCGACGAGCTCTTCTGTTTCTCCTGCGTTTTATCTCTCAACCTTGAAAAGGCGCTGACATTAACTGGCTGACGGATGGGTATTTATAGTCGGTAGGTTTGTAGGTTCAGCTTCACCCCGTTCAGGCAGCCAGTATCAAAAAGCGGCGATTACACTGTACGGGTCTCACTCTTAAGACGATCCTGCCTCTGCTCGCTTTGAGTCCCGTCGAGGCGCGGGAAATTTAGGGATCCAGTGACAACCAGAAGCCGGAGAGCTGCAAACATCGCACGCCCTGCTCCCTATAAATTCAGCAGACGCGCTGTGGAGGAAGGCACTCGAGCCCCGACCGCTGGAGCTGAGTTGGTCTCCGGCCAACAGAGGAAATCTGTGGTTGTACGAGGCAGCTCCTGTGTGAATCTGCAGCAGGGCGTGTCTGAAACACAACCGCTCCGTCCAATATTACAATGTCCTGGAACAAAACCGGGCTTAAAATAGTCACGCCCTCGCAATGAGCGCCCAAACAAGCAAACCATCTGTAATAAGTGACGGTTATGGTTCTAGCGACACAATTATCATAACTATTATTGTTGTGATTAAATCCATTTTAATCCATCAGACAGGAATAATGAAGCAGTTCCAGCTCGAGCAGAGCTCAGATATGGCTTCCCCTTCATTCATTTAAGGGAATAAATCATTCCCTTTGAAGCGGCCCGGCCTGTTTGCGAGGAGCAGGAGAAAGCCAATATGGAGAGCAGCTGGTCAGTTGGGATGAACGTGACATGTTGTTTGCTTGGAGGAAAATAGGAAGAAAAGACGAAATGAGGAGACAAAAGAGTGAAAACAGATGAGCTTCGCATCCAATAATCAAAATATCTCCTCACAGGCCTGACACGTTTTCCACGAGAAGCGAAACGAAGCCGGACGCCGAAAAGGAACGCTTATTTTTACCATCACACACACACACACACACACACACACACACACACACACACACACACACACACACACACACACACACACACACACACACTGGTCTGTCACACGTTTGTCACAAACTTCACAACTTCCAAACATAGCTCCATTTGCAAAGTCGCACGCTCGCGCAGCAGACAACCAGCGCACTTCCATCAGCCAAATACAACATGAGCACTGGACTCGGCGCAGAAAATGCTGGAATTAAATTTAGAAATCAAATCGAAAACAGGCAGGAGCCGCTGGCACAGGTTTGTGCCGCAGACCGTGCAACGGGGATCTGCTGCCCTCTTGTGTACAGAGGGGTAATGACAGCACAGGCTGATGACCTGTGGGAAGAGAATAGTTGTTCCTAAGATGCTGTCTGATATTTGTTTCATTACTCAACAGCTAGAATGATGCGAGAACAGCATTCTCTACAGTGTAAATGTTAAAGACAAGTGTGTACATGCCAGTAGGAAAGCAGGTAACAGTTAAGGCACAAGAAAGGATATTTCCAGCAGAAAATATATGAGGAATGAATATCACATTTTCATTTTTATTCTTTCATGAAATTGTCTTTTAAATTGCTTCTGAACACATATTTCTGTCGAGAAGCTTTTGATTAACCTTTTTGAATTGCTTTTTCCCCTTATATTGCGTCTGGAAATGTGTTTCCGTCGCACGCCTTTTTATAACCTTCAGCCCAATTTGCCTACACCTTGTTTTGCATTTGTCAGGTTGCGCTGAAATCCATATGCATCGTAAATCTTTTGTTTTCTCAGTTAGTTGTGTCCTTACAGAACACTTTGAAATCCTCACTTTTGATAAACGCTATGTGAATATACTTTAATATTATAGCACCGTAGAGGTGAAATATTTAAACTACAAACTGAAGACAAATAAACAAACTATATGTATAAACGTCTTGTAACGTGACCCAATGTTGAATACACACCTGGAGAATAAGCTCACTTCATGATCAGACCATGCAGTCGGCCTAAAACCAAACAGGAAACGCTGATCACCAGATGTTTTGTCCAAATGACAGATGGCTGAGTGAGTGTAATCACAGCAAGGTCCAATTAATATGGACATGTCGATTAATGACTGGACCTTCCCACAATATTTACAGTGAGAGCGGTCGTCAGCTGTTTTCCACTTGGCCCCTGTGTCACCAGCTCTGAATGACAACCGGGTGATAAGACTCTGCCAGTGACAGTGAGGCATTAGTTATGAAGCAAAACCTAGTGGCACAATCAGATCTAAGCAAAAACGCTAAACAAAATGACCACAACTTGACACAAACATTCCAGGAACATTTGATATTCAGGAGCATTTGGATGGTAACGTTTTAAGAATGTCATACAGTAATGTGACGTCATTTTACAGAAAAAAAACATTAACTTCTATTATGCAATATTTGGGAACACTTTGTTTCTTTACAAAACCAGGAACCTGTTAAAAACCTTCCAGTACCTTATTTGTAACCAAAGTGAACGCAACTAAGAAGTCGTGGTTGGGTTAAAGCAGCGGCAGCAGCTTGTGTTTGTAAACACATCTAAGACCTGGATTAGTCAGCAGCAACTAAGAATACACGGCGTTCAACCTGCAGTGAGGTCGGACGCGCGATTACACGATCACTCGTGAATGGATGCGGGAGTGATGCTGGGAGAACAGGTGGAGCGTTGCCACGGACGCGCTACCTGTCTCTAATCCACACCGTCGGCGCCCTGCGCGCGTGCGGCGACGGCCGCTGAGGAGGAGGGGGGGAGAGGAGGAGGAGGAGGAGGAGAGGAGGGGGGCAGAGCTCAGGCGGAAACAGCAGTGACCGCTAGCTTCATGTCAGCCATACCCGCGGTCCTGAATTCTTCCAGAGGGAGGAAAGAGGGGGCGAGGGAGTGACTGAAGGGGGGGCTGCTGCACGGGACGCCGGATCCGATTTCCCCCCGCGTTTGACCCGGTTGAGGAACCAGAACCGAGTTATCTGCTGGAAAGGAAAGCAGCTCGGGGGGCTACTTCCACAGCTAGCTAGCTAGCGACCGCCATCTCCTCTGAGCCGGAGCGAGCGCCGTGTCTTCCAGCGCCATGGGGAACGCCGCCACCGCCAAGAAGGGCAACGAGCTGGAGAGCGGTGAGTACTCCGGCCGCAGCGGGGCTACGTGGGTGCGCCGGGGGGCGCCTGGCACTCGAAGGGAGGGGTGGGGGGTCCTGGAAGAAGCTAGCTAGCCGTGGCTAGCCGAGACACCGATCACCCGCTGCACAGTTAACGCCCGCCCGTTCGTTGGCGAAACGCGGTTGCGGCTGTGACTTTACACGGAATAACACGACCCGGCGGGCCCGGGGGGCGACGCCGGCGGCGCCGGGATGCGGTGGTGCAGTGGTGGAGGGGGAGACATGCTGTTCGTGCAGGCGACGCCGTGTCGACAAGTGTCCCACGTTAAAATGTTGGCTGCGTGACAGCTGGAGCACGGGCGCGATGAGCAGCTAGCCCGCTAACTTTAGCTGCGGGAGTAGGGGGGGATTAGCCCCCAGAAGGCCCCCGGCAGCTCGTCGCCTCCTGACGGCGGTGCCGTAGCCGTCCAGGCCCGCGTGCAGCCGCTTCCTGCCCACGCTGGCTAAAATAAAGCCCCAGGGCACCGTCACTGCATGTGGTTGGAGGTGTCATCTTCACATTTCCATCAGATGCGCGTGTGCGCGCGCGGGCGCGTGCAGCATCTTCACAATGCGAACTTTGCACGATGCTTCAGCAAACGACAAACTCATGAGCGATTGTAATAAATTGCCAGTAAAGACAGTGTGGGACTCTTCTTTTCCCCTAAGGCTTCGCTACCATATTTTATTCCCGGCTACGTAAACAAAGCTTTCCCCCTGTACAGCACCATGACCAAATATGGTCAAGATATGACAAATGCCCTCTTTCCATTCATAAAACTCAGAGCTACTACTGTCCTCTCTGCACACACACACACACACACACACACACACACACACACACACACACACACACACACACACACGAGTCCCTCTTCTAATCTAGCTGTGGTAAAGGTCCGCGCTCCTTACACTCCGTTTGTCATTGACTGGAGCAGCTTGTCATCAGACCTTCGTCAGAGGATAAGGGGCATTACAAGCTTTGAAGGGTTTGACGTAACTCGGCCTAGGCCGGCGTGGCTTGGAGCTCATATACTTTGATGTGTGCAGCTGGAACATCCCGTGGAATAAATCATGAGTGTTTCCTCATGCCTGGTTGTAAACACACAAAGCGGCAGGTGCTTTTTTCTTTTCTTTCAGCCAAATTGAATGGACAGAAACCTCAGCCCGCTCACCGCCACTTAAAGCCATTCGTGCGCTAAATTTGCATTTTTTTGTACGCGCAAACAGCAACGAGCGGAAAACTGGATCTGTGCTAAATTACGCTCGCAGTTTGTTGAAAGTAACGTCACTTTACGATGCAGTGAAAACGTTCCGCTTAGATTTATTGACCCGTTGAGAGAGACCCGGCGGGCGCGGCGAACGCTGCCAACCAGAGACACTTGGGGAGACAGAGATGATCAGATCTGCAATAGTTCCATTAGTGCCAAGCAGTTCTCCTGAGTGCACCTGTGGTGCTCAGATCCTGTGCCATGCTAGCTGTTAAACCCGTTTAAGCCGACGCTGTGGCTTGAGCTGCAGATTTGTCTGCTGCGTAGCCGCTCTGACAAGATGACCCGGTTACCTACAATGCTGTTTATATACACTCGACTAGACTGTGTTTACCCCATATACCTGACGTGAGCCGGACCATTTGGAACCGCACCAGCCCTGGGAGAATAGACTGCATGCCTGTGTGCTATTGCGTTTCACACTAGTGTAACAGCACAGATCAACATAACCAAACCCTGTTGTGCTTGTCTGGATTTGTCAGGAAGTGTTGGCGGCTTCCAACCAAATATTTTTCCCTCAAGGTACAAAGTGTGAAAGAAGCATTTAAATATCTCGTTTTTTTTCAGTAAATCATTTCAAACTCTTACATTCTAAAGGCTTTTTATGTTTCAAAATATGTATTGGGAAAAAATGGTAAGTGAACATAACTGAAATATTAGAAAAGTGTCTTTTTTGTCTTTCATGATTATATTTAACTATTATTCATCAGTGCATTATTACAGTATCATGCTTTCAAAATGGAACAGTTGGTGTCAGATGTGTGGGTGCAGACGTTCCATGAAACAAATGCTTTATAGTATGTTTAGATGTAAAATGCGTCTGTTTAAGCCCAGAACGTTCGCTGTGTCCTCATGCCTGTTGCTTTGATCCACTTCTACGTATGCTTCATGTTTGTTGACGTGTACAGCTGTTTATATGTACATGAACTCTGTATTTCTTCTCTTCTGTGTCATCACATCCGTGTGGGTGATTGTTCCTGCCACACCATGGTGATCAATAGACACTTTTGGTATGCTTATTTCTCCCAGACAGAGCTGAATGGCAGAGCAGCATTGGGCTTGTGGTGAACACTTGCTACTGTAGATGTGCTTGTTTTATCGTGTGCTTTGATAATAAGTGCGTGTTTTGTTTATCCACATTCTCTCAATCTGGATATCTCCTGTCTGCTGTGTTTCCCCATACATTGGTTTGTCTTCGCTTACCGTTTTATGCTGTTTTTATTAGCCTTCCCCCAAATTGTAATATGTGATGCACAAGATGCTCAGCAAGACCTTCCCTGTAATTTTCAATTGTTGTGATCCCTTCGTGTTGTGAAAGGCTACTAAATAACAGAAAATCTGAGGCCTTTCTTTGAATGCATCTCTAGTCTGCCTGTCGTGAATGTTGTCTTGTGTCTGTTTTGTTTGAACTGAGTTTGTGATATTTAAACCTATTTATTTTATATCCAGATGAGAGTTGTTTTTGCCTGTGTTCTTCTCCTCGTGTTTACAGTTTGAGTTTTGCTTTCCGTATTCTGCTTTCCCCTTTGTAGTACAATAGCATTTGAGCTCTTTTGCCAGTTCCATTTAAAACCTAAGTCTGTCTTTATACTAATAAAATGAGCTGCCAGAGTACTTGCTAAGTGCATCTTACTGAGCTCTCTTTTTCTTTCTTTTTAGTCAAAGAGTTTCTAGCCAAAGCCAAAGAAGATTTCTTACGCAAATGGGAATGTCCACCACAGGTCAGGGCAATGAACATGAGCCTTACGTTTGCAGTAGCTTCACTCACGGTGAAGGTTAACAGGTTGTTTTTTTTCCACAGAGCACGACGTGCCTAGATGACTTTGAAAGACTGAAGACCCTGGGCACCGGCTCGTTTGGAAGAGTCATGCTGGTGAAACACAAAGGAACGGAGCAGTACTTTGCCATGAAAATACTGGACAAGCAGAAGGTCAGTGGAAACGTGGATTAACCCTCATGGAGCATTTTGTAGAGACAATAAAAGTGTGGTGACACTTAATACAGCTAAAATAGAGCAGCTGCTTATTTACCAAAAACCTCTAGGATTTGTTGCTGCTTTAAAAGCTGTCTTTCCTCCCAGTGTATGCCAACTCTGTTGCAACTGAGAGCTTCCTGACAAGGTCGTCCTATCTCCTTTTTATCTGTCAGGTGGTGAAACTCAAGCAAATAGAACACACACTGAATGAGAAGAGGATATTACAGGCTGTGAGCTTCCCTTTCCTCGTCAAACTCGAGTACGCTTTTAAGGTACTGTGTGCTTGGTTTAGTTCAATGCCTTGAATGTTTGGTGTTCAGGATATAGTGTGAAGAGGACTTTGCTTTGCTCTGCCTTAGGACAACTCCAATTTGTACATGGTGATGGAGTATGTTCCAGGGGGCGAAATGTTCTCGCATCTAAGACGAATTGGGAGGTTCAGGTGAGTCCTATACGTTTTGTTTAATAAAGTACACACATCCTTGCTTTTAGTTAATCACTACTTCTGATGTTTTGATCTCTACACTGATCAGTTTCTAAGATAGCTTACAAGTTACACTCTGTTTCCCTTCCAGTGAACCACATGCACGATTTTATGCCGCTCAGATAGTTTTGACTTTCGAGTATCTCCATTCACTAGATCTCATATACAGAGATCTGAAACCCGAGAACCTCCTCATCGACCACCACGGCTACATTCAGGTGAACTGTAAAAACGTGGACTTTTGCTCTGTCTTATGTTCCCACTGTTCTGTACAGACAACTCTATGTTTTTCTCACTTTCAGGTGACAGATTTTGGATTTGCCAAAAGGGTAAAAGGCAGAACCTGGACGTTGTGTGGGACGCCTGAATACCTGGCACCAGAAATCATTCTCAGCAAAGTATGAATGCAGTGTGACATCCTTTTTTTAACTCACTAAAAGAAACCAATGTTGACATGTTTCAGAAGAAAGGGCACCATCCAACACAACTGTGCACAACTGATTTTACCATTATTATATAACGTCTTTTTTAGGGATACAACAAAGCTGTGGACTGGTGGGCCCTTGGTGTTCTCATCTATGAAATGGCAGCTGGCTACCCTCCTTTCTTTGCAGATCAACCCATTCAGATCTATGAGAAGATTGTTTCTGGAAAGGTAAGAATGTTTCTGTTGTGCAAAGAGAAGGAGATTAAATCAATAGGTCTACTGGTAGTTTGAAAACTAGACCTAGTTGTAGTAATGTAAAAAATGTGTAGCTTTGCTGCTTTTCTCTCTCCAGGTACGATTCCCCTCCCACTTCAGCTCAGACTTGAAGGATCTGCTGAGAAACCTGCTGCAGGTGGATCTGACCAAACGCTACGGCAACCTGAAGAACGGCGTCAACGACATCAAAGGCCACAAATGGTTCGCCACAACGGACTGGATTGCAATTTATGAGAGAAAGGCAAGACACCGACCACATTTTATAATTACAGTATATCCCCTGTTAATTATATTTTGATTTGTTCAAATTGTTTTTTTTTTTTTTTGGAATTCACCCAACGCAAATGCTAGCTGTAAAGAATCACTGCCATGTGTCATTTTGCTGGGTGGACTCTGGTAATGGACGATTTCGATTAATCAAAGTGGATGTTTATGTCGGGCCTGGATCTCATTGATCTGTTGATTCTGTTCAAGCTAATTTCTTTTTTTTCCTTTTCTAGTACACATCATCAGAGTTTGATTCTGTAAACTTAGCTTTTGTACACTTTGAAAAATATTCTACACATAGGTACTGTATCTAGATTTTTTTTCTCAAATTAATGAAAGGATACTTGTTTATTTGATTTGAAAATTAAGATTGTATTATTAGTCATTTAGTCTAGAAATTTTGAGTACATTTTAATTGATAAGGTAACTCGTAATACCCAAACACATTCTGGTGTGCATTTGAATAGTGCTATACACGTGTTTCTTGTTTTTTCTAATCTAAAAATACTTTAAATGGAGGTGGACTACTGTAAGAATGAGGGCATGGTATAAGAAAGGGTCACATTTGTGTCAGGTCAACCGTTAGCCTTGAAGACTACTGTGCATAGTCTGTGATCCTTGAAAACGTGTAATGTAGTCTGAAAAGCAGAACAGATGCTGACGTTCATAGACGCTGTCCTGTTTAATCAGAGAACGGGGCCCTGAATGCTGCTTGACTGCTTGTCACTGTTTTACGAGTGGTTAAATGTCAACTACTGATTCGTATATCTGTCAAAAATAAACTACTCTCACAAAACATTAACTGCAGAACAGTAGAAAGCTAAAAAAAAAAGTAAGTGAGGGAGACAAGTTTAGAGTTTCAGCCAGGAGAGGAGCTCCTTCAATCCAGGCAGTAGTGAAAGTATTTCTGATAGTAGCTGACGTTGTAGGGCTGTGTTATGCTTGAGATAAACTAGTCTGTACACAATGTTATCTGACCCTGTCTAAGGTGGCAGATGTTTATGCCGCTGCTGCACTAAATGGCAACATGGAGATGAAAACCCTCTTCATCAGAAATGGGAAGTAGAGCATTATAGTGCACATGTTCTTATCTGGCTTTGTATTGGTTTTATAAATGATGAAGGAGCATGCTTCATTTGGACAGTGTGCTCTTCCTCAAAGAAATAATACATTCATTTTCTCTCTCCTGGGTTCTGACTGGAGGTGCAGCGGTAAATATTAAAAATTTACACCTCTCTTGTTTTTGCAGGTGGAAGCTCCATTCATACCAAAGTGCAGAGGCCCAGGGGACACCAGCAACTTTGACGACTACGAGGAAGAGGAAATTCGCGTTTCTTTAACGGAAAAGTGTGCAAAGGAGTTTGCAGAGTTTTAGTGCGTGAGAACATGGATATATCAGGGAATATAAGGGGATCTTTGCACTCTTCTAAAGACTTGGGATGGAGCAGAGACCATCGTCTTTCAGATCTAATACATAGTCCCTTCATTCCACACGGCTGAATGAGGTCGCCAGGATTCTTGGGTGCCGATAACCTCTCACTGTCACGTGCACCTGCGTATTAAAGCAGACACAAGCAAAAGGCTTTTCTTTGTTTTGTTTTTTTGTACCTACCTACTGTTTTTTCGTTTTCACTTTTGAGCAGTTAGTTTTCAATGTTCCCATTTTGTAATGTGATTCCTTTTTTTCCCCACTTCGAGGAAAAACTGAGACAATGGCCAATTATAGTCCACAAGTTGTAAGCAACTTGTCTGTGGAAGTTTGGCATGCACTTGCGTGGGCTGTGGGATGTTCCCTGTAGTTGTCAGCGGTGTACGTTTAATGTTACAGGTCTATAACTTTTGGTTGGCTTTCGGAGGTAAAAATTGTTCTGTGTGCACTGTATGTGTCAGTTCTGGATGTTTAAAGCATGACCAAATGGAAATCATTGGGTGACATGAGAGGATCCTTCCTTTCTGTGCTTTTTGCCTTAGAAAGCCAAGTCCTCAGACTCCCAGTAAAGCATCCATCCACTGTCTTGTTGGTGATCTGACCCAGGCACAGCAAGCCATCTGAGAAAATGGCATACCTTGTTACATTAGTACAAAGCAAATCCATATATATTTTGATCCTTTTGGATCTTTTAGTTACAGTTTGTCATTTTGTATTTGATTTTTTTGTTGCTGTGTTTAATATTATAGTCATATTGTCTGTTTCAGGTCTGCATAGAAAGTCTGCGGAACAGTGTGACCTCTGTAAATGAAAAGGAAGCAAAGACAAGTGGAATCCTATGTAGGATTTAACAGAGTGTAATTTGAAGCTGAAATATCAGTGTGAATAGAGTTGTGGCCTTGCGCCTCAACGTCGTTAGTAAAGCCTTTAAGACATAACGAATTTCTAATGTGTTATATCAGATATGTTTTATCAGACTGGATTACAACAAAATGGCATTTTCCTTTATTCCCCCTGGTAGCACCCCCACACACACTTCTTTATCTCATTCTTGTGAAAAGAATGTACATTTGCAACTTATAGGTATGCATATCTGAAAGCTTGACTTCAAGGTACGGTTTTCCTCACAACACACTGGCTCAAAACAACTGCTCCTTTATATCACATGTAACCCTGTTATCGTTAAGCTCATTACATTATACATATATGCATTGTTTCATATGTTTTTATTTATACACATTAGAGATGCTAATAAATTTTATTTTTAAAAGTGTTGAAGTTGTGCAGCTTCTCTTCCATTCTGTGCTGTGGAGATTCAAATTCATTGCGACAAGACTGAATGGTGACATCTGAGCCTGATGGTTACAAAAAATAGTCTAAAAGAAGTGAAAACTGATTAATACATTAGTAGTTATTCGCTGTAGTCATAATCACTATACCGGATCTAATTGATGATGGTGCTTAAATTAGTTGGGTTAAGTCATTTTATTTTTTAATAAATACATAATAAAGTCAATAAATATTCAGTCATATAAACCAAATTCTTTATTCTTCATGGACGCATTTGTTGGTTGTATATGAATGCGTACATGTTTTTTTCTATATAAGTTAAACATGACGAAATCATAATTTATATTTATTTTAACAGACATCGTTTGATAGTGTAGGTGTTTTGGCCCTTTGTCTTTCCGTAGTCCTTCTAGCGCGGTGGTTGTTGGGTAACGTAGTGCGGCGTAAACACGTGGGTCGTTGCGTCGTCCCTTTTCCGAAGTTTGCGGAAACATGGCGGGTCTGGAGCTGCTGTCTGACCAGGGTTACCGATTAGATGGAAGAAAAGCGTCCGAGCTGCGGAAGGTTCAGGCCCGCATGGGTGTGTTCGCTCAGGCGGACGGCTCTGCGTATTTAGAGCAGGGGAACACGAAAGCTCTGGCTGTGGTGTACGGCCCGCATGAAGTGAGTAACGGACGGATGGAGGGATGGATGGGTGCGTAAGCCAGGAGCGAAGAGAGCATGACACAATATTTAGTTGTTTGACGAACGATTTTTAATTCTGTAAGATGGCTCCAATACCTACTACTGCTGGTTTGTGGTGCGTTTTAAGCAGCTCTGTAAATTCCTCCCTGGGATGAGCTGCTACAATAAAACCAGTATATTCCCTAATAATAAGTTTTCCAGTGGTGATTTAATGCTCCCTGTGCAACTATGATTATTATGAAATTATTGTAATGACCAAACTAGTAGTGTTAAAAAAATGCTTCTTGTTTTGGGTGTTATGAATGTTATATTGGTATTGTGTTTATTTTTATTGTGATTTCTGTGATTGAGAAGCACAACTATAAAGCAATACATTTAAATAATAACTTTATCGTATCCCTGTATCCAATTTGGGTTGAATGTAATAAGAGGTTCTATTTTTCTCACCCTAGATCCGAGGTTCACGCAGTCGGGCTCTCCACGATCGAGCTGTTATCAACTGTCAGTACAGCATGGCCACATTCAGCACAGCAGAGAGGAAGAGGAGACCACACGGGGACCGCAAGTCCACTGAGATGAGCCTCCACCTGAAACAGACCTTTGAAGCTGCTGTGATGACGCAGCTCTTCCCGCGCTCTCAAATAGACATCTATGTCAAGGTCCGTAAGCAGAGAGGGGTCATTTAATACAGTGATGTTCTCATCAACGTGTACCGATTCTCCTATAAATTCTTTCATCAGATTCTGCAGTCAGATGGCGGGAACTACAGTGTGTGTGTCAATGCTGCAACCCTGGCAGTGATTGATGCCGGCATCCCCATGAGAGACTACGTGTGCGCGTGCACCGTCGGGTTCGTGGACGAGACGCCCCTCGCTGATCTTTGCTACGCCGAGGAAAGTGGACGAGTGAGCTCTCTGGCCTTAGCGCTGCTGCCGCGGGGGGGACAGATCGCTCTGCTGCAGATGGACGCCAGGTTACATCAGGACCACCTCGAGACTCTGATCGAAGCTGCTATGACGGCGTGTAAGGGTGTGAGCAAGGTGCTGGATGAGGTGGTGCGCCAGCATCTCCAAGAAGCGTCCGTGCTCACTGGAGAGTGAGGCAGGGAGGAGTGGCAACATCTGGACTGTGTTTGTGAGCTGCCTGACAAGCACTGCTGGTTTGGCCTGTGAACAGAGGAGACTATTGTGCTTTTATGCGTTTATAGCAAATACTGTATATTTCTGTATCTATGTGGTGAAGCTAACAATAAAAATATGGACTTGAGACTGGTATTTTTCTATTTTCTATCTAAATATTCTATGTTATTTTGTAAATACTATACAAGTAAATATTGTACTTTATTATATTTATCTTTTCATAATTACATAATATAATTAAACTAAAAAATATTAATTAATTAAATCAACCAATATAATAATCACTTCTGGAAATAATGTCCTTAAATCTGATAAGTTTAAACTTAAAACTGGTTTGGTTTGGTGAATTCTTATGAAAATAAGGAAAAACGTAAAGTAGCCAAAAATCAAATCCCAACCGGAAGTGAGTCCGCAGCATTATTGTTCCTGTAGGAACAAGGAAATCAAGACCATTTTAGCACCGCTGTTCCACTTGCAGGTGGATGTGACCAGCTGAACACTGGAAATAGGTACGTTTGAGTACATGTTGCGTGCAATATTGACGCCGGGAGCCACGTAACTACAAATATAAAACATATCTGCATAGCGCAACAGATAACAAAGTATTGTACAACATTTGCCAAACGAGCCTTTTAGCTAGCAGCTGTAGCTAATAGCAAGCTAACTTCATCTGTCAATAGATGCTTCGACAATGGGTGAATGAGAAGCGATCTTTCCGTTCGATTATTATGGAAACCAGAGTAAACCTGTGGCCATGTAAACTTGGCTGATTTATTTAGATAAATTTTGTGCTAGAGCAGGTTTCTGTTATGTTTATTAGTGCAAGTGACCTGTAATTGTTGTGTTACACTGTAGCAGTGGTTCTGCTGCGTTCAGGGTCCAGTGTTTCCAGGCTTCAGAACTATAATTTAAAGGAACCAACATGGGACTGTTATCCGACCCAAACAGAAGACAGGCTTTGATCAGCCTGCTCACTCGCCTTAATGCCCCAATCTGGTGAGTATTTAGCATTAGCATTATACAATATTTCTATTTTTTATTGTAGGTTCGTGTGTTTTCTGTGACAGCTGCTTTTAAATTACTCAAAGCCTAATGTGCCCTGACTGACCTCTCCCAGACCTCACTGCATTTTTGTGTCCACTTTTCTTATATTACCTATGTCCCTGTTCGCATGATTTGCATGGCAGTGTGGTCTGCTACATGGCAGGCGTGGCCTGGTTCATGGGGTTAGCGTTTGAGCCGTTCACCCTGAGGACGTACATGTCAGAGAATGCCATGGGGTCTACCATGGTGGAGGAGCGGTTTCCAGCTGGCGAGCGGGCGCTGGCCACAGGCAGGGAATTTGCATCTCAAAAAAACAAAGTGGAGTGAGTAAAATTCAAATGACACATTCTAACATTTAGCGTTAGGGCCACATCTACTGTACTGCCTCTGCGGTTTTGCCTAAAAACTGCAGTGGCGTGACCACTTGTTTCTGTGTAGTGGGATGCCTGTGGATTGGTTGGTGAAAGCCATGCAGGCCCGAGGGCTAGAAGTGTTCACCCAGCGCTTCACGCGCACGCTTCCCTTTCCTGATGAAAACAATGAGAGATATGTGAGTTTGGATGGACGTTGTTCAAATGTCTCATTTTTATTTACATTCAAACCTTTACATTATATCTTTTTGAGTTTAGTTGTGTGTCTTCTTTGGCTCTCTTTGATTTCACTGTATTTAATCTTTCCTCTCAGATGGTAAAAGGTACAAATGTGTATGGGATCCTTCGGGCTCCCAGGGCTCCACGGACTGAAGCCCTGGTGCTGAGCGCTCCCTGCAGCCCAGGCGATAACAACAACCAGGCTGTGGGATTGCTGCTTGGTTTGGCACAGTACTTCAGAAGTGAGCACATAACCCACAATCTCTTGTTTCTTTATAACAATTTAACAACATCTGGATTCAGTTTTGACTAAAAAAATGACTGTTCTTATCAATAGATCAGATTTTCTGGGCCAAGGACATCATCTTCTTGGTGAACGAACATGATCTGATTGGCATGCAGGCATGGCTGGAGGGCTACCACCACACCAACACTACAGGTAATCACCAGTTACGAAACACATCAACAAATCGAAAGCACTCGATTGGTATTAACGTTCAGAGCCAATAACAACAGCATTGAATGGCCTGGCTAGGTATGGACTGGTCTCCACTGCAGGGCAGAGGAGGATCCATCCAGGCTGCACTGTCCCTGGAGCTCAGCAGTGATGTAATCACCAGCTTGGACTTAGTACTGGAAGGCCTCAACGGCCAGTTACCGAACCTGGATTTAGCCAACCTTTTCTATGCCTTCTGTCAGAAGATAGGAGTTCTTTGCACCATCCAGGGCAAGGTAAAGGATTAGTCTTCTAAATCAGACACCCAAGCTTGTTATGGGGTACTTCTTACTGTTGTCTTTTGTTTCCATAGCTGCCGAGGAATGACTGGGACAGTGTGTCGGGCTATAGCCACGCAGTCCAGACCATGATGCTGATGGTGATGAAGCAGGCCAGTGGGCGGCCGTGGGGGGACCACGGCCTCTTCCTGCGCTACCACATCGAGGCTGCCACCCTCAAGGGCATCAACAGCTTCCGGCAGCACAAGACTGACACCACCACCATTGGGAGGTAGTGAAGTGATCTTGAATTGTTTGAGTTGCTCTTCAAGCCGTTAGCTAATGATTTGGTGAATTTCCTTTTAGGCTTTTAGAAGGAATGTATCGTAAACTGAATAACCTCCTGGAGCGTCTACACCAGTCCTACTTCTTCTACCTCATGCCGTCACTCTCTCACTTTGTCTCCATTGGTTACTACATGCCAGCATTTGGACTGCTTGCTGTCATCCTGCTGCTTCGTGTATCCTCTCTGTTATTTTACTTAAGACGTTTTCTAAACACTTCATGTATGTAGGTGAACATTTGTAATCAGAAACTGTTTGTAATTTTATCCGTAGTTTACCTTGACCACACTATAGGCCTTAGATTTGTGGGTTCAGCTGGTGACTCCAGCAGCACCGACGGAGGACGGTGTTGTTGACGTTGAGCAGGTAAGACACATCCTGATACGGCAGAAAACTAAAGTTCTTAGCTGTTAAGTTGATGAGTCACCAATGGAATATAAATCTGCCTCCTTCCAGCAGTCCGGTTCGGGGGTGCTGTCTGTGCTGACTCCTCTGGTGATCAGTCATCTGACGGGAACAGCCCTGTACATGCTGCCGATACGTTTTCAGGAGATGGCTGTGGAACATTTCCCAGTGTCTGAGACTGAGGCCGTGGTCCTGACAGCCATTGCTGTTTACACAGCAGGTCTGGCTTTGCCTCATAACACACACAGGTGGGCTATAAGTACAACATTGTTTATTTAGACTTATGTTACAGCATAAAATATTAATATGATCATTTAAATGTGACTGATGACCTGAAAACACTAAATACTGCTGTAGTGAGCCTCAGAGTTGAGCTGTCTGTTGCCGTGCTGCAGATTCGTGTCCGGTGAGGCGACGGAGCAGGGCTGGAGGGTTCTGAAGCTGGTAGCGGTGCTGTACCTAGCTGTGCTCCTGGGTTGCACAGCCCTCATCAACTTCTCCCTGGGCTTCATCCTTGCGCTAACTCTGGTGCCTGTGGCTGCCTTCATCACCCCCCACGTACCAAAGTACAAAACTAATAAGGTCTTCTTTTTCCATGTTAGCTGATAAAACGGAGGGAATGCTTAACTCTTCTCTTTCTCTCAGGGTTCTGTCTGCGTTCGTCCTGGTCGTCCTCAGCCCCGCCTGCACGCTGCTCTTTTCTGTCTTTTTCTTTCAAGAGCTGCAGGAAATGCCTGTTAGCTTCCAAGACGGTTGGTTGCTGTACCTGTCCGTCATCTCACAGGGCATCCTGGACCACTTCCTGTACGGCTCGCTGGTTTACCCACTCATAGCACTAATGGTGTACCCATGCTGGCTGCTTTTCTGGAACATCCTTTTCTGGAAGTAAATGCCACTGAGCGCCTTCACTGGGAGAGAAACCCTCAGCTGAGTTTGTGTTTACTGAAGAAATGTGACAAAGAGGAATCTTATAGTTGACTTCAAAAGAATGCAGTGGTTCCTATTTTTGGATGTTCTGTTGGTATTTTAACATCAACTACAAGTATTTCTTCCTAAAACACTGAATTTCTAAAACAAGCAACATTTATTGTAAAGCTCATCAGATTATTTCTCTATATTTTGCTCTTTTTTGTGGTATATGTTAAAATATTGGTTTTAATAAGACAGGATTGTGATGATGGAGGACACGACAAACGATTTGGTCTGAAGGTACAGAAGCAAGAAAAAACCCACACCTGATTGAATGAAAGTTGGACTTTTTAAAGGCTCCTCACCTGCATCTGTTAAACATTACTACATCTGGTATTTTTATACTTTTGAAATGTTTATTTCCTATTTATAAATGCCAAATAAAGCCTGGAAATGTTTGGTTTTGGATACGTAAACTACAAATCTGTGTTCAATAAAGGACAAAATGTTTGTAGGCAGTCAAACTAGCTGCAGTTACACAACTTACAGGGTGGCGACACTGGTTTTTATCTTGCTTGTTTCTTGTGACATTATCTACTGTACATGTTTTCAGTTCAGATGACATCATTGGAGCTGTTTCGAAAGCGAAGGTCAAGTGGGACTCTAAGATTAAAACAAATCTGATAAAGATACAAGGGATTTAAAAAAATTGGCGCTTTTATACTTAAACATGCTACAATTTAGATCTACGGTGTCTAAAAACATTAACACCCCGTAACTAGTTACTGATAAATATGAAGGTCTACAGCTCAGTGAAGCTGCTTTTGGCACCGCTGTGCCCCGAGCTTAATAAATCCTAAATATATATACCCTCACACTGGTGCTAGTGTAATTAGGATGAGTCACCACACACGTCTCAACATACTAAAAAGGAAAATGTTACCCTGAGCAGGGCTGTGCACAGACATTTCTAAAAGGCAGTGGCCCAAAACAAAAAGGGCAGTAACAAAATATACAAATAAAAGACAAAATCTTCTGTCATATTCATATAAATAATACTACAGATGGTGCAGGAGCAAACTCAGACCTTCTGACTCATAGGCCAACACTCCCACTGAGCTACAAGGCTTCTTATAATTTCTCTTCTAAATCTCGTTTAATCTCTTCCTTTTTAAATTCTAATATGCTGTGTATATATATATATATATATATATATATATATATATATATATATAGCAGCAATCAAGCGATTCTCTTACCTGTAACGGCCTGATTTGGCTGATGATCCCTCACTCTCTTACTCTCCCTCCGCCTCATCTTGAATGAAGCAATGCAATTTCATTATTACTGATACTGCTTTACTTGCTGTACAACACACGTGCAGGCGCACACAAGTCCAAAAATATGTTAGGGACAAGGAAACTTTTGAAAACTTACTTACAAAACAAAATAAAAGCTCCGGGGACCGAAGCGAGTGACTGTCTGACTGACGTGTTTTACTGACTGATCCCCTAAAAAGGTAAGCAAACGTCTTTTAGGGTATCATGAAGATTTGGTTCAACCTGCTGTAAAAGAACAGATCTACAGATAAATGATCTATTCAGTTCTAATATGTTTATTGAGCTAATGCAAGTTTTTACAGTATTATGCTCTGAAAACAGATCAATCAGTTGCTGTCACAGCTCAGAGGAAATAGATTACCTGCTAAAATGTACATCAGTTACTCAAGGCATATTGTTAAAAATAATACACATAATGTTATAAAAAATAAAAGCACTTGATAACCCTGTAAACGTGACATTCCTTCTCTTTTCTAAACCTTTCCATAAAATTTTGGCACAAAACATTCGACTGAACGGTTTGTTGCTCAAGGCTTCATCTGTCCTCTCACTTCACATTAGGCAGAAACTGAAAATACGACATTCCCTCATCTTCAGCTGCAACACAGACAACTTGCATCACATCTCCCCTTAAATAAATATTTATCTGTTGTTTGCACCGTGTACACACACCCTTTAAAATAAATAAAAAGTTGATCCGACCAAATTTAGATGTATGTTATAGTTATGTCCATATCAAAGGTCAAAGCTGATGCTCTCTGTCTGCGGTTCTGAGCCTCTTAGACGTGCTACAGTGCCTCCAACGCTTCAGTCGTCAGCAGGGAGCTATCAGAGGGCTCTCAGTGCATTTGACAGTCTGTGTGAGTTCTTTTCAACATGTAGGTGGCTGATTTAGCATCCTCACTCTGTGCGTGCGTGCGTGTGTGTGTGTGTGTGAGTGAATGAGTGAATGAGTGAATGAGTGAAAAATGGCAACCAGGCGACGATGACAATGGGCAGTCAGCTGCTGCTCAAACCAGACTCTCCACGGTCGTCCCTCCTTCCTTTCTCCTTTGTGGGGGGGAGGAGGAGAGACTGTCACTGAGGGGCAACATTAGGAAGACTCCTACAGAGGTTCTGAGTGCAGGGTGTCATGCAGTACCTGCTGGATGTGTGTGTCGGGTCTAGCTGTGGCACAGATCTCACAGCCTGGTCGCGAGGGCTTGTTGATGAAAGTGCATGAGGGACAAGCCCACTCTGTCTGCTGAGAATGCAAAAATGCACAATGATTTAGAAGGACAATAACCTCTCTGTTTGATAGTGTTATCATAATGGTGCTAAGTTATTGAACTGGATTACTGCCATTACCTGTGTTTTACTGGCTTTGTTGGTGTGATCATTCAGCTGCAGACTATCAATGTCAAGAAGATCTTTGATATCACTGGGTCTTTCGCTTCCTCCACCTGGGCTGCCTGTAATAAAAAAAATGTAAAGTGGTAAAGGGATTTACCACTCCTTTGGATTTAAAGCACTAAGGTGTTTGGCTAATATGATTGATATGCTGCTTTGTTTGCATGTGTTAAGTCATTAAAAACATTCAAAAGGCAAAGGAGGCAATTCAACCTTTTATATATGTTTTAAATCCAACATCCTAAATTGAAAATAATGAGAAACATATTTTTTGTGACAAAGAGAGAACGGGTGGAACTTACCCTGGTTGTTGTGGGGTAGCCTTGAAGGCAGGGTGCTGTAGCCCCTCCAGTCTTGGGAGGTGGGGCCGTTGCCTGGAGGGAGCGGTGGGGCCAGGAGGGCGTTCTCCAGGTCCTGCTGGAACAGCTGGCGGGTTATGCGGGCCTGTCGGGCTGAGATCAGGTAGAGGTACGCCGTATCCCCGTCCTTCTGCACCCCGTAGGACGCTAGAGACCGAGGCTCTGTGCACAAACACTGACCGATGACCCAGCGCTGCACGCGAGGGTGGAAGCCGTACTCGAGGAACACCTGAAATAGCGCAGAGGGAGTCAGTGGAGCAGCAGGAGCTGAGGTGCAATTGTTTATCTCATCATTGGCTTAGGGACCGTCACCTAACCTGTTGCTTGAGAGCAGCCACAGTCATGTAGGGGAACACTTTCACTGTGACACAACAGGATGAGGATACATCCTCCACCACCACAGATAAACTGCAACACAGACAGGACACAATAAGTGACAGACACATATATAACCCACCACACTTTGCCATGAATGACTGTGACTGAGGCTTTTCAGTCCCACACTCATCACTTCTTACCTGATCTCTCCGTCTGCGTAGTTTTTCTCCGACGGTCGCATGGTCAGCACCGCTTTCTGTCGAGCCAGAGCGGACGCATGCTGGGAAGCAGCTGGAGCGTCGCCTGCTTCGATCGCCCTGGCGAGCTCCAAGCAAAGTTCCTCTAAAGACCAACATGTCGGAATGCGTTGAGTAAAAAGGAAAAAGGGTTATTCACATGACGGTAAAGAGTGATCCCCACCTGTGAGCGGCAGCGAGGCAGAGCTCCACTGATCCATCGCTGCCGTGTGGTTCTGTACGCCATCTGTGTCATGCGTATTAATACTCGCAACTGTCAAATGAAAGAAACAAAAGGGATTCAAATGTCAACATTGAAATCAGCTCATGCCAACATTTATTCAGCCCGTTCTTCATAAAGTACACACATCAGCAGCACCTTGATCAGAGAAGGTCACAAAAGTACAAGGTGGATTATTTATTTTGAGACAAAAGACGACAACGTTGCTGCTGAAGCGCCTGAAGCATTTATTCCAGTGCAACAGCGTGTTTCTAAACTATTTATTAGCTACAAGTCTGAAGTGTCTCATAGAAAAGGCAGGCTATGGTAAAACACGAAGAGCTGTCTAACAAACCTCTGTGAGCTTCTCTTAACGAGGACATCACCACGGTGGCCCACTCCTCAGCCTCACGGTCGCAGCGGAAGTTAAAGCGGATGCATTCATGGGGCGGAGCAGCAAGACGCATCTCGTGGCACCGCGGGGACTTGACTTCGTACTGCACCGAGCGCAGGTCGAACTCTGCGATAAACTGACACAAAGGAAGAAATAAGATTATACATGTTAGACTCATAGTTATTTATTTCCACCATAAGGTCATCACAAGGATGAAAAAAGTAAAAATAGTGGATGTAAAGTGCAAGAAAGTTTAACTCATGAGAGAAAATTTAATCCATTTTTTGACTCTTTGCTTCACAAATATGAGCGTATGGCAGCACCGGGATTTTAGCTCATAAATTATCTCAAACTTTTGTGGCAGTGAAGGAAATCATTAGGGCACTGAAGTCTGCTGTGGGGAGACGGAGGCGGTGAAGAGGGATTTGCCTCCAGCCGCAGAGGGTGCATATATACTCTGATATGAGTGAGTATGAAAAGTCTGTCGGCTCAGTTAGACAAGCTAAAAAAAATCCAGGATCAAAGGGCAGCCATGCAAATCAAGAAGCATCTCAATTGTCGGCGGGGGGCTCCGTCTGACTTGAGATGAAAAGCTGAATCTGAGCCTGTCAGATTTCAGAATGCCGGCGCACAGAGAACTCAGTGAGCAGAGGACAGATTTGAGAGTTAAGTTAGGACGTGATGACACAGGCAAAGTGCAACGCAAGGTCAACTTGGAGCAGGATTACGCACGTGTGTCGAGCACTGCCAATTATCTGGCCGCTGACAGCAATCGCATGGTAATACTGAACAGTGAGCTGTCACACGGAGTGTCTGTGCAGGGCAGAGTTTATGTTTTATGTTCCGCAACAGAAATAAACGTTTGTCCACTTTACAGTAGACGAGTTGTAGAATTAAGGCAGTTCAAAAGGTCGAGATTATTATATAATAGATGCAGTGACACCAAAAGAAAAGCAGAACAAAACAAAGCAGCAATTGTTACATGAAAAGAAAAAGGAAAGCGATGAAGAGAATTGACAAGTTTTCGTATTCTTATATGCACAGTTCTGTCTGATTTGATTAGTTATTACATTTTTATTACCATGTCTTTACCACAGTTTAAAACAAACAATCACTGAATGAAACTAATTAACCATCAAACTGTTGTACATTGCTTTTATCACAAGCACAAGCTAAAGTCACGGTTAAATAGAAAAATCCATTCTAATCTGGAAAGAAACTAAACGTGTGGTGACAGTACTTTCGGTTCAGGTCACTGCTGCTCTCAACATTATTTACATTTGTGTGATAGAGTCAGCATTTACGCCAACCAACACTCTCATCTGCCTGTGTTTGACTCAAATTGACAACTTGGATGTCACAGGAAGCCGGTGACAACCAAGACGGAACGTTCCACTGTGTGTTGTTTTAAAGCAGCTGCTCACTCATAATGCTGTCGTAGCACTAAATGAACTCGGCTTCTAGTGGTTAAGGAGAGAATGAAATGAAAGGGAAACTAAAAGCTCAACGTACAACAGTACAACACTGGGAATCACATACAGCTATGAAACAACACACGCTGTTCTAAAACTGTTATGACTCATTTTTAGATATTTCACGAGAAAAAAACGGGAAAATGCTTCTAAATTAAATACTCATATCATAACCGTCTTGTGTGATGGTGCAGCCGCCTGTCAAGATATAAACGTGCACTAGAATCTGTGGAGCTGCACATCTCTGAGCGGCTGCTCCATAAAATGGCGTGTTCGGGCCCAGACTGGTAGAAAACACGAACCTGGCTCGGGCAGGTGGATCAACACACGCATCTGTAACGAGCAACAAGCGCACTCGCTGTAAACACACAGGTGAGCGTTTGAGGTCTTACCACGCTGCGGTTTCCGCTCGTGTCTCTCAGCGCCAGTCGGAACTCTCCGGCCCGGCTCGGGTCCATGCTCAGCTGGAGGCGCAGAGCCTCGCTGCCCGCTCCGGGTAAACACAGCGGCCTGATGCCGGAGTGACACACGGAAACGCGGACTGACATCAGGACGGTGCTACAGCACGCCGTGGGCGCAGGCCCGCCGCACGAAGCCTGCTGTGAGGAGGTAGCAGCCGGGGCTGGAGGAGCCCAACCGCCCGAGCTAAGAGCCATGTCGCGGACAGCAGAGGCGTAATGAGGGCGTGTGGAGCCCGCAGCAGGCGGTGCTGCCGGCCGCGACTTCTGTGAGGCTTACACGGTCCACCGGCAGTGGAAGACAGTACGTTCGCTCGTGGGAAGGTTATGATTTTCTACTCGCCACGCAAATTCTTCCATATCTACCCAGCCCGAGTACACACGGAACGCGAAAAACAAAACAGGAAGTAGAAGGGTACGTCTCTTAATTGTCTCCGGAAAGAAACATTAGGTTAAAACGTGTGACCTAAAAAGAAAGATGTTAAATCACATCATAAAATAGAATTGCATACGAAAATACAACATACGTTTAACGATAACATTGTATCATTATTTTCCATCTGTCATTTAGATATAAAATAAGTGCTAAAAGCTTATTCTTTGAGAAATGCATGAGGTCTGGAAACAATTCTGTAAAAATTCTGAAATTCTGTTTTTAAAAAGATGCCACTGCTTTTAAGCATCCAATCAACAGCAATGCACGAAATGTTTGGTAAGAATTGCCAAAAAAAAGAAGGAAAGGTAATTCGATCAAAATGTTGAAGAAGAGAAATCAATGACTGAGGTCACAACATAAAATTTGATTAAAAAAAGACATATTTGAACAAAAGGGAAATGAGCAGGAATTAAATCAATCAGAGAATAAAATATCAAATAATTAAATGAAAATCAAATAATACTGAATCAAATATCTAATTCCTAAAAAATGAAATCACACATATCAGGAGAACAGCTTTACTGCATTGGTGTCTTTTATTAGTGATACAGTAACATGATATTTTGTAATCCGTTGAAAACCTTAGCAAAGAAACATTGCATGAACTGTAATTGATTTATGGACTAAAAAAACACTTAAGGACACAACAATTCAGGCCAGTTAGCACAAAATGTTAATGTTTCAACAAATGTTTTTTTTTTTTATAATATGGTTGTTTCACAAGTAGCATGTGGAACCAAACACTGCAACATGACACCGTGTCAGTGGCACATATCCATAGACCTTCATCCCTTCACAGTTAATAAGCCACGTATTACCACAAATATTTAACTTGTCTTCATGCAAATAATTGAACTTGCAGCAAATGTAACAGTAAGAAACAGTTCAGCTGACATTTAGACTGAAAGGTGAAAAAGAGCTCGAAGTCTTACGTTCCGCTGGGGATCTGCCTAAATGAGAACATGAGTCAGGGCGAGCTTGCAGCTGTGGCCAGACGAGCAAGGCACCTCACAGAAGAGCTAAGACAGGTAAAGACAAGCCATTTACAGCAGACTGGTGATCCTAGGAATAGTACAGTTCATTTACTGTGTGATGAATGAGACTTTACGTCCACTTTGCACGTCCGCAGGGAGTAAGAAAAACATGCAAAGATGTGATCGACGTCTCCTCAGGGGACCTTCACAGTGCAGGTTTAAAGCCTCTGTCCTTTAGCAGACAGGTAATGTCAGACCATCTGGTCTACACAAAAAAAACCTTTGTCTGCACTCAAATATCTGACTCTCTCCATCGTTTCCTCGTGTTCTGCAGGTGTTTGCAGCATGCCTTTACCCTGAGCTTATGAACAGCAACAAGCTGCCTGTGGACGTCCGACAGAGAGCTCAGTGGCTGCTTGGGTCGTGTGCAGGAGGGAGTGTAGGCAAGAGCTGTGTTTGTGATTCTAAAATAGAAATAAGACGGTAAAAGTAAATCATAGTCAAATTCACTTTGAACAAAGTGACCACCTCTTCGCTTCTTCAGGTTCCTACACTGCTGCAGCAGGTATACCAAACATAGTCAACAGTGTCTCTGAATTCATACGGAGGCGAGATGGGGCTCCGTCGTATCCTGAGAACATCTACATCAGTCCAGGCTCCCAGTGGTCGATCACGGTAAGAGTCAAGATCAAAGACATGATTAATAACATTATCGTGTGATCATGTTCACACCGGTGCGCCGTTTAATGTTTGTTCTAGAATATCCTTAAACTGATGCTGAACAGCAAGGCTTCACCCAGGACGGGGGTGCTGATTCCGGTGCCGTGCCACTCCACTACCATTCTGTCCATCGTGGATTTGGGAGGCGCCATCGTTCCTTATTACCTCAGTGAGAATCTGGGCTGGGAGCTGCAGGTCGCGGAGCTGCATCGAGCCCTGGAATCGGCGAAGGGAGTCTGCAAACCTACAGCTCTCTACGTCATCAACCCTGGAAACCCAACAGGTGGTTCAATCCCAGTATACAGAAAACAAACTCAGGAAATTGTTAGTATTTTGTATTGTAGAGCATAACGCATGGTTGTTGTGTTGCCTTTAGGTCACCTTCAAACCAGAAAGTCAATCCAAGCAGTTATCCAGTTTGTTGCAGAGAAGAAGCTCTTTCTTCTGGCTGATGAGGTAGACGCTTCACCCTCTGCTAAAGCATAACGAGTAGTAATACATGTGTTAACCATGCTCTGCTCTATCAGGTCTATCAGGATTATGTTCATGGGGAGAATGAGTTTGTCTCCTACAAGAGGGTTCTGGCAGAGATGGGTCCTCCTTTTTCAGAAACGGTGGAGCTAGCGTCTTTCCACTCAGTATCCAAAGGCGTCATGGGAGAGTAAGCTGGAACTCAACCAGACTGTCCACCATTTCCACCAGTCACCAATTAACCCAACTGTATATTTTTGCACAGTGGAAGGAAGCCAGAGTAAACTGAGAAAACCCACAGACACTCAAACGCCACACAACAACCACACACAGGAAGAGAGGTTCTACTGCTAGGACCATAAACGGCCTATGTCTGTAACTGGGTTTTTGTTTCCCCATGAGGTGTGGGCTGCGTGGTGGATACGTGGAGCTGGTAAATGTGGACCCTGCTGTCATGAAACACGTCTACACTCTGTTCTCCAAAGACACCTGTGCACCAGTGTTGGCTCAGATTGCCCTGAATGTGATGGTGAACCCTCCACGACGGGGGGATCCCTCCCATCGTCTCTATACTGTGGTGAGGACGGAGACACGCGCTACAATGTCAAAGAACCTGCTCAGGTTAATGAAGACCCACGTTTGTTAAATGAAAGTGTTAAATGTTGTGTTCAACAGGAGACGGAGCACATAAAGACCACGCTGCTTCATAACGCAAGGAGAGCCTACGAGGTTACAAACAGCCTGCCTGGAGTCTGCTGCCAGCCCATGGACGGAGGAGCGTTCATCTTCCCCAGACTGGCTCTTCCACCCAAGGCCATTCAGAAAGCAAAGGTCACATCAACATTATCACATCTCTGGTGTTTATGGTTTAGAAAATTAAATTTAGAAATGTTATTTTAGTCCTAGTTATTTATTGGTTTATTTTAGGAGGCAGGAACGGAGCCAGACATATTCTACTGTAACAGACTGTTAGAGGATGCTGGTATTTTAACCGCGCCTGGTTGCCAGTTCGGACAGAGGGAAGGCACTTATCACGTCAGGTAATACCGCCGACAATTAAGCATCACTCCCCTTCTTTCTTTTGTCTAGTGATCAAAAGGTATGATTGGCATTAAGGCTCAGATTTTAAAAGATGTCCAAGTGAAGTCGTCGTCCTTTGTTTCTCCAGATTTTGCATCCTGGTGCCTGTGGCCACGATGGAGGAGTTACTGAGACGCTTGACCAGCTTTCACACACAGTTTATGGCAGAGTTCTCCTAAACTATTGTGCATTACGATGATTTAAGGATGACGATAAAATCTAATAAATTTCCTCAACATAAATATTTATTGCAATAAAGACATTTATTACATCCAGCCATTTGTCGTCTTTACTCATAGGAGTAAAACCCAACTTCTGCTTTTCATAAAGCAAATAATCATAAACTAATCCTCACTAGGTAGAGGTCATCATTTTATCCTGACAAACAGCATCAGGTTTTAGTGAACTGTGGGTTTCTGTTCTGATCACTGCTGCGTTATATACACACACGCACAAACAAGGACCATCCTCTGGATCCTCTGTACCAAGCCAGAAGACACAAACATCATCATCATCATCATCATCAGTCCACCTCACTGTCGCTGTTGGGATTCTGAGCAAAAGGGGTTGGGTCTATGTTGCTGAGCAGCTCCACCAGTAAGGAGATGAGTCTTCCATCCTGATAAGAGTTGGTGACGGCGTTGCTGGGATCATTGAGGTTTCGGTAGATCATGGTCTGAATGGAAGTGCGCAGCTCCCAAAGCAGCTCCCACGTCTCAGATGACAATTCACAGCGCACCAGAGAGCTTCCAGGGAAGGAAACCTGGACTCTGTCCTCAATCACTAGAAGGTTAGTGTATGGAAGCATTAGTAGTCTTTTTCAGATATAAAAACAATTTAAGCAGTTCTTTACATTTATGGTCTGATCCCCCATTGGAAACCCGGGGTCAAACAGAGAGGACATGATCAGCAACGTACCGGTCTCTGTGACATCACAGTCTGTGAGCAGGAGCAGGGCGAGTGGATGGACAGCGGACGAGTCTCGGATGAAAACGTTTCCATTGGACTTGACTGCGCTGAAAAAGGTCAACCAGCGACTGGGGAGCTTGTGTTTTCCTCTGAAACAAAAGCGAACACGTAGGTTGATACGCACGCTGCATGAGCCAGAACCTGATGCCAAACTGCAGGGTGCGTTCGCACCTGTTCACAGAGGAGCGATGAAGCAGCACCGGTCCACTTAGTGTTCGGAAACACACATCGTTGGGACGAAAGCGCCCTCCTTTGAGCACAACACCTTTCTTTGCCTAAACACAGCCAAATATTTCAACAATGGCAATAAAGGATAGAGCAAAGCAGGAAACATCCACCGTGTGTTGCCATGTACCTGAATGAGGTTCGGGTAAAGTCCAGCCAGAATCACAGCTTTAAGCAACTCATCCTTGCTGCTGTATTCGTTGTAGAGCGAAGTCTGACGCTGGCACTCGCTGGCTCGAGAAACCAGCTTAGCTTCATGCAGGTTCTCACTGAACTGGGAGATGAGACCTGCAGCAAAGAACTCATTTCACAAACAAAATCTTTTTTTCTTGATTCATTAAATTAGCTCAATAGAATACTATTTTGCATAAACCGGATTATTACAATGTGATGACCAGATTATTAAGTTATACATTTATTTTAGTTATTTTCAGTTTTGTAATGTTCATTTGTTCAACTCACGAGAAGAATTTACCATTTATGAATCGAAGGCTGGGCCTGGACAGAGTGTGCGTGTCCAGATACTCATCTCTCTCGTCTCGGCCGCCCTCCTGCTGAAGCCTCCTCCAGCCCAACACAGCTCTGCTGAACACCAAGTAGTCGCTGAAAGTGGAGCCACTCAGAGCATCCTTGGTCTGGACAACAACGAACGCACATGTCAGACAAACTGTCAAATTATATACACCCACACACAGACACAATGACAATTCATGACTCTTACCTTCCTCACTAGTAACCTGTTCTGAAGGCTGTTGTGAAAGGGGTCTCTGGTCAGACAGGCAGCGATGGACAACATGGGCAGAACACATCGGAACATGGCACTGAGGACAAGCAATTTGCCCAGTCGAGGATCACATGACATGCAGGAGACGCGCTCTCCTAAAGGTGTCAGGGTTTCTGTCTTGTCAAGAACTCCTAAAGAGAGAGAAAAAAAGCATTGACGTCAGCTTAACGTGCAGAGAGATGGATGAACACGAAAAAAAACTAAAATCTCTCACCTATATTTTGTAGATTACGGATAGCATCTCTCACCGCTTCCTGCTCTGGACTGTCCAGTACTTGGGACAAGAAACCTACAGCCTCCACGCAGACAAGGACCCCAATGTGAGAAACATCAAATACCAAGTAAACATAAAATACACAAAGAAATCCTCAGTACCTTGCTGTTAGGACTGTGTATTTTGGCCTGCATCACTAAACTCTCCAGTGGCGTACGCAGGATCTCTGGGATTGGAAAGACTGTCATGGACTCCAGCTGTTTGTGGGGGAAAAGGTGATACGACTGTCCTGGCTGACACCGTCCTGCTCTCCCTTTTCTTTGTGTGACGTTGGAACGGGATATCCAAACTGTATCCAGACACGACACCTGCGTAACCAAACAAATAAATAAAAAACAAAAGGGGAAAAATATGTACATATTCACAAGGATTTTCTGAGAAAGGAGAATAATGTAGATCCAGGTTTACAAACCTTAGTTTGTGCATCATAATTCTGTTCCTTGTGAGTTCCTGTATCGACCACGTGAACAATGTCGTCAATGGTAATGGAAGTCTCAGCAATGTTTGTGGCAAGCACGATCTTCCTCTGGCCAGCTGGAGGACGCTGGAACACTGCCTGCTGGTCTGCCACAGACAAACTAGAGTGCACTGAGAGAAACATGAGGAATTGGGAATTTGTGTTAAATCGGGTGAAAGAAACCTGTCAAAAGCAAAAAAAAAAAAAAAAAAAAGTATTTTTCCTACATGGCAGAATCATCTGAGAGCCTGAAGAAAAGTGTTGCTTTGCCTCGAGTTTCTCCTGAACTGCTTTAATGTCCTGCCATCCAGGCAGGAAACACAGCACGGCCCCTATAGGATGCGCAAAACAGCTTTGTCAAGATGACGGATCCTCTTAAAAACAGCTATAAAATGCTGAGGATGTGAAATTGTGTTCTGGTTACCCGGCTCTCCATGTCTGTCAATGTGTTCTATAACGTCAGCCACCAAATCTGGATCTGGTCCAACCTCGGCTCTTCCTCCCTTCACCAGCTAAATAACAACATGAATGAGACAAGGATACAAATGTAAACTAAAGATGACGTCTGCAGCAAGTCTCACCGGTTTGTTCGTCTCCACTCGCTCCCGGATTTGTGCGCGTCCCATTTCTCTCAGCACATCCTCCAGGTACCGGTCCCGCACAGGGTGCATGAACCCTGGCACCTTTAGAACCGGGCAGCCTCCGAAGTACTGGGCCAGCCTCTCGTTGTCCCCAGTAGCGCTCATCAGCACCACCCGTAGGTCAGGGTTCTCTTCCAGACAGGAGCGCAGCAGGACCAGCAGCAGGTCTGTGTTTATGTCTCTCTCGTGGACCTCATCCACCACCACGTGGCTGATTCCCTTCAGGGTGGGGTTTGACTGTAGCTTCTTTAGCAAAACGCCCACTGTGAGGAAGAGCAAGGCGCCGCCGCTGTCCTCTGGAGGCCGACTCTCCAGTCTGACCTGGGAGCAAAGAATTACAGCACCGGCATTCCACCAGTCATTAATTTAACCATTGTGAATAACAAAAACAATTAAAATCACACTCCCAGCCTGCAGTAAATTCATCATTATTAAATTAAAAAAAATAAAAAATTCTAAAACCTAGGTAATTTTCCACCATCTGTTACTTACAGGGGAATGACTAGCTCAAATTAAATCCTGTTAAATATTTAGTGTGTAATTAAAACAAAGAACACCCCTTCATTCTTACCTGATATCCCACAGAGTGTTTCAGTGCTGAACCCATCTCATGAGCCACTCGATGGGCCACGGACACGGCGCTGATCCGACGGGGCTGGGTCACCAGGATGTTGCACTGGGCTCCGTCCCCGTGCATCACGCTCTCCTCCAGCAGGAAACGGGGGATGCGCGTGGTTTTGCCGCATCCCGTTCCACCCGCAATCACAACCGCCCGTGACGACCACACCGCGGAGACCACCCGCTGGCGGTGGGCATCGACCGGCAGCTCCAGGCTCAGTGTGGGGTTCGCCCTCTCCCACTTGTCCCGCAGATGGGCGCTGAGCTCCTGAGCCACTGGTTTCGACAGAGGCCTGTACGGCCTACCTGTGATGCTGTCGGTGACGAGGTCTTCCTCCTCTTCATCCTCCTGGCTCATCTGCGCACCTTTCGCCTCGTCCTCCTCCCACAGTTTCTGTACTTCTGCTGCCACAGGGTACTGTTGGACAGATTGCACATTATGTTTCTACTCTTTTGCAATACAAATACAACCTGTTCCAAAAACAACAACAAAAAGGGGGCCTGACCTGCGAGAGATACTCTCTCACGTGTTCCTGCAGGTATTCTGGGATTTCCAGCGGGAGGGGGCGCCTGTCTCTCTCTCCAGCCTCTCTCACCTGCTCACGGTGATACCTGGCATGAGTCAGCGGGTTGTTGTTTTTATCCAGCAGCTCGAGCTCCTACACGAGACGTGACAAATACCTTACATCGTACAGCAGCTCCAGCCGTGCAAGCGCAGAGTCGGCATCCAGGCTTAGCCTTACCTTCAGTCGCACGCAGGCTAATGCTGCCGCTCGCCTCTCTGCTGTCACTCTGTTGTGGGCGGTGGCCGTGAACGTCATCGCCTCGGGCCAGCGCAATGTCAGCTGACACTTCTTCAGCTTCCCTCCGGTTGTTCTGAACTGAATGAGTTCCTATACCAACGAACCGGTAGAAAAAAAATATATAAAAAAAAGGCGAGCTAGAAGAGAGCTGCTTTAATGGCAGGGGTGAGAGGTACCAACCGTGATTCGGTTGGAGGACGTGGCCGCCTGGATGACCCTGGTCAGGAGGGACTTGGGTTGAGGAAACAATGAAAGAGCTTCTTTGGAGGGGTCTTCCATAGAAGGCGGGCATTGTTTTTGTGCGTCTGCTTCAGCTCTAGACACAAGCACATCATCTGTCAATGGGTCATCCTCATCATGAGAAAGGGAAGGATGTAGGCCTCCTCTGCCCCGTTCAGCTCTCCTCTTGGGGAGCTGATTTCCTGGACCAATCACGCCCATTTCCTAACCAGAAAAAAAAAAACTTGTTGAGTCAAACTGATCTACACAAGGAAGATGTAAAAGACTCGCTCGTCCACGTTTCACACTGAGAAACCTTACTCTGAGTTTGAGACAAACAGCAGCCGCAGCGCATCGTTCTGCATCGCTTTTCTTGGAGCCGTAACCCTCCTCTTCGATCTTGCAGGGCCACATCACAGTGACAGTCGCTTTCTACACAGGCAAAGCACACAATTCCTTAGAACCCCTCGCCTACTGCAAACAGCAGCTCTCACCGGGCCTGGTGTGCGCATCATGACGTCTGCTCTGACCTTGACACCCGCATGTTCTGTGCAGCTGTACTGGATCAACTGGGACAAGTCGCTAACTCCCAGTGATCTGGCGATGGTGTTATTCAGGAGGCCTTTTGGTTCTGGAAACTCTTTCAGGAGATTGGAGATAGTGCTGTCTGAATAGCGAAGATAGAAAAGGTTAAACCAAGATATTATAACAGAGTTTTAATACCACTTCAACCCCAAGTAATCAAGAAGGGAAGACCCAGACTCAGATGTTTAGATGTGGTGCAGTGTGCTGCATATGCGGTGTATGTCCTTGAGGTTTAGCGGCTCGACGCTGTCACCTACTAGCCAGCATGGCTAAGTATCATTTACTCACCTCGTTTATTTGAAGAAAAAGCTCCGTGAGCGCTTCGAGCTTTTGTCTTGTACCACCGCATTCCTCTGTTCCAGTTAGAAGCTGTTTTGCAACCAGTTTGAAGACATTTTTTAATACTGCACAGCGAGCTCAGCCGCACGAGTGAAAGACCGGGTAGCGCCATCTTTAAACTACAACTTCCTCTTCTGCGGCGGAAGAAGAAAACATCGGTGATACAGCGACACCATTTGGCGATTACTGGATGTGCAGTTTTAAAAAACGTACTATAACTGAATTAACACTTAAATAATAATTTAAAATAACATCTCTTACAATTGTTAACCCCAAAAGACAAATTAATACATATTAAGGGGTGTTTGAATTATTTTGGGAGTAACAGTTTGCTGACTTTCAAATATTATCTGGCTTTTTGTTGACACAGGGTCACCACATGGAGAATGGGAAGGATCTTCACAGGGGACTGGTATCACTATGTGCGATAGCATAGTGAGTTCTGTTCAATGAACACATGGAACTGCCAGTGGTCCTCCTCTCGGTTGTTGCAGCGGGTGAGTTTAAATAAACCTCTTCAAACACAGTTAGAAGTCCTAACAAGCCTCTTACTGAGCTCGTCTTGGTTCCGTCTCTCACTGCGGTCAAGTGTGTGGGTGTGGCGTGCCCAGCTACCTGCCGTACGTCAGCCGTGTGGTGGAGGGCGAAGAGGCCCGTCCATACAGCTGGCCATGGCAAGTGAGTCATTAACCCAGTTTATTTTAAAAAACGATGAAGAATATTGCTGTTTTTTGACGGACACTGTCTCTGGCTCATAGATTTCTTTGGAGTCCTTCTTCCCCACTTGTGGAGGAACACTCATTGTACCGAACTGGGTCTTGACTGCTGCCCACTGCATCACGTGAGAGAAAATTGACCTGTGACCTTTATTGTTTACAGCGTTCCTCATGTCACATCATTTATTTTAAATCTTCCTTTCCAACCTATAAATATGACAGTGCTATTTTCCAGATTCCACACGTACAGGGTCGTTCTGGCAGAGCATGACCTCAACATGGAAGAGGGACCTGAACAGTCCATTATGGTGGATAAAATGTTGGTTCATCCCAAATGGAATAAAAACTGTGTGTCTTGCGGGTACGTTGTAATCCCTTTTCGACATAATAACCCCAGTGCTCTGTTTTAGTTGCAGTTTTTAGTTTCCTCCTGTTGTAGGAACGACATCGCCTTGCTGAAGCTGCAGAAGAGCGCCACCATCAGTGATAAGGTGCAGTTGGCTTGTCTGCCGGAGCACGGAGCCACTCTTGCCCACAACCAGCCTTGTTACGTGACAGGTTGGGGTCGTCTCTACTGTAAGAGCCGCTGCTAAGCCCCATTCTGTACTAAATGTAGTATATGACACAGATACAGACGTTACCATTATATTTGGTGCTGTTTTCGTCAGCTGGTGGTCCCCAAGCAAACACGCTGCAGCAGGCTCTACTTCCTGTGGTGGATCACAGTGTCTGTAGTCAAAGTGAGTGGTGGGGCAGCTCAGCAAAGACAACAATGGTGTGTGCAGGGGGAGGCAGCCAGTCAGCATGCCACGTAAGGACTCACCTCCATCTGTGCAGAGAACAAACACTACTGCCACATCTTCAGTATCTACTGTGATCCTCCAGGGTGACTCTGGAGGCCCCCTGAACTGTAAAGGCGAGGATGGTAGATGGTACGTTCAAGGGGTGACCAGCTTTGTGGACGGACGAGGCTGTAACACTCCTCAGAAGCCCACGGTCTTCACCCGCGTGGCCTCTTTCATTCCTTGGATCAGCGAGGTGGGAGGAAACACATGAAATGACAGCAAATGCAAAACTAGAGACAAACCGGTCGAATATATAAAATGCATGTTTGTTTTTCTCTTTTTAGACAATGGCCCAAAACTGAAAAGCTCTTATGTTGTAAACAAAATGCGACTAATTAAATGACAGAAGGAAATACTGACAATATTGCAATCTTGTACCTTTGAATAAAATACAGATATTGAAAATCATTATCTTTAAAAAAAGATTTAATCACTTTAACTGTATAAACACTTAACAAAAGCATTAGAAAGATTTACATATTTACATACAATATTATGGAATTACAAACCATATTTTTTACATTACACACAAACAATGTTAATGTGTTAATGTGTCTTAAAACAAAATTTTAAAACGAAAACAGTGGACAAATATGAATGAATTTAATTAATTTACACATACAGCCTTTACACAATATTGACTCTCATGGGTTCGAAGGCATCCAGGTGAAGAAGTCAATGCCCCGCAGTTCGTCAGGTAAATACTCCTGCTCCACAGCGCCACTGAAGTTTGGGTTGTATTTGTAGCCTTTAGCGTAGCCCAGCTGCTTCATCAGCTTGGTGGGAGCGTTGCGCAGGTGCAATGGCACCGGAGGCAGCGGGCCCTTGTTGTTCCTCAAGCAGGCCTTCACATTATTATAGGCCTTGTAGACCTCCACAGATTTGGGTGCGCGCGCCAGGTACACCACGCACTGAGCCAGGATCACCTGACAGACACAAGGAGTGAGGACTGGCTGTCTGACTACGCCGCCAGCTGCAGCGAGCCGGAGGTGCGCCTACCTCGCATTCAGGCATGCCGATGAAGTGACAGGCCTGGAAGGCAGACACAGCCTGAGGGAGAGCGGAGGGATCTGCCATACCTGAGAGAGACGCGAGACGAGGCATCAGTTCAGGATGAAACGGGGGGGAAAAAAACCCTCCTTGCTCAAGATTGTTCCTATTTCATTTCTATATAAAGCAAACGGTGCTTCTTCTGTCACTGTTTATACATATTGCACACATGATAGCACATTCTTTTTTATACTAGGGAGATACTGAAGCCGAGGCTACAGAACAGCAGCTGCTTTCGGAACTTAACGTACCGACATCCTCGCTGGCGAAGCGGACCAGTCTCCGGGCCACGTACAGGGGGTCCTCTCCGCCCTCCAGCATGCGGCCCAGCCAGTAGAGGGAGGCGCTCTCATGGGAGCCTCGCATAGACTTGTGCAGCGCGGAGATGCAGTTGTAATGCTCCTCACCTTCAGGTGGCCCAGACACACACTTCAACTACACTCCCCATCACCGTGTTCCGAGGTAGACCGACCGCCGTGCCGCGGACTTACCAGCTTTATCGTACAGAATATGGGACCTCTGAAGACCCTCCTTGATGTGCTCCTCCGTCACCAGGACGTCGTGAGAAGAACCTTCTTGTAGGAACAGCTTGGACTGGTTGGAGCTCACCTGAGCCTGGACGGCCAGTTGCAGACTATTGAGCCCCGTTCTTGCATCTCCATCACAGAGGTAGGCGATGGTCTCCAGAGCTTTTTTCTCGATGTAAATCTTTTGCCTGATAAAAATGTGGAAAACATCAATGTCTGCACAAACACACAAATTGTTTATTCTCTCTCATACATTATCATTCTAAATCCAACACTAAGTGTTTTCACCCATGTCCATCTGTCTGGTCTTCATCTTTGACATATGCTGATTCTCGTCCCAGAACTCGGATCCCCAGCGCAGCCACGGCCCGGTCCAGGATCGAGCCCATTGCCTCCACAGAGAGCTTCTCCAGAACCAGAACCCGGCACCTGCTCAACAGGGCAGCGTTCACCTGGAAGGACGGATTCTCCGTGGTCGCCCCGATCAGCGTTACAGTCCCACACTCCACATGGGGAAGGAAGGTGTCCTGCAGTCAGACCCACAAACACAAACACACGCACACAGTAAAGACAAGGCAACAGCAGGCAGAACATCGACACAACACATTACAAACAAACAACGTCATCCTGGTTGAAACACGCCACCTGCTGGGATTTGTTGAAGCGGTGGATTTCATCGATGAACAGGATGGTCTTCCTCTTGCACAGCCGGAGCTCGTTCTGCGCCTGCTTGATCACCTCGCGGACATCGCTGGTGGACGCGCTGGTAGCGGACAGAGTGACGAAACGAGCCGCGCCGTGCTTTTTGCTGGCGCTGGCAATTATGTGAGCTAGAGTGGTCTGAAAAGCAGGGGTCAAAATAGGCGCACGGTAATTAATTGATTTTAGATCCGCAACATATCAATTGTTAGATGAAGCTTTTGATGCATTAAAACTTCATCTGCCTACATTGATCTGAATAAGAAGGTATGTACTATAACTCCAACAATTAAAAACAAGAAAATTAAATGGAAATAAGTATGATGTAGTTTAGTTAAGAGAAACAATTAATGATAGATTATGTTATTGTTCACACACTAATACAAATAGATCCTGCGCCTTGTTAAGGGTCTTAACTTATTCCCGTGTAAACGCTGAGGATGCTGCATTCCTACCTTTCCGCATCCCGGAGGTCCCCACAGGATCAGAGACGGGATTTCCTGGGAGTCGAGAAGAGTTCGGATAAGTGTTTGCTGACCGACAACCTTGTTCTGGCCGAAATACTCCTCCAGCGTGCTCGGTCTCAGAGTCTCCGCTAAAGGCTTGTTGGTCGCCAGCAGCTTCATAGTCTGTCCGCCGGACACGCGCGCGCGCGCCTCAGCACCAGCTGAAGCCTCGTCCCGCAAAGTACGTTTAACCCCCTTGTGTGCGGAAGCGACAACGACTTGTTTACTTGTGAACAGGTCACCTCGTTCGCCTTGAACCGATATTTTAGTCTTGTTGGTCTGAAATAGAGCAAACGTAGCGGGCGGCGGCGTCCACGCGGCCGAGGAGGGGGCGCTCGCGGGTTTGTTGACAGCGGGGCTGGGCGGCGCTACCTCCGCACCGACGCGGGGCTTCTTGACTGGAGGTTCGCGGTCGGCGCCAGCGAACGGGCCGGTGCCGGTGTCGGTGCCGTTTCCCAGCAGACACGCGTCGAGGTGTCCGTTGATCGCGGCGGGCTGGAAGTTTTTAAAACAAACAGGACACTGCACCAGGTCCACTGCTGTCGACGTCATGTCGTTCGCCATTTTGATTCCCGCGAAACGGTTGACCTTTCGTCACGTGACCCACAAAGTAGGAACTGTCGGAAAGCAAATGTAAATTTCCATATTTAATGGTGACTTTATGTGTAATTTTTCCTGATCTGCTTATAATGTTTTTTTTAAATAGTAATTTACCATATAGTAATAATTTCTGTGTATATTTACGTTCTTACAATAATGTACGATCGTGTATTACGGCGAATATTTGAATAGATTCTTTAGTAAACGTTTTGAAATTTGAGCTGGGTTTTATTTTATACAATTGGTAATAATTAAGAATAAATAAGATTTTAGTTTCTCAGTTTGATGTTGTTCACTTGAACGCAGCTTGTCACAGCAGCGCTATAGTCAACATTTTCATTGTTACCTTCATTATAAAACATATATATTATATCGTCATTTCAAAATAAAATATTTATTACTAACATATTTTAATTTTATTTTGAAAAAGGATTTTTATGATTATTCTTTAAACACTTTTACTTTTCTACAGGGCATAGTACAGGGACATCTCACAACAAATAGCTGGTGTAAGGGTCTCCCTCGGGGAGAACAGCCAAGCTGAATCAGTTCATCCCCATGCCAGCAACAGAAACACGACCAAGCCAGCCTTTTTCCTGGACTTAGAGGAGGAGGACATCATGTCCTGGTTTCTGAGGGTTGAAGTTTCAATCAGAATTTTCACACATTGCACATGCACATTCTGAGCAATTCAATTTATAAATGACCTTTAAATCATATTTGGAAAACAGATAAACAATATGTGATATGTTTTGAATTTTAGAACAATTCAGTGTCACGGTGCCAATACACAACGTTCATCAGGATCCATTTGATTAAACGTCCTTGTTGTCCCTGATGTAAAGTCGCCCTTTGCTGTGACCACTGAGTGTCGGCCACCGCGTGAGAGCGTGTGTGACATTTGCGCCAGTAATCCGATAGCACGGGCTATTTATTTACTCTTCATCCCCTCAGTCCTCAATGTCAGCACTGCGCTGAAAATTAATTCTGTTTTCCGTGCATTAGGTTTATTGACAAGCTTTTCAAATCACGAACAAGGACAAGGTGCACGGATGAAAGGTGATGTTGGAGGGTGAGAGTGTGAGGATCCCAGACACCCTCCGCTGGCACCTGTCGCTCCTTTGTCATGTGGACAAACGTCGTGCCCTTCAGCTTTAAGTGCTGATAGCAGTGGGGGTTGACTGAATGACCAGAGGCTGTAGTGGAGGGTGCATTATAAACGTTTATAAGCTCAACCTGAGACCGAGCCGTCATCTTTTCCAACACTTGAGACGCTTTGAGCTCCAAGAAGTCCTTTGTAGTTAATGATCGGAAACAAGAGGCTGGAGGCGAAGGATGAGGAGTAGCATTAAAACGTTGGAGAGCCTCGTCACAGGCTGGGACATGTGGCTGCTGAGCAGCATGTGTCTGGTTACCTCCTACCTGTGGTCCTGGCTGCGCGACTTACTCTGCTACAGGAGGAGGCGCAGAGCATCCAGTCCTCCTGCCATTCAGGTAAATGTGCTTCCTCACATCACAGCTTTTTGGCTGCGTCGCCCGCCGACCGATGCATCTAGAATTATGGCTTGTTTATTGCTGGGCGCATAGTTATGTCGCGCGGTGTTGTTACATTGCGTGGCCTGTGTCCAGCTGCCACCTTGTAGGGAACACAAGATGCGCCTCGCCAGCAGGGTGAAGTTATGAATGCATCAGGTTTCCTGTAGAGTTTTTATAATGGCTCCAATTTACAGAATTCCCACAGCTGTTCTCTTACACTATTACAGGAACAATGGTGGCAGATACGAGGTGTCTCTGATCACTGTGCTATAATGAATTCATCCTCCATTCAAAAATTCATTTGTTTACTTGGCAGGTTTTTCTTGTACATATAGTATAGAGTATATTATATTTTCATTCTTATATAATTGCATACAGTACATGATTAATGCATGATTAATTGACTGTGCATGTCTAATACAGTCGCAGTAGCTTGACGAGGCCATGCTTTGCTGCCATCTGCTGATCATCACAGTGATCTGTGGCTCCATGATGCCGCAGTTGTTCGTCGGGAGAAATACAAATGACCTAAAATGTTCAGAAATCGCTCCAGTATTTATTTTGGATCCCACTAGTTGTTTGTATCACTTTGTAAGAAATGACTAAATGTCACTTAATTAGTTTACTGCAATTAATTAACCATCCACTTCTTTAAGTCTATCACTACTGAGGCTGTATGAATATATACGCTGCAGAATGCACCATACAGTACGGTATTATAAATACAACTCTTCTGTGGTTCTGCCTGATGCTTTCATATTGTGCCTTAGAGACAACTGAAGCCATCTCGCCCTCTCTTGTTTCCATTCCTCTCGTGGCATTTAGAAGATCCACGCTGACATTTACTGTAGACGATCCGCGAGTGTGTGACTAAGTGTGTCGCATTCTGTGGCCAACCTTTAATACCCTTAATGACATCACTACAGAAAGCTCCTTCCACACTTACAATAGAGCATCTATCTCAAGTAGGGACTGGACTTACTTAAGTACTGGCACGATCAGGCCAGGAGATAAACAAACATACTACATCATGCATCACTTATCGCTTTGCATAGATGAACGATGCCCCCTGCTGTTTAATGTAAAAACACAGTTATTAGAGTTGGCAGGTGAATTTTATGATATTGTTTGCTAATTTGTCACGTTTTGCAGGTTAGACAGAAGTTAGATGAATTCACACGTGGATCCGCGTGTGTGGAACTGTAATCTTCTGTGTACAAAAAAAGTCTGTCAAAGTGCAGCGGTAGAATGTGCCTCCGTGCCAAGCGAAGACCTGAGACGTCGGGGCAAGTACACAGGAGATGTCTCAGGCATTAGCGCCAGGGCTAAAGTTTCTGTCACCGGCGAGCCAAAGGAAAGTGTGGCCAGAACTGGCACTGTGTGAGCGGAGACGACTGGAAACAGACCCAGCGCCTCCCGGGACATTGTGTTCTCTGCTTGCCTTGTCCCACAAGTAGCCGAATAGATGCACACGCAGGTCACTTCCTTCAGTTGTGTTTCCACCTGAAGGTGTCGATTGGTGAGAATGAAAGATCAGAACTGAAAAAAAAACACCATCATCGAGACACTGCCTCATGAAGAATACATGATGACCTTAAAAGTTAGTTTTGAGCTCCTGCTGTATATCAGTTTACCTTTAAATATTTTTCCACTTGAGACGTCCTTCAGTTCAAAGTAGGACATGCACACAGATACACTTAGAGGAAGTCTAGAATCTTCAGACCAACGCTCCGGGCATGGGGGCAGCAGGAGGGGGGGGTCTCAGGGGGGTGTGTGTGCATGCTTGGACTACCTGGAGCTCCGGTCATCAAGCAGTTACTTTCTCGGGGATTCGTTTCACTGTAAAGTGTAAGTGATATAAACACGATATTCACCTGATGTCGTAAGCCACCGAGGCTCGAGGTCTGTTTATATCCCCTGCAGAGCTCAATAACCCGATCCCCCGCCTCCATGTCTAAGCAGTGCAGAGTACGAAGTCACGTGTACTGTGTCAGTCTTTATTGTGCAGAAAATTCCCATGTCTTTGACCTACATGGTCTGTCGTGTGTGGGCGTCCAAGGACAGGTGTGAGTGTGCGAGTGTCCCTGACTCCCTGCTGTGATTGATGGTTGGCTCCTCTCCCATCTGCCGCCGCCTCATCGGTCTCGCCCGTTCTTTCCACTGCGGCCACCTCGCACCAGTGAACCCAGATGGAAATAGAGTCACAAGGGGCCACAGGCCTCTGTGACACAGGTCTTTGTGCAAGACAAGAGCTCTTACCTAAATAAGTACTAAGAACCCTTCATACGCAACGCGGTATTGAGTTGTCATGAAATAGAAGCCGACGGGCAAACTCGTTCCCCCTCTGCCGCCGCTGCCAAGTTCACGTCCCTCCCTGCACCCGTGCACCCAAATCTGGGCCGGGGCCACCGGAGTGAGGCGAGCTTGGCCCCGGCCACCGCGGCCGGGCTCGCGGGCTGCGTCTGTGTTGTCAGAGGCATCTCACGGTGGGTCGAGCACAGCCGGATTCCTCCTCGGCTCCAGCATCTGTGAACTGATGCGGGCGGAATGAGCACCGGCGGTTTTCGAAGCAAACAGGAAATGATACGTTTGCGCCAGGAAGTGGGCTGATTAATCAAGCACGGCAGCGCACTGTAGCATTCATTCCCTGATGTAGTTTCATATTTATTTGACCTCCGTCCGCTGATGTAAACAGCCATATTTTGATTGGCTGGGAACAAGGATTGAGGTCCCTGCTCTCTTATGGGCGGTTGTCAGTGGCGATCAGGGAGTAAATCATCTGTGTCTCCCATCTCTTCTTTCAGCAGAGGGTCCAAACATCTTACTGTCGGTTCCTTTGGCCTGGAACCACCGGCTTTCTCATGTTTCGCCAGGCATTTAAGAGATAAGGAAGGAATTTGCATCGCAGCATGGCTCTCATTCATAATCGCCCCAGAACCCAGCACTCCTTTGATGAGCGTTTACATTTGAACTATAAACAGAATTTCTATTAAAATCATCTCCAATTTCCGCCCGTGAGTAGCGTTTTTAACAATCTGGCTGTTATCTCAGCATCTGCTAAAACGCTGTCCTTGGAAAGAAAGGTGTTCAAAAGTAGGGAACAATGTCCCGCGTGTGGCGACCGAGGCTCTGTGTACAGTAACCGTTCTAACACCCAGCAGGTTAATGATAGTGGTGAGTTTAACGCGCTGCAGCGCTCAAATGTCTCATAACCTGAGCAGTGCCAAGCCCCCACCCCAAACACTTGACCCCTGCTGACGTAGGCCCTCCATTTACATTTAGGGACGCCGGCGCGCTCCATTCCTAATAGCAGTTCTAGGGTGGAGCGGCACAGGCACCGGGGATAAAGTGTGAAACGTCAGGAGAAGCTTCTGACATACAGCTGTTTCGAACCGTGCTGCTTCATTGACTTTCCATCTGTGGGAGCGCTGACTGTAGAGCTGGCTGCAGTCTATGCAAAAGCCCTTTCGCCCGTCTTGGTTTTGCGCGAAATCGGTGGCTCGCGGGGATTTTTGCATCACCCGGATCCATGAGTGCAGCGAAGATGAACCCCGCGGGAGACGCCGGCAGCTTCGACCTCATCCGAGCCTGGATCGAGTCGCTGAGCGGCAAGATGGACAAGCTGATCCACATCCAGCAGAAGGTCCTCAGCCGCCTGGACGGGATGTCGCAGGACATCGACGACATCGAAAACGACATGGAGAACCTGAAGGTGGACAAAGAGGAAATCCACCTGTCCCCCGGGTCGGCGAACCCGGGCCCGGCGGCGGCGGCGGCGGGCGGGGAGGTGAGGGAGATCTGCCAGGAGATGAGCAGCATCGTGTCGGCGGTGAACCGGCGCTCGGAGCAGCAGGCCCAGAAGCTGGAGGGGATGGAGAAGCTGGTGCTCAGCATGCAGCAGGTCATCGGCTTCATCGGGGAGACGGTGAAGAGGTCCCGGGTCGCGGAGCTGATGTGCAAGGGGCCCGCGGCCCGAAAGGGGCCCCGGCACAAGGACGGCAAAGGGAAGCAAGCCATTAGGAGGAAGTCGTCTGCAGACGCCATAAACAGGAAGCCCGACAAGGTGAGATTAAGAACCGGATCAAGGTGAGGAGGCTGCGGGTGAATTCTGTACATCTGCATTTGATATTTGAACGCGGGCACATTTCGAGGCGTCCCAGGACGACAGCTCGTCCGTCACCGTCCCGATCTTTTCATCCTGCAATAGACGCTATATATGAGCCGTGCTGCTGACTTTGTTTTCCGAGGAGCCGTTCTTGGCGCAACGCGCTGAAAGCGATCGCGGCAGCAGAGCCGCCGGGTCAAGCGGTTCTGCTGCCTAATGTTACATGGCCTGTGTGTTAAATGCCTCGTTAATAACAGGCTTCTGCCTGTTTGCCAGCTGCTGATTGACAGCCGAGCAATCAGGGAACATTGGTTTACAATGTTATTGAGCCTCCTGCACCGTAAGCGTCACATGTAGCTTATACAACGTCCATATTTAACCCGGGTTTTGACGGACTGGATTCGTTCCCATGCTGAGTGCTGGCATGGGGCTGAGCGTGGGAGCCCCCCAGCAGGGCACGAGAGGGCTGGAGCCGAGTCAGGGCTGAAATGTGAGCGGCCCAGTTTAGAAATGCTGCTTTTGGACCGGCGCTGCCGTGTTTGTGTCCTCCAAGGGCTTTAACCCCTTCAGCACCCGGGGGGGTCAGGTTTCTGCAAACTGTGATGAGTCAGGTCCACCCCCCCCCCATGCATGATGATGGGTATTTCTCCACATCACAGCTTCCAGGTCAAACTAGTCATTCCTGCAGATGAAAATGATTCTTCGTAGCATTTCATAGCAAATCGAGCCTGACCCCGAGGAGTTTATCTTTAATAAGTGAACCCAACTGCTTCATTTCCACACACCCATCATTTGCATGACGTCATCCTATAGCGTTATCACACACTGCAGACAAGGTGCAACAGGCCAGTTGTTCCACCTTACTCCACATTTTGAGGAGTCTCTCTCTCTCTCTCTCTCTCTCTCTCTCTCTCTCTCCCCCCAAAAAACACACCGCTGTCTCTGGGGAAACGCTCAGAACAAGTGTGAGACACCGCGGGCGTACAAGGCAGATTCCTCCACGGTTACCAGATGACAGAGTGTTTAGTGAGTTTCCTCAGCTGGGAAATGTGACCAACATCCTAGCGGGGCCTGTAATATTTTCCACTGAGGGTCAGCGTCGCATTCCATCCCTGAGTGCGACAAGTGATAAGCTATAAATTCCAGTCGCCCTGTCTGTCGCGTGCGTCATCGCTTCGAGCTATTTCCTGGACGTTCATGCTTAACATCATTTGTTTCATTCCATGTGTGTTTCATGCCACCTAAGCACTGCTGTCTCGTCTTTTTACTAGAGAACTACCTCTACTAAAGCCGCTAAAGGGAACGGAGAGATAACTCCTGCATGTAAGCACGGTGCCTTGCGGCGCTCTCGCAAGATAAAGCACCGTGGACCAAAGCATTTCCTCGCATCTCGCAAATGTGGAAACTTTGTAGGTCTATTGCTTATAGATTGCATTTAGACAGGAATTAATTAGCCTTTTATTAACAGTAAATGTGTTATGTGCTTGGACATTTCTGGCCTAAGGTCGGCATCATGTTCTTTATGTTTATACAGTAGCTAAAGTTCTAGTCTTGTGAAATCATTTGTGGTTTCTTAACTGTTCAGATGCTTCTTTTCGGCATTTTTTGCTTATGTTTCACAGTTGAAAGACCACAAAGGCAAAGATGGGACAGAGAAAACATATACGAGCCTGAAGGATCTGAGAAGTCAAAAGAAGAAATTCCCAGAAAAAGCAGGTCAGTTCTGTACAACACAAACCACAAATACCGTAGGGTTTGAAAGCTTTACAGCTCATGTCTTTCTTTTTAATATTTAACACAATAAGTGTTGCAAATCACCATTTTTTTGCAGATCACATCCCCTCAAAGAAACAAGCTTTGCTGCTTGAAGAAGTGCAGAAACTCAACAAGGAAAATGCAGAGAAATCAGATCGGCAGCTCACATCTGCTCGGCAGGATTCAGAGGCAAATCGACAAGCTGCCTCTATCGCTTGCGACACTGCAGATTCACAGGTGTCCGTGGATGAGACACAGGAGGTCGCAGAGAAAGGCAGCGAGGAGGAAGGTGGAGAAACCGACGGAGTGACTGCCGGGAAGGAAACCAGACATGATGTGGAGGATGTAGTCGAGGAGAAAGCAGAAGAAACACATGAAGCAGCTGATGAGATGGAGAAGAGGTGCAGTCTATATGTAACCATCATTTACATCTGTTACAAACAAATGTTCTGTATATTAAAACATAAATGTTTTTTTCAGTACTGATCAGCACAACGATGCCTCCTCATCTCCATCAGCAGAGCAGGAGGTCAAGGGCCCGAGCATCATGTCGTTCGTGACAGAGGAACATTTCGTAGTGGAGGAATATGCACAAGGTCAGGAGTCGGAGACGAAGGAGACGGAGAAGGAGGATGAGGAGGGTGAGCAGGGGCAGGGGTCCGAGGGCTGGGCCATCTTCACCGCGGACGGAGTGGAAATTCAGCTAAACCTCAAACAAATGTTGGAGAAGCGCGAGAAGGAAAGCGCGGACGGCGCCGAGACGGAGGACGACGCCGATGCCGAGCAGTTCTTCATCGGTGAGTCATCGGTGACGCACGTGACGCGAGGAAACCGAGTTTGTGCGACCTCTCTCCCATTTCGCCCCCCGCTTTCCAGACACCGCTCCTCCTCCGGCGGCTCCGTTCTCCCATCGCATCGTGTCGGCGAAGCCCAACCAGATCAGCAACTTCTACGCCATCAACTGGCAGGAGGTCCTGGGCGGGTGAGCGCTCTATGAAGTCTATAGTGATGTAAAAAAAAATGGAGGCTATTGATGATCTGTCAACGTTGGCAACGCGAGACAGAGGCTCTTATTGTGTAACAACCCCCGCCCCCCCCCCCCCCCACCCTCTCGCCTCCTCTCCCCCGGCTCATAACTTCAGAGTCACCCTAGTTATTTTTACTCGAGGACTGCGCGGCATGTGAAACCGTATCGCGGTGCCAGCTGGTAGCTAATCACCGAGTGCTAATCCGAGTGTTCAAAGAGGAGCCACAGCCCGGCTCGCATTCAAAAAGATAACAGATTAGGGGCAGCGCTCCTCGCCAACAGCCCCGTCTGAGGCCCGCTCGGCGTCTGCTTCCTGTCTTGCAGGGGTCGCTTCGGGCAGGTGCACAAATGCGTGGAAAACTCCTCCGGCCTCACTTTGGCGGCGAAGGTCATCAAAGCCCGGAATCAGAAAGAAAAGGTACAGCGCCCATAGCACCGCAGTGTTGGGAAGAGGCCCAGTTACGCTTCTTAGTGCCCACTGCTACACCACAAGGCCGCACTTGGAACAGAAACAGAGGGAGTTCTTGTGGCCCGGGTGGGAAATACCTGACCTTGACCAGAACACGCATCGCCTCCTGTGGGAGAACAGCTGACGCCGGCCGCCGTGTGCTGGATGTGTCCTCACTTGTCGCCGTGTGTCCGTCCGTGTTTTCGCTAGGAGGTGGTGAAGAACGAGATCCAGGTCATGAACAATCTGGACCACGCGAACCTGATTCAGCTCTACGCGGCCTACGAGACGCGGAACGACGTGATCCTTGTGCTCGAATAGTACGAGCCCCTTTTTTTTCACAGTCAATTACACAAATTTAGATAATGACACGTGTTTGACGCGGCGCTTTCGTTTTCTACCCCAGCGTTGGTGGAGGGGAGCTGTTCGACAGGATCATCGACGAGAACTACACCCTGATGGAGCTGGACGCCGTCGTGTTCATCCGGCAGATCTGCGACGGCCTGCAGCACATGCACAAAATGTACGTCCTGCACCTGGACTTGAAGGTAACGCTCGCGCCGCGCGGACGTTGGCGACACGCGCCGCTTCAGCTCGGAACCAGCTGTGTAACCGCGCTTTCCCATTCAGCCAGAAAACATCCTGTGCGTGAACAGAGTCACCAATAAGATCAAAATCATCGACTTCGGCCTCGCCAGGATGTACGTACCGGCGCCTGCCTCCATTTTACTGCCGCTGCTGCCATCGCATGAGGCGTAACCTATGACTTTGGTTCAACTAGATATAAACCCAGGGAGAAGCTCAAAGTGAATTTCGGCACCCCGGAGTTTCTGGCGCCCGAAGTCATCAACTACGACTTTGTGTCGTTCAACACGGACATGTGGAGCCTCGGCGTCATCACGTACATGCTGTGAGTGAACGCGCAAGCGCATGCACGCAGTGAAAGCCCACCGCTCACGAGCATTCGTGTCCCCCTCGTAGTCTGAGCAGCCTTTGTCCGTTCCTCGGCGACGACGACAGCCAGACTATGAACAACATCCTGGCCTGTCAGTGGAACTTTGAGGAGCAGGAGTTCATAGATACGTCGGAGGAAGCCAAGGACTTCATCTCCAGACTCCTCATCGTCAATAAGAGGTGTTGGATCTCACTCTTCATGACCATGATGATCACCTGCGGACACAAGTAATAGATTTAACCTTTACTTCATTGTGTTCCTCCTCAGTTGGAGGATGAGTGCCTCTGAGGCCTTAAGACATCCTTGGCTGTCTGATCCAGCGCTTCACCATCGCCTTCATACAAAAGTAGAATAATATGAAAGCTCCTTTGTAACATTAGTGACCAAATTAAACATTTATTGACTTTATTGATTTACCCATTATTTATAATTTATCTGTTTTTCAGAAAACCATGTGCAGGTCACGACGCTCGTCATGTGTGCCCTTGACTGACAGTTGAGGTGGGTCTTTTTAATCAAAGCATGTGCAATGGTGAGATATTAAAAATCTCCCATTCAACGCTTCGATTGAAGTTCTTAAAACAGCCACAAGGGGGAGGCATGTCTCACCTTTTGTGCCGTCTGACAAAAAGGCGCCTGTTACAGATCATATAATAATAATAATAGTCATCTGAGAGCAAACTGTCTTCTTTTTTTTAAAGATAACATCTGTGACGGCTCCAGCTGTGGCCACTTGGACCAACCCTTCCGTTCATGTACAAAAGAACTAAAATTCCCTCCATGCTGTGGGCTGAGGTTCTTACTTACCATAAACCCGACATCTGATCCACTTGTGTTGTATTATTGTAACCAATATACTAAGTTAACATGCAATATGATAAAAGTTGTATTTGTTCAGGAATGAATAGCACATAATCCCAGTGAGTGCTACCTTTGGATCTGTCACATCAGAGAATCCCCAGAATGAATCACTGCACAGTAAGAAGTGTGAACTTTTAAAATGACCGTCTGGCTGTGCTGTGTTAGACACATCACATCCCTTCACTCACAAGTACCAAATATACTGTGTAGATGACATGATGTCAAAGCATGAGTTATAATATGTGACTGTAATAATCTGCGTTGGTCTATAAACAGAACTAGAGATTTCTCATATATTATGAGGTCAACTGAAAACAAGGCGCTGAACGTGCACTGTGCATGGGAATGTGTGTGTCACATGCTGTAGTAAGTGCACTTTACTGTAATATTTATTTAAACACGCTGTAGATTATGCACACAATCCCTTCATAACACACCGTTAATGTCTTATAAGCTTACTGTGACCTTTCACCTTATACTGTAGTTGCATGTCTTGCTGCTTAAATGTGACACCGTGACTTGTTATTAATCTTTTTTGTAATTAGTACTGTATGATATTATTGATGCGTATATATTGTAGATGCGTTTAAATGCCTTCTGTGAAGGTTCAGTAACTTACCGATTATTGTACACACTGTAACCTGCCTTGGATGACGTCTAGATAGTTTTATTGTACACATACTGCAGTGTCCTCAGAGAGCGTTACCTATTTCACCCACAGCATGTCGTGTGTAGACATCCATTAAAGTGAAACTGTGTCTTAAATCAGCGTGTGTTTGCTTTTGTTACATGTTTTAGTTTGTTGGCAGATGGAAAAAACATGTCACACAGGGTCACAAATAAAGCACTGGGTGTGGGATTCCCTTAATATGTAAATGTTAGGTTGTGATACTCAGATAAACAAATCAGTCAATTTGTGATTTGTCTAAACTCAACCACAGGATTCCCATCATCCCATTGGGTTTCTTAGGTTTGAAATAATCCCTTAAAACGTTTTCACATTTTTAACCTCTTGGTTCTTTATTACAGTAAAAGGACAACTGTCTGTCTGTCTGTCTGTCTGTCTGTCTGTCTGTCTGTCTGTCTGTCTGTCTGTCTGTGTTAGAAACACAAGAACATGTCACAATGTGATAAGTTATTTCTCAGCCCTTCTCTGTTTAACACTTTAAGCACACAAACACACACTCTTGCTCAATATGAAAGTACAGCTGATTCCAGGAGCCTAATAAAGAGCACCTGAGGGAGCCAATGCCATTTGATCACCTGAGAAAATAAGCTGGATGTGTGGGAAGATGATGACTGGAGCTGGAGCTCTGACGCGGATAAAATGGAGGAAAAAAAACAGCAGGTTAAAGTGAAAAAATGAAACAGTTTGAGCGTGTGTACATTTCTAAGCTGCGTTTCCACAAAGTATACTTTAACATTTAGGCTAATCTACCCTTCAGAAGACAGTAAGGTCTTATTTTGCAGAAGCCACAGGGTTAGTCTGGGATAAGTGCAGACTTTATGAGCTAGGACCCTGAGAAACGTGTATTTAATCTTACAGAAATACCAGAAAAGCAAACTGTACCACCGAAAAGCATAGAAACCCGGTAGTTGACCACTTTTACATCCAGTAGTTTCAGTCTGCCACAGCTATAAAATCGCATGGGTCAACAAATAATTCACAGTTCGGTTTATTTTCATTTTCATTCCATGTTGATTCATGTAGCGTGTCCTGGACGGTGACAAGAGAGATGGACGAGCGAGACAACGCGTCTTCGGTCTGCATGGAAACCTGAAATCAACTGGAGCTCAGGCTCCTTTTGTGGACAAGCAGAGAGATGTGCAGCTAAAAATAGAAATATTCCCTGGGGATATTTATAGAACATGAGCACCACCTGAAATCAAGAGTGTTGCGATAATATACAGTATCTGAGCAACAGTATCTGTGAATATGATGATATTCGGATTTTTTTAAACAGAAAAAGGAAAAAAAACTCCAGAGGTTCTGTTTTTATTTTCTGGACATTAAACATTTACATAATATAAAACTTACATTTCAAATATTTTCCATTCTGCCTTCCAATCCAGCCCTGACAGCTCTGTTTAGTCTGCTATTTGTTTATTTTCACGCTTGATTTCATCAGACACTAAAAGGTTGCGTGTCAGTAATGGTTCAGCGGGAGTTCACACATTCCTCTATTCCGAGCGCAGGCCGAGACAATCAGAGTCGGTTAATAGCCATTACTCCGAACATGCGAGTCATTTGGTGGAACAGGTGATACTGATTTTGACCGAGCAATTTTTCTTCTTTGCCTCCGTCTCCTTCTTAGCTCGTTCAATAGCCTTTTAGGAGCCTGGGGGTTGGAAGCAAGCTCTCGCTATATCCCTGGTCCAAGTCCTGGGTTGGAATGGTGAGAAATTCAATTTAAGAGGAGAAAAAGTCTCACAGAGGCCACCCCTCCACCACCTAAGTCCCCTCCATCCACATCTCCAGAGGCGATCTTTAGGAGCCAAACTAAAACCAGATGGACTTATTGGGCCTAAAGATAACAAATAGTGCCTGAGTTCCTGTCAGTTAGAGACCACCAGAGCAAAGAGGAAGGACGGAAAAGCTCTCTGACGTGGAGAAATCTGTCCCGCTGTATCGTAAATGATCAATGTGGACGTGGAGGAGAAAGCAGTGTGTGGAGTTTTTCTCCGTTGTGGATATTTGGCGGCGTTCACAGGCCCGGTCCGAAACACCTGGGTGGCGCGCTGGTGCGTGCACCTACCTCCCACGCAGCCGGTGAGAACGGACAGACAGGGGGAAAAGGTGGAGAGTGACCCCTGTCCTCCGCGCAGCCTCCGCGCCGGTCCAGTAAGAAAGTGGCCTTTGTAACAGGAGTTTCCTGTGCGTAATTAAAAAATATTGGGCCCCGCGCGGACGGGCGGAGGCAGGGCTCCGGGTTGTGGGAGGCTACGCGGAGGCTAGGACCCCCCCCCCCCCCCCCCCCCCCCCGCTCCCCTCTCCGTTTCATGTGTGAGCCCCGGCGCTGGCCCTGACGTTTGTCCAAACAAGAGCCGCTCTCTCTTCCCAAGGAGGTCCGGCCCGTTCTCAGGGCCCGGAGGGCAGGTGGTTCTGATTTGAGTCGGTGGGTGGGTGGGTGGGGCGGTGGGAGTGGGGGGGTGCACGCCTCGTTTATCTTCTGTTAATGTCGGTACACGTGTTGCCGTGTCCCGCGGTGGGAACACGCTGGGTGAGTGATCGGGTTTTAACACCGCCACAGCTTCGCCAGCAGCACGTAAACAGTGTCTGATTATTATTATGGAGCTTTTATAATTATGTTATTTACAGTATTAGAATGACAGGATTTACAGTAGACATCCTTATAAATAGTCTAGCTGCAGCTCTGACGGGTTACAACTAAAATGGGGGATGTTTCCCTCAGACTTTAGTGGAGTCTGTAGCTGCATACTTTTATTCTGACCATTTCTCTTTCAGAAACGGTGCAACAGGACTTTTGAAAGGAAAACACTCGCCTCCCACCCACACGCAGATTGGTTTTCAGACGAGGGGGAATCACGGCAGCTCGCTGGGCCCAGTGTTTACAGACGGTGGTTTCAACACTGATCAAATGGCCACGCCGAGGCCTTTAATGATCTCGGAGGTCCCCCGCTGCCGGCTCATCTGCTCGGCTCCATATCATGTCCAGGTTCGGGCCCCACCGCTGCTCAGGGCTCTTTCCATCAGCTCTGTGTTTACTCGTCCCTCTGGCTCACCTCTCGGGCCCACGCGGGGTCTCTGTTCAGTCTGCCAACCCCGCAGAGAGCCCTGTGTGTGTGTGTGTGTGTGTGTGTGTGTGTGTGTGTGTGTGTGTGTGTGTGTGTGTGTGTGTGTGTGTGTGTGTGTGTGTGTGTGTGGAGCATGTTCTGGAGGCTGGAGGTCAGTGCGTATGAGCATCCTGCTTGGACAAATGAATTCCGTCTTATCTATGTAAATATCCTGCCCACAACATACCGCTGTCATGTTTTATTGGACCTCCTTCAAACGTCCACCCGCCCGCACGCTTGCGCAACATTAGCGTGTTACAGAATAACAGACACTAGACACGTCGTACACGTCCAGAGCCGTCGGTGGTGATCTCCCATCACCGCCCACGGCGCCTGTCCTCCCTCCCGGCACGCGGTGATGGATGAGCCGGGGCCCGGTCCTCCTGCTGCCGGGGCCGTACGGAGGGGACGGGACCCCCGGCCTGCTCTCTGTCTGACTCCGAAAAACAGCTCCCGGGGCCAACAAAAACACAGCGCGAGGCACCCAAATGGCCGCGCGGGCGATTGTGGTGTGAAATGTTTCCCACGATGGAGCTCAAGACAAGACAGGAGGGTTCGAGTGATGACACAAGCCTGAAACTGAGAGACAGGGGTCAGGCTGAGGTGAGGCGGGACATGTGATGATTTAATTTCTGCCGAGACCTATATTTTAAGGAGATACGGAGTAAAAACCCTGTGCAGCAGCAGAAGCTTTATTACAGTGACGCTGATGAGGGAGGTTGGTGAACAGCTGATATCTGACACCACTGCAGCTTCAAACCCACGGTTTGGCATCTTTTGGGTCCTTCTTTTGAGTCCAGCCCGCTTTTAGACGGAGGGAAACAGGAAAGGAGTCACGGTGCGGTTCATTCTTCACTTGACCACACAAAGAGTCCATTTTGAGGGAGACTTTTTTATGTGATGCGTGGCGGGCGGCACCCGGCGAGTACGATTGACTGTGTATCTATTGAGTGGCGCTTTGGATGATGTTCGCTGGTAGAAGCCAGGAATTTATTGCAGCTCAGAAATGCTATCAGGTACATTAGATGCCTCCGAGTAGCAGTTTAATATATTTACACAGTCTATTTGCAGATCTAAGCAGTAAATGCTCACACGATATGAAACAGTTCCCTGTGTTTCTTTCCTTTTAGTGCCGGTTCGTTATTTCTTATACGACTTCATTCAACGCAAGTTATAAATATCGCTTCAGTGTGAAATAAATGCCGCGTCACTTTGAATAAGTCGCTTGCAAGCGAAAGCGTGTGTGGGCACAGAGGCCGGTGGGAGAGGAGGAAGTTGTACCACTGAGGCAGCGCTTGCAGTGGCTAACAATGGCCCACACATATCCTGTGGCTGTCACACCCTACACAAACACCCCCCCCCACTTTTTATGGGTTCCAGGTTTTGTTTCTCTTGCACCTTTTTGCCCTAAAAATTTAAAAATTGGTGCAATTTTCGTTACTCATGCGTGTTTCTGTCGCTGCCCTGTGGGACGCAGCATCGCCCTCCCGTTCCTGTTGCTGCGTCGGACGCCCCCCCCCCCCCCCCCGAGCTGATGAAGCTGATGCAGAGTGGAGCTAACACACACACACCTGCATCCCCTTCTCTCTCCCCCTCCACCCTAAAAGCAGCAATTTCATACATTACGCCACCAAATAAAGGGCTATTATCCCATTTGCGCCGTGGCAGCCTTCTTGCGCAACACGCGACGTCCTGCCAGTGAGCGTTCTGACAAAAACCCTCCAATAGCTGCTTGGCCCGTGCTGTCAGCCGTGACGCGTCGCTGACAGACTGACCTAAGCAGCACTTTTTTTTTTTTTTTTTTACTGGTTTCACATTTTTTCTCCTGCACATTCTGCTGTCTCTGAGTTCAATTTAAAGGGGACCACCCATGCAAAAATAGATGTCATGATGGAGCTGGCTGCGGTCGCCCTCGCGGCCGGCTCCAGTCCCGAGCAAACACGCCACATTACTGCGTATGGGGGAAAAAGGGCGCAGCAGTAGCAGGCCTGGGCCAGCAGAGGGCGACTAAAGCTCTGGATACAGCGTTCCAGGAGGCCGGCGTGACCTGCCCCTCTGATTTCTCACAGTGTCAAAAATAACATCTTCCATTACTTTCGCGGCTACAGAGGAAATTCGAGTAGGATGGTATAAAAACTGAAGTTGAGATGCAATATAACAGTATAACCTGCGAGAAGAAGCTGTTTTCATTCAGTCCGTGTAACTGAGAGGTGCGACCTCAGAAAAATACAAACACCCACTGTTGTCGAGAAGCTTTAACTGGTCACATCCCTGCTGTATATATTTTGAATGTCAAGGCACGGCCACGTTTAATCATACCTTCACCCTCTCTCCTGGTCCCGCAGCATGAAAACTCCCCACCGCGAAGCCACCGCCACTCCCTCACCCACTCCTGCACCTCCCGCCGTCGTTCCCATGGCGAGGGCCCGTCCGGGCCGGTCCGGGGCGGCCGCCAGGACCTTGGTGGTCTGGAGCGCCTCCGGGGTGGCACGGCCGCAGGCCCGCGGAGAGTAAACAGGAGGCCGGTGGAAGACGGACAGAGGGATGAGAACGCGGAGTCAGCAGCCTCGCTGGCCCGCGTGGAGGAGGAAAGCCTGTAAAGCCTGTGGATTCAGAGCTCACAGAGCGGGGATGAGGCCTCGGCCCGAGGGGGGGGGGCTCATTAGATCGTGTGAGATCACGCGCTTAGCGCTTTTGGTCAATTTAGTAGATTTTAGAATAAATTTGTTCGAGAGCTGAAAAAACACAAATCTATAAAAGAAAAATCATTTCCACTGTGCCAGCGATATCTGATTTCAACTCTAACAGAAGAAACTTGCACATTAAAATATTCTAAATATACCAATTATCCACGATTTTATTATATACCATTTGAAATCATTTACATTATTTTTCCAATTAATACCTTTCAACTTGTTTATAACATTTCTTGCATTTCTTTTAACCTCAGTTTAAAAAAAAAAAAATCAAAATTCTTCCACCAACAGTGACAAGACGCTGTCTTCAGATTTAAGTTTACACATCAAAAGGTTAAGTATCTTAATAATCATCGGCGGAAAAGAGACATCAAAACGTCCTCCAAAATGAGGCTTAAAGATAATTCACAGAGAAGTGTGGAATTCACCGGTGCCCAGGCCTTAAGGGACCGTGAAAGGAGCAGCCAATATCCACATGTTATACACACCGCCTGTTTCCAATAATATTACCCTTGCGGGCGATGACAGGTTGAAAAGTGATTTACCTGAGCAGGCTTTTATTACAAATCTTTCTTGCACCATTCCATCTGCTACTTAAGGAATCAGGCGTGCTTTATTGTGGAAGTGAAATCCAGCACTAAAGAGCAGATATGGCCTCCAACTGTTTTTGACCCTCTTGATAAAGATAAATGAGGTGAAATTGCAACTGAGGATTTGCAACTGGACCCGTGATCAAAAATTATTTCCTTAGGTTTTTGGAAACATGGCAATATATATATATTATTTGTGAAATGAAAATAAATAAAATAAATAAAAATGCAAAAGCCAATTTGGCATCAAAACTGCGACTGTGTCAATTGAATTGTCCTTTGAGAAACATTTTTTTTCCACCGGTGGCTTTTTCATTATTTTTTCTAAGAATCCACATCCAAAGCAGTGTACTTAGTCTGTGTTTTCTTAGATTCAGAACCAGTCATCTGGGTTTTGTCTCTCTATTTAAACTGCCAAGGGGAAAGCAAAGATGGAGGCCGTTCTACCAGGAAATATAGGTATCTAATAGATCTACTCCCCGCTCTTATTTTGACAGCAATGGCAGGTCTGGTGGACTAATGGCATGCTTCTCTTTCTGCCAGGGGGGAGAAACACATTGCCGCAGGGGAAGCCACAATCCTAATAGGCAGCTGGAAAAAGAAAGGCGGACATAAACTACTGTGCCGGGTGCCTCGCAAAAACAAGAAGAGTCCCTGCATAACAAATAACGTATAGTGAATTAGGAGAGACTTTTATGTGATTCATTTTATGTGCGAGGTTAAAATGTGGCAAAATATCCACAGATAATCTGAATTCGATCGTATTTCACCGAGACATGTGCTTCCTCTTTCCTGGATTACTGAGGCATGTAATAAAACACACACTGTTTGACTTGCTTCCTCTGAACCCTGGAGCCCCGTGTTTCAGGTACAGTCATGTGGATACTTATGAATTTCATATTCAAGGAACGGAGTGAAAAAGCGAACGGGCAAAGGAAATGTGTTATTGAGGCTTATTCCGCTGTGTTGCCTCGTTCCAGAAAATGAAATGTGCTGCAGCCCCCAGGGATTCTTATCTGTGAATGAAACCCCTTCACTGGCTGAACGCTAATAAAGCAGACAGTCCTATAGTACATGTACTAGAAGTATCATTACAACATTAGCGAAGGGTTACTGCTGGGTGATGCAGAGTCACCAATAACACACCAAATTAAAATACAATATGTTTTGTTGGTCAGGATTAAAAAAAATTAAATGATGCCCTCTAAATGTGGAATTGAGGTCGTTTTGTGGTAATTAATGTTCTCTGGAGCGTTTTCGAAGGTGAGGAAGAGTCGAAAATAGACGAGAAAAGCAGCTGTGTTTCATAAGAGAAAGAGCAGAATGTAAAACATGCTTGATTTGAGAGCCCGTGAATTACGTTTCTCTGCTTACTTTGTGTGTGTGTGTGTGTGTGTGTGTGCGCGCGCGTGTGTGTGTGTGTGTGGCCTCCAGGCCGGCCTCTCGTGTGCTGGAGCGCGGAGCATGAAATGGCTCTAAATTGGCTGTGTTTGCCCTCAGAGGAGTGCTCTTTTGAGATCATATCCTAATCCCTCAGAGAGGCCGCCCAGAGGGTCGCTGCTTATTCAATTAGTCTGAAGCCGTGCCTCTAAACACGGCAGGGCAAGTAGGAGTGTGAGAAAGTGGCCGGACAGAGGGTGGTGGTCCGTGTGCGTGTTCGCCGGAGGCACCGGGGGCTTTTGCGGACGCTCGCTCCATTTCTAGCAGATCTCCAACAGCCGCTGTGTGTCTGTCGCTATGCAGGACGCAGGAATCAACAGTGCAATAATAAATAATGTTTAGCGTATCTGCTGTTCACCGTTTGTCTCCTGCCAGCGGGTGGCGCCTGCATGACATCTCATAAGTAGGTGTTAATAATTTTGGGAGCTTGATAAAGGGCTGCGGCCCATTCCGCGGGGGTCGTTGCTAAGCCTGAAGCCCAGAACCTCCCTACAGGCAGCTGCTCAGTTACCTGAGGCTCAGCTGGCCTCGGATTCAGCCCCACATGGACACACAATGTTGCATTTGCCAATTTATTTATCAATATTTAATAATCAAGAGCGCCTCATCTCATAGTGTACAAACATAATCCCACTTTGTGAAACAGTGGAGTTTATGTCTAAAATGATTTTTGTGTCAGTTTTATTAAATCTACCTTTTGGATGTGACTTTTACTGTCTGTCAAATATTTGTGCGTTGAGTTGAGTTGACAGACAATTAGACTGAACAAGGCGGAGGTGGTGACAGGACGTGTGGAGGCCAAGTCATGAGGGCCAGAGCGCTGACACAAGCCCTGTCACCCCCCCCCCCCCTGGTCTCCTGTGTTCTATATGCACAGATCTGCACACATACACATTTTATATTTAAGCATCAGATTTTTATATTCAACAGACTTTGCTTTGGTTCATATATCATTATTACTGAACATTCGTTTCTCTCTCACATTCTTCATCTTGGGAAAAATATCCTTGCTATCAAATTCCCATTTTTTGTTCCAGCCCTCAATTTCATTCATGTCACAGTATGTTGCGCCAACCAATGATTACAAAAAGCTGGATGAAAAAATTTAAACAAACATTTGCACTGAATTTAGATTATTTAGAGGGAATTTGTCTGGAATTTAGGACAGCAACAACAGCTCCAAGTAGGTGAGACTAGGCATCTAAAGTGTAACTACAGCACCACTGAGTCAATATTTATGATGTGTAAAGGCTGAAAAGAGCCTGAGCGTGGTTGAACCAGAGGCTGCTCCTCAAACTAGTCATAAAAAACCCAAACAGTACAGTACAAATTGAAAATAGAAAAGACTGAAAGGATTGTGGAACTTTCTATGAATCCTGCCTTTCTATGAAACTTGCTACTACAGGACTTTGGGTAATTGCGGTAAGTTGACTCTTTGTAAACATGTTTCATCCTCAAACGATATGAAATGGTGACGTTTCATTTGAAGAAGAACAGTTCATACACACAAAATTGTTCTAATTTTATTCTCTCTATGTGTTTTTTTGCTGGATATTTCAGCCACATTAACCTGGCTCTGTACTTTCTTTGGCAAACTACATCAGTTTTAGGCGCTTTTTTTTCAAAACTGCGGCGAATATAAGACGAAGCCTCATCGAAATGACGTACAAATGAGCGCTGCAATGCAGCCAGCGGAGCGCTTTCCGCGCTGCGGTGGGGGTCGACCTGCAGCCAGCCGCTCTCTCAGCGAGCCGGGCCTCCGTCGGGGCGGGCGGTCCAGAGTGCGTAGCTTACCGGAAACCAGGCCGGTTTGATTGAGTTCCTGTTATTGACTGCTTTTTTTTTTTTTTTTGTGGAGAGCAGGTTTCTGCCAGGTTAATTTTTCACTCTGCCAGCTGTCAGAACACAGACTGTAAAGAACTGCACACCCAAGTGCTCAAGGCCCCGCCAATGCTTCAACTCTAAATAGTCATTTGTCACCCAATGGCAATATTTGATAAGCAATTAAGGCTCTGAATGTTCTCCTTCCCCCATATATTTCTATTGCATTATAACATTTGCCTGCATGCTGCGTCCTACTGTGGCTTCTGTGTACTCTGGACCGGGAAACCCATAGTATCCCTCAGACAGTAAATCTTGAGAATTGGGATGCTCCTGTTCGGAGCAGGGCTAACTATGTGGGATGGAAGCAGTGGAGGTTAAGCGGTGAGAGGTAATGCATTACTTGGCCCCTGGCCCAGCCCATAGTGAAGCCAGAGCTGGCTGGAAAGCTTGAAAGATGTGTTTGTTGTACAATAAGTTGTAGCCCCGTTGCCATCTGGGTATAGACCTCTGGTCAGTGCTGCGCAGACGTGTGTGTGGTTCTCCATGCCAGAAATAATAATAATAAAACAAAGAGGCCCATTCATTCCTCCTCCCCCAAGATGAATTTACTGCAGTAATGATATTAGAGTTTCAGTGAGGATTAGCAAAGTAGCAGACTCTTTATTTCTTTTAATGTCACCGCTGAGGGCATCCAACTTCCTTAAATCCTGTTGAGAAGGGGACGCGGCGGGGAGAAATGAAACATGCATCACGTCCATTAGCAGCTGCTTCGAGAAAAGCCGCCTGTATAGAAAGTGTGACATCTGTGTCACCTTTGGAAATGAAGGGAGGCTCTTATCGTCTTAACAAATGGGTTTCTAAAAACGGAGGAGTTGGCCCACGCTGGGGTCACGCGAGGTCGCCACGCTGCTAAATGGAACGTGTCCTTGTTAAATCTTAGTGTTTTACTGGAGCTGCCATGATACTGTGTCCTTCCGAAACACACCATATGCCACAGATTTCTGGTGTTCATATTATATGTCTAGACAAACAGCCCTCGTCCACTGTCTCACTCTCTCACTCTCTCCCTCCACCCATATCCACATCCTCTTCCAGCTCAAGGTTGATGTCTATACCATAAACGGATCAGGTCCCAAGTGAGGACGTGTAGATTGTCACTTGGGTCCCACGTGGTTCCACCCTACGAGCTGTTACTTGACTTTAGGGCTGTTTAGGTGCAATTTATGCAACTGGAGAAAAGAATGATCCCAAAGATGTGCATATTCTGGTTATGCAACACTTTCTTAGGCGATCAGAGCAGCATCACCTTTGCTTTGCTGCATCACTGCATGCCACACAAGCGCCTTGTTTGGATATAGTTTTTTCAAGCGCCACCGAGCCACCTGTTACCAAACACAGCGATCCATTAAGAGCTACCCAGTGGTGCTGATTGCTTTGCCCCTGACCCCAGCTGCTTGTTTACTCAGGGCACGGTTGCCAGCGGGGGGGGGGGGGGGGGGGGGGGGGGGTGCAAAGGAATAATTTAAATTCCACGGGCTGCAGTGGTGGAGGGAGCTGCAGGTCCTTTTCCATCACCCTCCCTCCGACTTGCTCACACAAACACCCCGCCAGTCTCTGTGCGATGGGCCGGAGCCAGGCTCCTGACAAAGCGCCGGCCCACCGCTCGCCTGCGCTGGTACCGCGGTGTTGTGTTGATACAGCTGGGCTGGGCAGAGGTGCCGAGAAGTCAAGTGACTTGACCGGGGTCAAAGCACCTTCTTTGAGCCACACACACACACACACACACACACACACACACACACACACACACACACACACACACACACACACACACACACACACACACACACACACACACACACGCGATCAGAGATTTCAGCTCTGCCTCCTCAGTGTTTTTAAAGTGCACTGCTTGAGGAATGTGTTTATGACACACCTCGCCTGTTCTTCCTTCCTCTGTGGATTATACCAGCACTCTTCCAACACGGCTACACGTTAAAGTCAGCCTCAGGATTCACAGAAACAGAAGGGTGGGTCAGTTTTTGACCACAAGTGTGTTTCTGACTGCTACATCCTAATTACTCTACTCCAGCTGAATCATTATGAGCACAAATGAAGAAGTTCTTATACTAACCTGTTCTTCTCTGCAATATGAGTTAGTTTCAGGCGGCTCCCGGAGCACTGCAGCGCCCAGGTCTCCTCCTCTATCTGTCTGGGCCTGTGTTAGACTGACCTCTCTTCACTGTTCTGACAGGCCGGGAGCGCGTTTCCACCTCATGATTCAGCCCACAGACGGCCAGGTGTTTTTAATCCAAGCCCCGTACAGTCCCTGAAGAAGATTGATGAGCCTTGTTACATGTGTCCAGACAAATAGCTACAGGGACGGCGCTCAGCCGTGCCAGATGCACACACCGCACGCCCCGCGCTGCGTCTCCTGAAAGGTGTGCGCTTGAGTGATTGAGTGAGGGGCTGAGTGAATGTACGCGAACGGGCATCATTGGGATCGCGTGCGAGGGCGGGCCGCTCTGAATAGGTGCTGGTCTGCTGCAGAAAGGGGTCACATAGATTTGACTCAGGTTCATCGTGTGTCATACCATGGGCTCAGATGCTAATGCTAGCTCGTTAGCATTATGCTGTACTGTAAAAAAAAAGGAAGTAAAAATACTAATCAACTGAAAGCGCACATGTAAATCTCACCGGGGATAAACTCCAGTTATCATCAAAGGTATATCCTCTGGGAACAATGATAATCTGCAACACCTTTAATATTTCTTTGATTGAGTGAGTGATTTTTTAGTGTGATAGAGAGACCCACAGGCCCGTCCCTACAGCTCTACTGCATTAGTATGACTAAAAACAGTCTTGCATGTAAACACAGCCACACTCAGGGTTAAAAGGGCCATTCTACCGTGTCTCAGACCTCATTGTCTTGCAGTTTTGTAATCTTTTTTTTTTCGAGCAGGGGCCGGTGTTTTTGATCACCCATCCCATCTGTGACACAACAAGGCTGACTTTGTGTGAGAGGGAAGTGCTGGCACCAGGCACTGGGCACCGCAGGGCCTCTGGTCTTATCAGCAGCCGGGTCATAAGGCAGACTGGCGGGGCACGCAGGCAGGGCCACGGTGGGACGGGAGAAGGCAGACGGAGCGAGGGGGGGGGCCTGCTCTCCCGGGGGACCCCCGCTGGGCTGGACAGGCATGCTGGGGGCAGATAACCACGCCAGAGGATGAATAGATGTGGGAACAAAATGAAGCCAGGAAAACAACACATGGCGATCATACGTACCCAGCACCGAGGAAAAAAACGTTTGGCACATTGTTTTTTAGTCTATATTATGTTTTTGACAGCTACGCCTTGTTCAAAACATGTCGATCAACCCGTCTGTGTTTGAAAGCCGATTGAGCGTTTCTCTCAAAACAAAACGAAATGTGTGAAAAAGGAGCCCATAAACATTTATGTCATAAAGTGCACGGACACGTTTGTATTTTGCCGGAGAGAAAAATAAAAATCCTGCACATGCGAGTTTGTGTGTAAATTGCTTATTCTGGGGCACTTGCGGTGCACATATTTCACTGGCACAACCTGGTTCTCCTCTGGTCTCACTCTTTGTTTTCCAGCCTTTTCTCCGAGTGCCTGCGATTCCTCAGGTTGCTGCTACAGTGGAGGACAGGCCCGCAGGGAGCCACCACTGTAATGCTAAACTGAGACGTTTACCACCGGGGCCTCTGGTGCCAGCGAGCCTGCCGAGCCTGAGCACACACGCTCTGATGTATCCTTTCCAGACTTTCTCGCTGCCCTGCTAAAACGCACCAGTCACCTTGTACAATTACAACTTCATTAGGAGCCATTTTAGCGGCAATTAGCTTGATTGTCTAAATTGAGATTTATGGATGCGGGAGTAGGATTTTCCCTCCTGCATATCTGCTGGGCATCTGCACTTATTTGGTGGATGATTTATGCTCCGGGCCGCGACAAGCAGGTGTGGAAAATACAGTAAGTGATGCAAAGAAGGCGAAAAAGAACAGCATTAGTTTTACAAAAAAAAAAAAAAAAAAAAAATTGGTGGGAGCAAAAGATCAGGCAAGTCAGAGTCCCGACAGCACGTACTGTGCATGATGGTGTGATAGAGAAATGAGCACAAGGCAGAAGGGGAAGCGTTAGCGCTCACGTGGATGACCTGCTGGAGGAGCTGGTCTCTGAGGGACCGGAGAAGAGGGGCCAGAGCACCACAGCTTCCTGGTCAGGATGTCAGTGAGGAAGGGCCACGCCATGTTTGTCTGGGCCGCTGCCTACTTCTTATCACAATCGCTCTCTCTTCCTTTTTCTCTCCCTGTCTCTTTGTATCAAATTATGCCTCGGCGTTTTCTACGTGCCCCCAAATCTCAAAACAACGCTGCCGCTCCTCAGAGAGCAGCAAAAAATGTTAGCAATAAAGCAATTGATGATGATTTACAGCAATCCAAGAAAATTATTTTTTGATGAATACTGTTTCCACTGAGATGTGCAGCGCTGTGAAGTCCTGAGGCTGGAAAACAGGCGTCGTTTTGTTGCCCCCGTCATAAATCACCCAGTTCTGACTCGTGCAGTGACCAGGATATTGGCTTTTAATAGTCCGGGGTGTGATTCCAGGGTCTAAGGCCAGCAGATAGCAGCACCTATTGCAGCCATCTTTCATTTACAGGAATGTAGACCCTGCTTGCGTACGCGCAGATAAACCAGGTATTTTCCACAGCTCTCTAAACTGTTGTAGTATACATTAAATCAGCCGAACACCCGGTGAAGCAAACTCAGCCCCCACCTGCGCCTGGCGGTTGTGTCTCGCAGACCCTCTCCTCCCAGCGACTTTATCAGTCCGCGAACGAGTGAAAACGCGAGCGTCTGCCCCCTCGCTGCATTGAATTCCAGCCGTTCCCCCGTGCGTCCCGTTTTCCTGCCTGCTAATGTAATCGGCGGGAAACAGAATCAGCTTCCCAACGCCACAACCTCCAGATAAGGCCCATTTATCACATGACGCTGCTCGGCGGCTCGCTCCGCTCTGGCCCGACTCGACGGAGGCCCGGACCTTGTCAGACGGTGGAACCCGTTCCAGGGGGATCGGGTGTTTAGGTGTGTGCGGAGGTCTGGCTTTTGGCTCAGAAGAAGCGAAAGGAATGATATGAGAACACACTCAACGCAGTTATTTTACACCGAAATGTATGCTGCACGTGGGACATTAATTGAAATATTTTAATTAACGCTAAGCTTTAAGGCAAATAGTGTGAGTTATGCAGACATTGAAATCTTTTTCCTCAGAGCTAAAATTAGTGAAAGTATGTGTTGGTGTAAGTTGGTTTAGCGTTCAGACGTTAAGTAAGTGCTCCTGTGAAAGAACCAGTGTCTCACCTTTAATCTCATCAGAGGTTCGAGTTGATTATAAGTGATGGGACTTTCCTGTGAATTTGTCAGGGGAAAACGCGGTGACGCTTGCTTGGGGATCAATCCGTCTTCTCCGTCGGCCGCTTGGTGGCGCGGCGCCAGGCGTCCCTCGCTCCGCAGACTCCGAGGCACACGCTGCGCGGCCGGGAGCTGTCTGAGCCCGCGTTCCGCCGGCTCTGACGGGATCGAACCGGGGTCGGTGTCATTAGACGCTAATCCTCTTACCCCTTTGGTTCCGAGACAGGAGAGCTTCAGTCTGCAAAGGTGGACCGCATTAGCGCCGGGCCTGGCTGAAAGGGCCGCTTGTATTTCAGGAGTCGGGACTGGGATTTTTCCCTCAAGGCATGGAAATTCTTAAAACACTGGCGTGCGTTCAGGAAAACATTACCTGTGGCGGTGTTCGCGGTGAGGAGGGCACTCGGTGCCAGCCGTCGGTGGCCACTCATTCTGCAGGGAAGCCTGACAGAGTTACCTACGCAGGCTTTCAACGTGCGCCCGCACCGGCTCGGCCGCCGATCGGTGGCGTTTTTTTTTTTTTTTTTGCTGGAAATAGAGCCTCGTGTGCATTTCTGTCACGTCCACCGGCACCAGAGTGTAACAATAACCACGCGTGGACAGACGCATGAGGTTCGGACAGATACAGCCCGAAATAGTCACCTGGCTCCGTTAAAGCCCGTCGGTGTTCTCCCACCTCGTTTGGTTTCCTACACATTAGTTTTTCACTTCCTGTCTGCTTTATTCAAGTTCCTTTTTAGCCATATTTTTGTGCATGTTTGTGCTTTGGCTTCCATTATAAAATGTCTTATCACCTCTCTTGGTTAACACAGATCCCCGTAACCAAACATAAGCCACCTATCCTGTCTTACATAACGGTCTGGGTCATCCTCCAGGCTTTTGAAGGGTGGAGGGAACAAAGGATCCTCTGATGCCTTCCAGTGTGTCTTGGCTCTGGGGTCGAGGGACTGTTCACGCTCACTCACCGCTGACCACCTGACCCCCTGCACCTTCCTCTGTCTGACTGTCTGGAAGCAGAAGGTAACGTATACATGCGATTCATACACGTGGTATGCTTTATGGTCTAAGTTTGTCAATAACCTAGTCTTCGTTTAAATTCAGCAGTAGTTGTCGCGGTGACGTGCAGCAGGAGCCTTCACGGGGTTGGCCTGCAGTATCCGGGTGGAGCGCGATGGCCTGCATTTCATCTCTGGGACAGGGAGAGAGACAGAGAGAGAGCGGGGTTTGGAATTAGAGCGAGCGAGGCCATGGAGGTGAGGGAGCACAGCTGACAGGAGCTTCCTTTGGGTCTGGTGCCTGTTTTCCAAAGGAAGTGCAGGAGGCCTAATCTGTGGCCCCCAGAGGAGGGGGACCTGGTGGCCCCCGCTTATTGTCCGCTTTATCATCTCCTGCGTTTGATGGGCTTTTCTCCATATGGACAGAGACTTATCCTGGAGACAGGAGACAGAAGACGGCCACTCGGAGTAACTTACAGAGCGTCCATGTGTCATCAACATCGATTACAGACGAGCAAAAGAGAAAAAATATAAAGGCGCGTACGAGCTGTAAAGTACCTGTTTATTTGCTGAAGTTCGCTCTGGACCGTCTTGTCACCACAACTCCTTTCCAGAAATGATGCACAACGCGTCCAGGCTTTTTCCACCTCGTGCGGCGTGGAGGAGGAAAAGTTAATCAAGGGGAAAAAAAACGGTGCGGCTTGTGGGGTCAGGAAGTTGATGCGACCACTAGAGCCACAGTTTGTCAGGCTGTCACTTCTTAATGAAGAGCTGAGGAAGTCACACACACACACACACACACACACACACACACACACACACACACACACACACACACACACACCTCACTTCACTTTCTGTCCTCTATAACTTGCTTCCTGCACATGCTGCGTTTACCTTTATCAGACCGATATTAACTCAGCGTGCTGCGTCTTTAGTTGATCAGAACGAATACGTGCACTGCGAGGCATTGTATCGGATTCCCTACATCCGTCCACTCCTCTTACTCCTCTTGCTATTTTGGAGCTGCTACGCACCCTTCCCCCTTTGTTCCCACTGATTAGGGGTCTGATGCAGGGATGTCCGATGACTGGGACCCTTCCTCTGGGGGTTGCAAAGACACTCAGGTACATGGAGACACACACACACACACACACACACACACACACACACACACACACACACACACACACACACACACACACACACACACACGTTTCCTTCTGCTCGCATTCCCAGGTGAATCTGTAGTTATCGTCTGCTGCTGGAGCAATTACAATACGCTGTATTTTTATATCATCATTGCCGCCATTGCTATTATGACTAATGCTAAGCTAAGCACCATCTGTTTGCGGCTGTCGCCACAACGCTTCCCAAAGAAATGATGGGTGATTGTCGAGGAATGAGAAGACAACTGCTCCCTGTGTTACTAAGCTGTGGTTGAAAACGTGGACGCACAAACCATGTGGATGGATGTTGGTAGAGTGACATTAACCAGAGTGAGATGAGCAGTTCTACGCCTTTATCTCATCACAGGAGGCAGTTAATTTTAGGCTGTTTTATAGTCGTCTGCTGTCACTTCCTGATTTCAGGGCCTTAAAAAGTGAGGATTCTCTCAATTAGAATAATTTGCTTGCATTTGTAATGAGTGTGTTTGTGTGTGCGTTCATGCCTGCATGTGGTCACATGACTATTTACACCCTTGATAAACTAAACACCTCTGAGGTTTGAAGGATGATGCGTTTCCGTCAGTGTATTTTTGTAACAGGCATTAATTCTGTTTACCTACTTTACTCATTTCGAGAGGCGATTCGGCGATCGTAAACCACTAAACCCTGTGAAAACAGAAAGCCCGTCAGGCGCAGCAACACTGACCGTGAGCACGGGGCGCGAAGAACACTCAATTTCACTGTGCTGAAAGATTCATTTTCACTGCCGACCGTGAAGAGCAGCCTCCCGGCCCCACACGGCCTCCACCCTCCTGCCTCACACGCATTCCTGCCGTCAATGTCAGGCCTTTCCTCGCCGTCTGGAGCCGCGACGGCGCAGAATCGAGAGCCGACCTCGGCCCCCCGTTCAAAAGCAGCCCGTAATCCGGCGTCCTTAACTCAATTAGAGAGTGTCAGGGGGATCAGAGAGAGCGGCTCACCTGTCATCTACCGCGATGACGAGAAATCCGAAAACCCTGGATGAGAGACACGGGAAACTAGAGCGAGGGACTCACACATTTGAAACAGTTACAAGGAACTTTGTTCAGATAAAGAACAAACTGCAATGATGACGAGATAAAAAACAAAACAGAGACAGACTTTAAACCTAGTGACCTAGTTTTCGGAATGACGTTGAATCAGACATGAGGATAAATAATGGCCAGACTTTCAGGGCAGCCTGATCTTCCAGTTCGACCGTCTTGCTTCCAGTGCCGTAGACAAATAATAAATGATAAGTAGCATCGTGACACTTCCCATCATACAGCAACTTATCATCACATGGCATCTGAATGATTGGCAGCAGACAGTGTGATGTGATGACGCCTGAGGCGATGTTTCAAATCTCCAACTCTCTCTCTCTCTCCCTCTCCCTCTCTCTCTCTCTCGCCCTCCCTTTCACTTGCCCCTCTCTCGCCGGGCGTGTTGTGTGGAGGCAGGAAGCAGAGGGATCCACCGGTGGCTCATTAAGAGCCATTAAGAAGCAGCACACAGACAGGATGTGGGTAGTGAATAGAGGAAAGCGGGGCAGGACACTGTTACTCTCTCAACTGCTCCCCACCTCACACACGCACATGCCGTTATCTCCTCCACGCAGCAATTCCTATGGCCCCACACATATTCCAGCTCGCCCGCCAGCTCACGTCTCGCACCCCTCCGACCTGCGTGTGCGATGAACGGGGCTTTTTTCGCCCCGCGCTCCGACACCTTATCTCCCCCGCTCGCCGCCATTGTTTGTTCATCTCTTTGCCCTTTCTCACCTCAGACTCTCCGTCTCTTTTGATAGTCGCAATCTTTTTGGCACCGGCCGGCGCGATGGGCCGGAAAGGCCTCTATGAAAGCGGCACAAGGGTTATGCAAAAAAAAAAAGAAAAAAAAAAAAAAAAGGGAAAAAGAAAGAGAGGAATGTGGAGCCGGGATCGTGGCCCCGTGGCGTCAAACAGAAGCGCCACCTGAATGTGACCTGAGGACTCGGTCCGGCTAATAGTGATACAGTACATGCAATCTAGTGATTTTCCATCACGCCAGCAAATCCCGGCCTTTAGCTCTAAGAACCTGAACCTCTGCAGGGAAGTGGGAGGCGTCCAGCTGTTTCCAGTAACGATATCCCAGGAATATTTAACATTTATAGACGAGGGGACAAAGGAAACGGCTGTGAATGTACAGCACCAGGCTGCAGCTCCCCACTTAGAACAACCTGGGACTCAACTAAATGTGAGTTTTGGGCTGAGATGCGGCCTTTGATTTCATTCCACCTCACTTACATAATGAAACACTTTCTATTGTCTTCACGTCCTTGGTCGAGCACGTTATTGCGCTGGCTCATTGACAAGCTGCACAGCTCCTCGCCTCCTTCTAATTAGAAACGCTGAGGTCTCCAGGTCACTTGACACCGCTGACCCTGTTAGTGTTTGGAAACTCTTCTGTTACTCTTCACTCTAACGAGGAGCCGAGACTCGCTCTGGCACCGTTCAGACCAAAAAAAAAAAAAAAAAAAAAAGAAAGCAGCCTGTGGTTAATAGTGGAATAACTGAGATGTCCGCTGCCAAAGGCAAATACAAATATAGCAGTACCATTATCTGCAGCCGTAAACCGGGATCATTTTCCTCCCCCTCCCGCTTCACGTGCTGCTTCCAGGTGTTGCCATGGCGACTAATCCTGTTTTCTGAACGCCAGTGCTCGTGCTGACAGAAGTTCCACACTGGCGTTTGTGGGATTTAGGAAAATCAAACAGAGGCCAATCGCTGTGTTGTGACAAACCAAACTCTGTAAGCCTTGATATTTGTTTGTCTCTAATTGCCCACGACACCGAATACAGGCGCTAATCTAGAGTCTGCTCGTGGTGTGGAGCAGGTGTGGAGGATGATATATAGACATGTAGCCAGTTTTAGAGCCTTTAAAAAAATCACGTTTTGAGTTTGGAGTATTTCCCTTACGACTAAAACATTATGAGACAACTCCATGGGGGGATATAGAAAAAATAAGCACACATCACACTGAATAATATTTAGCTACATAAAGGAATCAACTTTAAAATGGTCTTGGACGTGAGAATGTGCTAAAATACCACAGCGAACAGTCTGACACGCCGAAACACGCGTGATTTCACCCTCGCGCTCGTGCAGCGCGTGGACGGGAGCCGCCGCCATTCGCCGCACTGGGCGACGCTCCCGTCACTGGGACCGCAGCACGTCGCGTTTCAGCGCCGGGAGACAATAAAGACACCATCCACGGAGCCTTTCTCGCCACAGTTACCACACTCGCTGCAATTTGTCATAGGTTTGTCTCCTGCCATTGTCTCATTTCCTGCGCTTAAAAAAAAAAAACATGCTTCCTTTTATCCACCGCTGCTACGGCGACTGCCTATGAATAGCCGAGACTTGGAGACTCATTCCGCAGCTATTTGTCCAATGGCTAAATCAATACAACGTGTTGCTTCGTCTGTCTGTTTCCAATGTTTAGCGGTCTAGGAAATGTTGTCACACGCTCCGAAAACATTCCTGGCTACTACTGTATCATACTCCATTGACGCACGAGCCTAAAGTTATGCAAACGCGCCTTTGTTGATGGGTAGCGGTGCTGGTTTATCTTAATATTTTGCCTCTTCGTTTTCTACGTCGATGATAGCCAGAGTGTGCCCCCCCCCCCTTCAGGGGAATACTCGAATCTGTTTGTGGTTTGCAGCTGGACGCAGGTGAGGGAGCTCCGCTCGTAGCCTGCAAGACAGCTGTGCGGCCGCGTGAACGGGCCCGGAGCGCGCGCGCGCGCGCGCGCGAGGCCAACAGGCTGTCTTCGAGCGTCAAGGCACGCTGAAAGGAAGGGGAACGGTTATTCAAGCGTAGTAATGAACGGGGGGGAAATCAGCTATTGTTTACAGTCCGCCCGGCGCGCCGCAAAATAGCGCCGCGAAGCGAGATGCGGATCAAAATCGGCTCGCCAGATGATTCGACTTTACGGCGTGTAAAGCTCGCGTTGTGAAAATTCTCATTAGCGGCGCGGGGGGACGATCGATCAAATAATTCAAACCTCACGCAGTGTAAACACTTTGGAAGGGAGCACAAAATAAAATCCAGAAAGCGGAGACTGCAAATCGCCACGAGGTCCTGAATTAAGCAAAAACAAACGGCAGATTGTCCGTAATGTGTTTCCTGAGATGGTTTGATTCGGTCTGTTCATTTGGAAGGAAACCATTTGCTAATTGATTGATGCATATTTTGAAACAAAGCTGCTGATTGGTTTACTCATGGCTTGATTGCTATTTACGTTAGAGTTTCAACAGCTTCCTGTTGAGCTATCAAATCACGCAAAGCGGGGTTTTTTACCCGTTTACGGAGATCTGATCAGAAACAAGATGATTACTGGCCTCACGCTGGACTTTAATTCAAGAAAGCTTTGTATCAGCTGTGACGACACAACTAAACCTAATCTGTGTTTAATTGAATGATCTGGCCCCCATAGAAATATAAATATACTTATAATATCTCATTCACGGCAAGCCACAAAGTTGCAGTAATATCAAAACAGCATTTCTGATCGTTTTCCACCATTACTCAGCACATAGCTCCTTCGCTACGCCGTCGACAGACAGGTGGCAGCAGAGAGCCACGAGGCCAGCCGCTCGTGCCCCAGGGTCCACAGCAAAACAATTAAAATGTATGTCCGTGTGTGTTAGTCAGTGCCAGCTCCATCTTGATGTCACTGCTCAGGACGGCCACGTTTCAGAAGGCAGCACTGACTCTTATTCAAAAACATGAAGGCAGCGAGGGAAGAGGAGGTCGGCAGGTTGGAGTATGATGGGGTGCAGGCCTGGGACGACACCGTGAGTATTTAGCCTCTGTTTTACATCACTTGTACTCTGCAGACTTAGTAGGAGTATATGAGGAATACTGGATACAATACTGGAGCGGGATATGAGAAACTTCGAACAAAAAAACAGAAAAAGGTGTAATTGCGTGTTGAACAAAGTGCCTATAAAACGTGCCAATAATGAGTTTTTTTCCTCTCTCTGTGCGACACTGCAAATGTTTTGTCAGGCGTCTCGGTGTGGTGTCAGCGTTCTGGCACTGGGGAGTGATTTAAGGGGGCATGGCGTGCTCGTCATGCCCCCGCGCCTGACTGTTCCAGTCTGCCCTCGGAGTGTGTGCAAACAAATAAAGCGCCGGGGCCTTTTTTAATTAGCCGGAGGGCAGAGATTGACAGGCCGCAGAGGTAGAGATAGCACAGTAACCAGCTATTAGTCTAAATATTTGGTGCGTTGCACGGAGGAGGCCGTGGGCGCTGGGTCTCCGGGGGCACATTAGCGGGTGGAAAATCGGGACAAGCCGAAACGTTGGTAGAGCCACTTCCAGTCAGATTGTCATCGCACCGGGAGAAGCCATATTCTCCTCTCATCGACTTATCTCGACTCACGGCGGAGGATTCCTTCGGAGGCTTTTTGTAGATTAATGAATTTCCAAAACGTGGAGTCTGTGACTATCCGAGAGCACGTTTTAAAGCGCCCGTGCTGCTTCACCACACTGTGACACCCTGAAACAATGTTGACGTTGACCTTGAGGTCGGCCTGAATCACTAAGCTACAACCGGAGGGGGACAGGGCTCATCAGGGACGTGTTATGTCTGTTTGATTGGGCTGAAAGGCAGAAAATCAGGTTTAATCAATGAGTCTGTCATTTAATAAGAGCTATTTGCTTCAGCGGCTTTCACTAATATCATGTAAAAATGATCCCAGTCATTATAAATTGAATTATAATATGTATTCCATTAAGCTTGAAGTGAGGTTCCTGTACTGACAATGTTCTTCTTCTTCTGTTCTTTCGCTCTCAAACACACTTTTGCGTTTGATCTTGTATTCTCCCGCAATAACAGTTGTCCCGGAATCGGCGTAATCCCGCTTTTAATGCGCATCTTCAGAGATTCTTAGAGCTTTATTAAGCTGACGGCCTTGGCACGGCATCAGAGGCGAGCCGGGACAGACGAAGAATAGAAATTCCACGACATGTGTTAGATATCACATTTCAGCTCTGTGGAAATCCTGCAAATGTCTCTGTGAACAAGACAAATTAATATGCTGTACCCTTGTTTTTTTGATCAGTGAGGATGTTTCTTAATCCAAAGTATTCCTTGTGCAACTTTGTTTTGTTATAGGAAACCTATTGCAATCACTCACCCTCTGCTGATATTATGTTGTGTTGCGCTACTGGACAAGTAAAAACATGCTTCTGCGCTTCCTCCGTCTTGAATAATTGGCATCGTTTATTGTCACATGCAGACGCTGATGTTATGTCTGTGGAAGAGGAGAATGCAGATGTGATGATGCACCCGCCAACAACAGCCAGCTTCTCAGGGCTTTAATGATTAACAGTCATTTAATGTATCAGCTTCCAATAGCATGACTGTAGTTCATACACCCTGATCGTGACCCCGCATTTTCGCTGCTCACGTCCATAAAAGCCATTATTTACAGTGCAACTGTGTGAGGGCATATCTGACGCTGATGGGGCCCGTGTTTATTTAATGTTGACTAAATGAGGGGGTTCGGGCCTGCAGCTTCCTCTGCTCTTAAAATCTAATTACAGGGGATTCCGTTTCCTGCACAGGCGTTTGACAACTCAGCTGAACCCTTGTCTTTTTATGATTCGTTGATTTATGATGCATTTTGAATGGCCACTTGTTTAGACGGAGGAGGATCTCTGGTTTGAGTATTAGCGGTTTTCCCTTTTGTTTCACAAATCCCTCTTTCGTTTGGCATAAAAGCTTAAAAGGTACAATTCCAAGGTGTATTAAGACACCAGATGAATTAGAAGAATTAGCCTTCCCAGCATGCCCTGCTCTGTGACCCTGCTTCAACCTTTGGAACAGTTGCAGGATGTATAATCTGTCTGTGATGGGAGAGACCCAGAACTACTATACAGTTGTAGCATTTCCTCCTCTGTGACCACAATACTGTAAGACGACTAATACAATTCAGGCATTCAACTTACAAGCATTCATCGCTGCTCTAAATAAATAAAAAATGAATTTCTTTGTCTGAATTTTTTTATTTACATATGTCACATCATAAGTCATCATTTTTTACTGTTTCTCTCCACAAACATCAGGCTTCCTGTTGTTTTCGTGCTGTTGGAATTTATTTGATCTCCCTTTGCACCTCTCTCACCTCGCTGCTGTCACAGCCCACAGGATTAGGGCGAGCACGTTATGCCAGGCCTCAGAACCATGGGGGTCGATCTGAAACCTTAAGTTACGACACGAGAATAAACACATTTCGATATAAGCAAAGTAAGTATTATTTTTTTTTATAAATCATGAAATATAAATTAGCGATATATCTTCGCAACACTTATTTTGCAGGTCACAATTACCAAAGTTAACAGTTTTCAAAGTAAATTCCGTTACGCATTGCATTTTTTCACAATCAATTAAATATAACAATATTATTTAAACTTTAAATTATTTTAATAAATGTGAAATTATAACGTTTCTCCTCGACACTGTCTCTAAAACGAAATGTGGAAAGAATATTCGCCTTTTTTATACTGACGGTATTTAGTTTTAATTGCTTTTCAACATTAATTACATTTAGAAATGATTTATTAGAGCGCAAACTTGAAAATCCGTCTGAACTACTTTTATTCTACGTTGAAACGGTAACTCTGTTACGAACAGGCCAATGGGACTGAAAAGCTCGTTCAGATGCTGACATATAGTAAACAACGGTTTTATGTGAAAACCAGAGACGGTGTTTTACTCGAATAAAAGGCTGCTGAATGAATGGCACGAGATATTTTCTATACTTAGAAGAGTTTCTAAAACGTTCACACTTTCCTGCCTCAGCTTTGACCGAGTTTATTTAGTCTGCTGTTCATCCTCAACGTTGTCTGTACTCGCTACAGTGATGAGAAATAACATGTAAACAGAGCACGGCCACAGGAAAAGACAAAACCCCTTCAATTAAATCTTATTACACTCAACAAAACGCGCACACGTACACAAAGAAGCTGCCAGAAATTCTGAATGCAACTAACATCAAATAATTGAACAGTGCTACATTAAAATAAAACTGCGGCTGCGTGAATTAGTCAAGACGGTGACTTGTATTTGTATTTGTATATTTTCATTTTAATGCACTTTATTGTTTGTGGTCATTTTCTGTGAATTCAAACGTCTTGGAAATTATGCGGTAAATAAAGATCCCGATGTTGTTGCTGTCGTGTTTTTCTGTGCATACTGTACATTTAGATCTGACGTTGTCACGTGACATCCTAAATAATAAATTATATCAGCCCCCTAAAAAGTATATATTTTCTCCAGTTTACTGAAAATGGTTGTCAGATTTACAAGATTCAGAAATATTACAGTATAGACACGACATAGGAAAATTAAAAGTTAAACAATTTTATCTATTAAATTAATAACTTAGCTGAACAATTTGTAGACTTTAGCAGAACAGCATAGTTTTATTATTAGAATTATCAATTTTCCAGGTTTTCTGCCGAAACGCTGCTCTGAGGTCAGGTGACCTAGGGACTGTATTTCTACGTGCTGATACGGGGGACGGGGTTCCGCTGAGGTTTCTCACTCCACCTCTCCGCAGCTCTGTTTTGACTAGCATGCCACCTCTCTCCCTCACAGCGAAGCGCCGACACCCCGGAGTAGATTCTGAGCATACCAAGGAAGAGATGCCTTTGAAAAGACAGATGTTCCCGGCTTCAACCTGCCTCCTGCCCAAACCTCTGCCCTCCTTCCATTGTATATTTATTCTCGCTCTATAAATAACTGACTGGTAATGCGCAGGGGAAAAAAAAAATGGAACTGATGCGCAGCTGACCTCCGTGAGCCTCTCATCTCTGCAAGTTTGGAAACGCTGGAGAGGAGTTAGTTGATACAGTCACGGCAGAAGGATTTGGCCGAGGGGACGCGAGGAGCTGGGCCGCTTTTGTCCACATAAGGACTAGTCTAGATGTCTGGACTGGCTCAGATGACTTATGTAACAGCAGAATGAGGTCCTGGTTGATGAGGAGCACCACTAATCAAATATATACTGGTTATATTCTATGGCAAATCCTACTTTACAATTCACAATTAAAACTTGCCTGCAAAGCAAATAAAATGAAAAATCTCTACATTGCATCTACATAACAGTCTTCATAATATGCTAAAAGTGCAGTGTCTGCCCACTTGCTGTGGCTGCAGGGATGAATGGGTGATTGTTCCAGGGCACGGTGATCGCTCTCCTGGGGCCCATCAATCCAGCGAGGTTCCTGGAACATCAGGTCACGGTCTGAGCAGGCTCTGGAGCTGCAGCCGAGCTTTACTGCACCGGAGCCCGGGACCTCCAGGCCGCACAGCTGGGTCCCTTAAAAAACGCCAGGCCGAGCGCCTTTAGAAACACTGCATCTCTCCTTACCCTGCGCTCCCTCCACCGAGCGCCGCGCAGCTATCGTATACTGCGATTTGTACTTGATATGTTCATCGCCGCATGCCAGAGCCCCTGGAAACCATATTAAAGGCTGTGCTCCACATTTTTAACCAAAGGGCCTCCTTAGTTGAAGAATTTGTCCAAAATTTCCATCGACGTCTCCTTCCTTCTCTTTCCCCCCACAGCCCTATGTTCCCCTGTCTCTTCCCCGCACGCTCACACACATCTTAATCCCCCCCCCCAGCGCTGCTCTCGTGTTGTATCAATTACAGCTGACCACCAGTCAGGTGGGTCTGCGGGACATTTTGGATCACGCAGGGGCGGCCAGCTCCCTGAGCGCCCCCAGCCCGCTCCCAGGCTCCGGGCCCAGGCCCGCGGAGGCCGTGTCCCAGGCAGGGCAGCGAGACACCTGGCCAAACCGCAGAAACACTTCCAGCTGCAGACTGCCTGATGTTCGCCACGGAGGGAATTCAGGCCAAAGGTGGAGGAGCTCACCAGGAACTACTGCTCCGCTCCGTTCTGCTCCTCCGTTCTGCTCCTCGTTTGACTTATTATATCAGGCATCTGTGGGCGGAGGGAGGAGAGCTGCGCTCTTTTACATTGTGAAAATCGGGCCCGCAATTAGCGTCCCGTCACCTCGAGGCCTAAAACAAACCGGCGCGTTTTAGGAGGCGCGCGCCTCGAAGTGAAAGTGGGAGGCCGAGAGAGCGGCGGAAAGAGAACAACAGCTCCCTTTTCTCTGCACCCGGTTGACATGAAAGACCACATTATGTGTGAGATTAGAGGCAATTACACTGGGAGTGCGCTTTAAGACCTTTGTTTGCCAACATGACAGGAGGGAGCAGGGCTGTAATTTGATGAGGGGGCAGCGCGAGTGAGAAACTCGGCATGGAGAGCTCCCAGCGGAGAGGCGGAGGAAAGGCTTTGTGGACGGGGAACTTGGCCGAAATGGGAACCTTTACAGCCGGATTAACCGGGTTTCTTTAATTAGCTGTAAGTTTCATCGTGCCCATTGTCAGATTTATTGTGCGACTACAGAAGAGGGAGTTTAGAGAGACGGAACGAGTTCCGCGGAAACACTTTCATCCCTGCTTATTGTCCAAGGCGACAGTTCAAAAGCTGCTGTCTATTGTTCCAGCATTTATATGAATTCAAATGGCGCAAGTGTGTTGGGTCATTCAAATGTCACAAATACTATAAACATATGATTCAGCCTGAACCTGTGGTCAAACAACGCCGTATCTCCAAGACGTGACATCTCCACTATTCATTGTTCGGGAGCTGCCGCGGGTTTTCAGGACAGGAAACAAGCAGCTTGTTCCAGACCGGCCGACAGAATGGAGCACGTCTTTATTTGAGGGAAGTCATTCCGTTGATATATAAAACACCAAAGCAAAGTTTCCTTCCCCCCCACTTTCCTGGTGCTATCCCCTTCAAACGAACACGGCCCTTTATACTGGGCTCACATGCACACACGGGACCCGAAGGAAAATAAACACAGTTCATTTAAATATCAACCAGCCCGGCCTCTGTTTGAATTCCGAGGCTACTGCACAGCTCGGCCCTGCAGTAATGGAGGCGTGGAGGCAGATCAAACTGTAGAACGGCGGCAAGAACCAATTCCTGCTGAGACAATGAGAGATTATTTGTACAGTATCTGCATGTTGTACACGTCTTTCCGTGCTTGTGTTGTATTAGATTGGCATTAAAACTTTTTAAACCTCATAAAATTAAGCTGAAGCGCTCGTAGCTCAATAACAAAGGGAATCAAACTACAAGACTAAAAGACTGCTTCATTTAATTTAAAAATGATGTCTGTGGAACAATGTCAAACAAAACCCAGTCCCACATTTCACCCTTTGTTGTCTAGTCGACTGCAGCCATATTTTCCCATAAGGGTGTGTGAAAGGAGGAAGAGGACCACCTATTAAAGTGAAATCTTAGGAGTGATGGATGGGAGCCTGTTGAGGGGGAGTGGAGCAGCACACACCCCTGGGGAGGAGGATCATGAGCGGGGAGGGAGGGGGTGGGGGGTCTCAGCGGGGGCAGAGGGGAGAGTTTACCGAGTCCCCACTCACACCTCTCGCCGTGGGTGGAGGGGATGGAGACCTCCCATGCTGTCAGCCCCGTGTGATTGACGTCATCCTCCAAAGGACTTTAAACTTTTGCCTCTTGAACTGGATTTCGAGGGGATGGGACACAATACGCCGCATCCCCGCTCCACTCGCGGATTCCGCCGGGGTTAAATCAAAGTAGCCGACGGGGCTCGTTTTAATCCCGGCGAATTCGCGATGGGACAAATGGAGCTCGCGGTTTAATGCCGCGCATGTGGAGGAATTACTGCTCGAGACGTTTGCCTTTAACTGTCAGGAAATGACCCATAATCTGCAAGCGTTTGACTGCTGCAGCATTCCTGTGAAATGACACAAGGTGAGGTAGATTAGGGGCTGGGTAATTAGCTCATTAGTCAACATAAACACATGGCAGCCCCCCCCCTCCCCCCTCCTGCGCCCTGCCCCCTGCTCCTCATCCACAGCTGGTGGCAAAAGGCCCGGCGCTGGTGCACACACTGCGTCCAGACCACTCCATCATTAATCCCGTTCCTTTCTTCCTCCACGCTCAGCTTCTTCTCGTCCCCCCTGTTCAGCTTCGCCCCAGACAAGCCACTCTTTCATATGGCAGCGCTGGGGGCTGAGGGCCAGCCACTTCTCACCAGCACCTCACGCCTTATCAGAGCACTTTATCAGCCTGAGGGGAGAGAGATGAGGGTTGAAGGCTCGTCACTCCGCCGCTGTGCGAGCTCAGAGAGCCAGCAGACTGTCAGCAAACAGGTATTTGTGAGCCGGAGTGCAGGGAAACGTGGGGCTTGGGACAAAGAGCAAACTTTCAAGAGTCGTACGTGTGTGTGTGTGTGTGTTTGTGTGAAAAATACAGGCTGGCCTTTGTGCGTGGAGGTGAGCCAGTCCCCACACAGCACCTCTTGTTGCTCAGGGGACAGATGCTGAACACTGGAACCTGGAAGGCCCTTCACACCTCTTTAATCCAGCAGGAGGCCTGAGCTTTCTGCTCCACTTTATTTTCAAACCGTCTGTTCACCCCGCTGGAGATCAGCATAAAGCCCTCTTTCATCAACGCATCACAAACCATATGCAATATTTTGCAAATGTTATCAAGGAGGTGTTGAAATTGAGAAAAAAAAAACAAAAAAAACTCCAAAGTCTCTATTCCAGTACGTTCATAAAAACCTGCAGAGAGAAGCTCGCCTTTGAGTTTCAACACTTTGCTGAAACATTTTATTGCCTCGGATTTCGGTCACAGGCAACTTTTCATTTTCAGAACAAGCCTGGGTGTGTTTGCGTCCATGTCACTGGAAACAGAAGGCCCGTTTGATGGCGTTTAGTGTTTGATATAAAAGGCCATTTGTGGGGGGTTTCACTGTACGGCGCTTGTTGCAACGGAAGCAGCGCACCTACAGTATGTGCTTAGTGATGAAGAGGAGGCATGAGGAAGATAAGCGAGGGAGCAAATACAGCACTGTTCCTAATCTCTTCATCAGCAGACAACAAAATTGCGTCCTATTTGTTGTGTTATAGTTTCGACTGTGTGCATGTTCGTCTGACAGGTTGTGCAACTGTAAATTTTGCTCAAGGTGAAATGAAGACTTGTTGTTTTCCCCCCGGATCGCAGTCAAGGGTGGAGAGTTGTCGTGCAAAGGCGCAATTCACTCCTCGCGTTGGTTGTGCGTTTGTTCCTACGCAGCGGGAAGAAGCGTAGGATGTTGGCGTAAACATCTCAACACGCTGCTGCAGTGGAGCCCGTTTCAGTTCATCGCGTAGACCTGCTGATGTGGGGCTTTTCACACGTACACATGTCCGGATCGCTATGTTTACGCCAGCGGCCATTTTATTGCTTCCAGCGAAGGCGGTGCTGCTGCAACAGATGGCTGCTCTGGGTCGTGTGGTGAGTTTGAAGACGAGAGCGTTTTAAAAGGACATGACATGTGTCATTTGGCTCTGAACAGTCACACATGTTGCAGTGGGAGGAGTCTAAGAGGTGCCGAACAAAGCGCGACGGCGTTAGCCAAAATGCTAGCCCGAGCTAAAGCGTGTCTCCAGAAATCAGATGTAATTTATGGGACGTGTGCGTGAAGAGAACGGTTGTAATCAGGTGGTAAAGGATCTCCGTGCCAGCTGCTCCTTCTCATTTTCATTTCATCATCAGCGATATTAATAGCAAGGGTAAGAACAACAAACCGACGGAGAGAGACGTTGCTACTGACAGTGATTGGTGAGGGAAAGTGCCACACCTTGCTCTTTGGCAGCAGGCCACGGCCTTATCATGCTTGATGAATTACATTGACACCCAAGCTATCTTAATGACTCTGCCTATCTACCCATCTCCCCTCTCCTTCCTCTCCCTTTTCCCAGCCCTTGGCCTTGCTCCTACATCCTCCCACTGATTTGTGCCATAGCTTGTGTGTGTCTGTGTGTGTGTGCGTTTGTGTGTGTTGGACTAGAGGGGGAGCAATTTGAGGCTAAAGAGTTATTGTATGAAGTTAGGTCTTATTGACAGCCGATGTCAGCAGTGGTGGATGAATCACAACCGAGCAGGAGGTAAACAAAGACTATCGTGTTGTCTGAGAAACAAATACTGAGTAAACAAAAAACACGCCTGAGGACTTGCGGCGAGTCTCGAAGGAAACAGACGCATTAACTATTAACGTGTCTAGTTTAGGACTATTTTTATCCTGTTATTTCCCTTAATGACTGTGTATCTTTCTGATTGTTTGTTAGGGGTTCGGATGCGTGTTGACATGAGGTGTGTTGCCACTACTGGAGGCTAAATAGTCCCCGCAGACTGAGTAAGTATCTTCATGGTGAGCAGTTGGCATCCTGGAGTCTCATTTCCTGGTTTTAAAGAGGGCATCCTTCCTTCTCCGACTCCAGCTTCCTCTGCTCCAACACCCATTGTGCTTCGCAGGTTCCCCCTGCATCCATTAGAAAGTTCTTTACGTGCCGCCGGGGTTTTCATTTGTTGGGGACAAATGGTCGTTAACTGCAGTTGTTCTCATCACTTGCCTTGTAAAAGAGAGGCAACGTGGTGAAGCATCGACCGTGGCTTCAAAAAGACAAATGCAGCCGTCATTTAGTGAAAGCCTGTGTCCTCGTCGGGGGCTGTTGCTGTTTACGCTTCTTCTCCCCAATGGACCAAAATAGATGATGACTTCCTGACAGGAAATCAAGGCTGGTACATGTTGGAGAAAGCAAATATTGTTTCATTGATTACTGCAAGGGCAGACATGTTTGTAGAGACCATGGAATGACAAGATCACTTTGCATGTGGGGGTAATGTTACATAGCTAAGTAGCGTAGGTTTACCACCAAAGAAGAGATTAAGGGAAAATATTCAGAGAGGAAAACTATCTGCATGGTCCAACTCTAAGAAGCGATTTAAAAAATATATCATTTTACTGATACATCAGGCCTTGTTTGTTATATTATAATAATTGGGAAAATTGACTCCGTGTAAACAAACTTTATTATATGAGTCAATGAATGTTTAAGAGGGGACGGCCTGGCATCCTCGTTCTGCTGCACCAACCAATCTGTTCTCACTACGTTGACAAAAATACAAATCGGACGTGATGTAGACCAAGCAAATGCACTTTGTGCAAGAAGCATTAGCTTTTTCTCCTCTGTCAGCGTCAGAGTGTGCGGTCAAAGTATTCTGGTCGTAATAGTAGCTCAGTGTTCCGGGAACTCTGGGATAAAAAGTGAAAAAAACAAGGTGGTGAGGTTTTCTGGGTAATAACTTCATCTCTTTCTCTCTCTCCCTCTCTCTCTCTCTCTCTCTCTCTCTCTCTCTCTCTCTCTCTCTCTCTCTCTCTCTCTCTCTCTCTAGGTATAAATATATACAAGTGTGTGTGCGTATATACATTCACACACATACATACATACAGTACATATATGTATACATACATGCATATATTGGTATATATTGTTCTGGCAGGTTTCATAGCCTCCTGTCTGTGGAAAGCATACTCTGCACATTCTGCAGACGAGGGTCTTCAGGGAGGAAATAGAGAGGAAATTGTGCAGAAAGTGTAAAAAACCCGTCTCTCCTTCTTTCGTCCTTTGCCTCTCTGTGGCTCGTTTCACACAAAGAAAGAGACCTTGTTTTCAATGCCCTTCTAATTACCTATACGTATCCCTCAAGGGGCATTTTGGGCAAAGAAGTGCTCGAATTAGGGCAGGAAACAACATAAAATCCAAGCTGTTTGGATGAGAATGGGACTTCACCCCCTCCACCGTTTATCTGTCATATGCGCATGTGGGACAAATGTTTGCTGTATGAAGAAACTCTTCACTGCCTCCTTCACCCAAAAAGACGATTCAAAAGTCAGTAGCCTCACGACTGTGTGAGACTATGGAGTTAAAAACGCTGTCACCCTGGGTCCAGGGTTAATAAAGCAAAAGGCAGAGGGGAAACACTTCAAAGAAACTTCTGAGTAGATTTGGCAGTGGGGTGCCTTGGCACAAAAGAGCCTGTTTGGGATCGAATGAAAAGGAGCATGTCACCGGAGGGAAGTGTGGCCGGGCATGTTCAATGTATCAAAAGAAAATAACTGATAAATAAAAGGAGGATGGAAAGGTTGTAAACTTCACAGCCCGAGCCGAGGAGGGAAGAGACCCCCGCCGACTCTGATTATTTAACCACAAAGCCTTCTCCAGTTTCTGGAGCAGCCTGCATCCTAATCACTATATCGCACAAACACACACTCGCACGGGGAGGACCAGACGCGCGGCAAACGCATCACAACCTGAGTCGAACAATGTGAGTGAAATGTGCTCCCCGAGATTAGGCCGACTTTGATCACATCCATGCACGGCGGCGCACGATGACATTAGAACAATGTTCTGAGAAGTCCCGAAGTGTAAAGGTCTTCGTAAAACTATCGATTAGTTCATGGGAAATGTGTAGCTGCAGAAAAAGACAAGACACATGGGAATAAGGCTGTAAGAATATCAGCTGCTTTTCCGCTACAGGAACTTAGTGACCCATGAATTGGACCTTCCCGTAACTTGAACCGATTAGAATTTGTGGAGCAACTCGGCCGGTTTTACTTTAGTTTTCCACTTATTTCACAAAGTCGGGAGAATCAGAGCAGTTACTGACAAGCATGAAATTCTTATGGGGTACATGTGCGTCCTGTTGCCACAGTATCACCCATCCAGCAATATGAACAACATGAGACAAAGATTCTGCCTCATTTAGTCTGAGATCACAGAGGAAAACTTAATTGGACGGGCTTGTTTCAAGGGCATTTTTTCCCCGATCGCTACATGAGTCTCGCTGTCCAGACTGAAGCGGCCACATGAGATGTCGTGTATCACGCGGTCGAGGATTAATCTGCGTGTTGTGCCTTGACTTTGTTGGGCTTGACGGCGCTGGTAATGGAGCGTATGAATGGTCTGGATTCCACTACAGGTACAGAACCCGGGGCCAGGAACCTTTCAGAAACTCGGATGATTACAAAAAAGGAGCGCACTTCCACCGCTGGCTTGGTAAAATAAACAAGTGTGGCATGGAAACCCATCAGCTGTAATGGAGTTGTGTACCGGACTTGGAGGGCACATTTTTTTTTTCTTTTCAAAGTCAAGAACAAAAAAAAAAAAAAACCCAGAAGGGTTTAGCAAAAGGGGTTGTTCACTTCTGCAGAAGTGGGAGACAGCATGGACAAAAAAAACAAATCCGTGTAGGGATTTTCCACAATATTTCAAAATCTCAGCGGTCACATTTCGAGACGCTGACCGGAGGAGTTCAGGCTGTATCTCTGTGACGTATTATGTGCTCCAGACAAAAAGGCTCGGCGCTAATTGCGCTGATGGGAGCTGCCGTCGCCGCTCGTCTTCCTGCGTGTCATTATCTGAGGTTACCCTTCACAGGTGCCCCATCATGTGGCTCTAACAGGGTTTGTCAGTTCATTAAAGCCAGCTGCAGTTGAAGAATGCTGTTTTTCTCCCCCCTGGACGATCGGTCCTGACAGTGAGCTCAAGCCAGTGACTGCTGAGAGATAAGCAAGGGATTCTCTTTTTCTTTTTTTTTTTTTTCGGTTCTGTCCTCGTTCGAGCTCAGCACATCGCTCACCTCTCTCTCCGCCAAGTTTAAGTGCGTGACTCAACATTGTGACGTCCCTGATGAATTACGCGGCTCTCCCAGTATCTCACACTCGTTTCTGTCTCCGCGTCTTTTGCTCTCGTCAGTTCTACTCCCTCGGCATCGCGTATATGTTTTTACGCAGTCGTGCAGCGGAGCCATTTGAAGGCCAGTGATTTTTACAAGACAATAAAAAGGGAAAACGGGCTCTACTTGGTTTCTCACGTGTGTCGTTAGTCACCTGAGTGACTGAGATATAGTGAGTTGCTGAAGAACTGCATTAACTAAAAATGATAACAAACGAATGTTTATTCCACTAATTTATAAAATTCTATTCTGCTGAAATCTACAGTACTCACTTACAGTACCACTACTCAAATTCACGCTTCATTCCTGTGATTTTACATTCACAAGACAAGAACAGGACTGGCCTAGGAAAATTGGGAATAAAATAAACTCCCTAAAACATTTTTAGAAAAAATATGCTTTTCCACAAAATGAGCCAGATGGTGAGGAGCTGTTCTGTTAGCGCTGTCGCCTCACAGTGAGAGGGACCTGTGTCTGGGTTTCGGGGTCGGCCAGATGCCTTTCGGAGACTTCCTTTGGCGGAGACAACATGAGAACATTATGACCAGAGTCTGGGTTAAAAACATATTTAGGCCAGATGCTAATACTAACATGCTAATGGGGTTTGTTCACGAGGGCAGCTAATGCTCTTATGTTATGAAGTTCAGGCATTTATGCTGTAAAACCGACTAGTTTGCTTCTTTCAAATCATACCTGTAAACATCAGTAAATTATAAAAAGAAACATATAATGTAAACTATATTTATTTTTAAATGTGGTGTTAACAGAATCTACAGGGAACCAAGCGACTGTCTGTGACCTCATAAAGATCAATGTGAGGCTTTCACAGGGAGAGGAGGAAATGTAACAATGTAACAATAAGATTGTTTTGCACTTCCTCTAACATGAAAGCCACACGGAAAGACACAAGTCTATTCTGAGCCATAAAAGGCTCATTTCTTGTCTTATTTTTAACCTGCTTATTTCTGGGCAGAACTACTTGGAGTATTTTTAGCCGATACGAAAAGTGTCAGGGGTTCGAAAAAAGGAGGAATTCACTCCTGCAGCGGTGCGGATGTTTTAAAAAGAAGACACGCATTTACAACCGTGTGCCGCGTCTCGCACAAGGCGATATCACAACATCCGGCTTTGCACTTAGCAACGATAAAGCGGCCGGCAAAACACCTCCACCTGCCAGGCGATCCATCACGCGATAATCGCCGCGAGCGCCCTTCATGTGCCGTGGAGCAGGGTGCAGCGGCTCATCCTGTCATGGCTGCCTGAGGCCAGGTGAGCGCTTCCTTCCCTCCCTCTTTCCTGTTCTGCTTTAAAGCCGGGCAGGTGAGGCCGGCGAGGCCCACTTGAGATAAGTGGATTACATAGCTTGTATGTTGAGCCTTGCAGCGACCGTATCAGTCGGCTCAGACGCACTGGGCGTGTTTTCGTTTGAATAGCGATGCGGAAGCAGTGCCTGCCAACAGATGGAGTTCACCTTTATAGAAACATTACAGAAAATGAAATCCTGTTCCTGTTTACTTGTTTGAAGACACACATAAAACCGAAACAATGTGCTGAAAGGAGCTGCCGTGAGTCCAACATCAGCTGTACAGTAATTTATTCACTCGACCTAAAGATATTGGCTGCAGCAGCTGTAACCGACTTTCATGCGCTGACATGAGAAGAGCACGACCGAAGAGTTTTCCGCTGCCAAAGAGAGCGAGTGAGGACCGAGGTTTGTTTTGGGGAGCACAAATGACCTCTTCAGACTCGCCGTCCAGAATGATCATCCTCACTGCCGCGGGAACAGCAATTCGGTGCGATTTCTGGCGTGAGCCGCCTGTAAGTGCTGTTGGATTCATCCTGTCAGTGCGTCGACGTGATGCTGCGAAGTGAAGAAAGGAAGAGGGTTCGCTCGGATGAAACACACTGAACATGCATGGGCTGAAGGCAAACAAGCGTGACCACAAGTAAACTGAGCCGCTATTACACAAATAGTATAACCGTGCCCTGTTATTTCAGCCACTTGCCTCAAATATTAGCAGCAGCGTGGTGGTTTTTCTATATAAGGGTCTCCTCGAGTAATCGCCGAAAAACATGCAGCTTGAGTCACAGCATGGGAATCTGGACATTTTACCAAGACTCTGCACAGAATCACAGGGCCAGGCACCACTTGGACCGACCCGTGGGTGGACTGAGCAACCATGGATGGTGATCAGGACCAGAACCCATGGGCCGGGTACTCAGATGCAGGTTTTCTTTAATCCTTTACTTCATCTGCTCTTAGCTTCAACATCTCGTATGATGCAGAAACTCTTACTGCCTGCGTCCTCTGAGTCGTCATCAAGGGGAAGAATTTCCAAATATGTTTGGAAAGGGTGTGGATTAAGTAACTGCTCTTTATTGTACAAATGTGTCACTGAGACATAGAAAAACAAGCCCCAGACATCTATTTTCTAATAAGGGAAGGTATGACAGGCATGGATGCTGCCTCCCACACTCTGTTGTCCTTTATTCCCACAACGCGTGTAAAAAGGGGGAAAATTAAGTTATATCTTTTTACACCTTGGTTCCTAATGCTCTCTGGTGGCTGAGGAACCCCCATAATTCCCCCCCCCCCCTAGAGGACTTAAAAGCCGCTTGCTCAGCTGGGTTCCCCCTTTGTACGGACGCTGTTCAAAGTATTACACTGTCACTAATCATCCATGTTACAACATCTTGAGCAGCGAGGGCTCTCGCTCCGACTCCACCAAACCATTATGGTGCCACAGGGTTGAAGGGAAAGTCCACTTTGATCTCCTCAGAGGAGAGCGATGGAGACATCGTTCAGCCTCTCGCTGCTCCTCTCCTCTGCTCGCCCCCCTCCTCTCACCCTCCTCCCCCCTCACTCCCTTCGGTGAGAGACTTTAAACAGTAGGCTGGAGGCTGTTATTTTGGGAGGGCTGAGGGGGCGAGCGAAGAATAATATCTTGTACTCCAGGGCCCTGACGGCTCCCCCAGGCCATCAAATGAGTAACAAATGCGGTTACAGAGCCATAAAGAATAAAGGGAAGAGAGAGAAGAAGAACGAGAGGGCAGCATTTTTCTGACGCTGTTTTATGACTCTGCTTATTACAAGGGACAGCTTAAGTTGTCCCTTCACTCCTTGCTCAGCTCGCTGACTCCTTTATCAGTCATATACCTACACATTCCCACACAAGGATGGAGGGACAGTGTTACTTCTTCATTTCACTTGATCTTATTCTAACACCAGCTGATGCAAGAGAGTGAAGACACCTCCGCGGATCATATTGTTCTACAGCATCTATAGAGATTTTATCATTCATTCCCACACAAACTATTAACTTCCAGAGAAATCGTACATTGTTTGAATTCATTTTGAATGTTCTCATTTTTAATTTCCTCTCTCTCTCTCTCTCTCTCTCTGCTTATCCCTGCTCAGTCAGAGCTAATGAGCTGCAGTTCACTGACCAGTGCGATGCATCACAGCCAGACAGGCGACTCTGCCCTTCTCCATTTCTCTCAGGGAGGACAGTCAGACATCTCATCCTGCCTCAGAAACCCCTCCATCGCACACGTGACCTCCCCACAGCGTTAAGGATGCCACTACATTAGCTACTAAGACCGTGGAGACCAATAAACCTCACTGGAATAAAATACTTATTGTATACTAAATGGTTGTTGTTTTTAGCCACTGAGTTGTCCTGTACCTTCAAAATAAAAGGAAGCTTTGCCAGTTGTGTCCCCGCTGCCAGCATCTTTTAGGTAGGTAAAGGCCTTGCTGATGCATTTTATACTGAACTCAAGGAGGACGAACTGTGAGTTCAGGACACGGTCTATGAAAATATAAGGGGAGATCAGAGTTCTCATGCTTGGAGATGACGCCAGCGCTATCAAATGTAAAACCTCTAATTCCACAGCAGAGCGATGCTTTGAGGAGATAAAACCATGAGATGATTAGGTTACATGCTGTGTGTTGGCTAAATGCAGCGCTAATGGCGGCGCGTGATGGCGATACGTGTCAGGCTCCAGACCCCCCCCCCCCCCCCCCCCCCCCCCCCCCCGCTTTCCCCACCTTCACCCTCACTAATTAAACCTGACCTGGACTGACACTGGTGAGCGCAGCTTTGGCGTTTCAGGGGAACTTTTGGGCGTGTGAACCGTTGATGTGGAGGCGAAGATGGAGGCTGGAGGCATGATAAGAATCTGCTGATGAACCAGGCAGCCATGAGAATAACAACCTCCCCGTTCCTGTGGTATCTCCTCTCAGCCGTGAGTCGGTAGGGGGGTCCGGCCAGGGCCTGGGACCTCTCACTCATCCCCCACTCAGCCTCTCTCTGCCAGGACATCTCTTTACCTGTGAAATATTATCGCCTGGCTCGTCTCCACATAAGAGCTCTTTCAACGCAGACTTATGTTTCTCTCGTTTCACCCATGGATGCTGTGGCTTGCCTGTTATTTATACTCTGCCTCTTTACATTCTGCGCATGTATGTGTCTGCTCTCCTACAGTTCGGCCAGTCCAGCCCCACGTTTACTGTCAGTAGCCTGATAGGCTTTTGTAAAGCGGCTGGCAAGCAGCGTGCAGATGAGGAAACCCTAAACCGTTTATTAGTGGCACTTTGCACCCTTCAAGCAGAGTGGAGCCACTGTAAATAATGGCTATAGCAGACCGGGCTCAGTGGACGGTTTGAAGGGGAGTCGTGCCTGTGCATGTCCTGCAGAACAGACAATGTCTAAACTCAATGCTCACCAAGGAGCAAGGTTCAACATTCCTGGCAACACTGTCCTTAATACGACGACTTTTCCTTAATAAAAAGTACTGTAGGTGCCACGATAGGAAATAGCAGTTCATTATAACATAGGCCTTAGTTTTATGAGTTTGATTATAATTAATAGCAACATGGCAACAAATGAGCAATATTTGCAGGTTAAAGCTGAAGTAGTAAAAATATTATGAGGCATGGAAAACAGAGGTCAGAGGCAGAAAACGTGAAAACACAAAGCATTAATTGTCAGGCTTCATTTCACAGACTACAGGCCGCATGCAGTAAAAAGGGCTTTATCCTCCAAGCTGAGGTTCGTGCTGACTAAGCTGTATTAATGTAAAGGATCAAATTCACATCTCACAATTGAAATATTTATTATCACCTGCAATTAACACCCACAGACACCAGGAATATTACAGTAGGATATTCAACACGGCACAACTTTACTGTAACTTTAAGCACATAAGCATCTCAATCTGAAAGGTACAAGGCTCAGGGGGAGAGGGTTTATGAAAAGTCAGGATATTATTACTGCCCAGCTGGGGCCACTAGTGATGCTAGGAGTCACTTGCCTGTGGCCTCAGAGGTACTTTACTGCACTTAGCCTGTAGGGCTGAGGTAACAGGAATGACCTCACTGTCTCCAGAAATGCTGGGGAGGGTCAGTGCCACACAGTTGCCAGACTTCATTGCCCACATGAGTAGGAAATTACTTCACTCTCTCAGTTTTCGTAAAAAAAAAGGCCTGTTTACCGGTCCCACTCCCGGGAGGAGGTCAGTGTGCGGTTGGCACATTCAATCACAGCTTGAGACGTTTAACGTAACTAAAAAAAAAAAAAACCCTCTAAGGAGTTTTGTTCGCGCTCCACACCTGTATTTTTGTTACAACACCTGGTTGCTACGGAAACGGCGAGAGTGCTAATTTTGTTTATTTTTGCACTTGGTGAATCAATAGGTTGTGTCACTCCGGCGTCGACTCCGCGAACGCAGCACGAAAAAATCAGTTCGCTGTGAACGTGTCCAGCAGCTGTAAGACAAGCGAGCTGAACACCAGCAGCCGGAATAGAAGAGGAAACCAGGTGCTTACTGTATCTATACAGTTGTGGTTCAGTGATCAGTTTCATTGTACATCAAAATGCTGCTGCACAATAAAGTTCTTATATTGGACTGCGTGTGTTTTGGCTTTTGAAATAGAGGAGCTGTGGCAGATTAAAGTGTTTGACTGAGATTAAAACCAAACAATATTCATAGTTCTTTACCGTGTGACTGGGTCAATAATGTTGCCTTTGGCAGAGCTAATAGCGCAAATGAGCCATGTGCTCTTGTGCTGTGTGATATCGATGGCCAAAATCACCACCGCTAATGTTTTCGCTCAGCAGGACTCTTCTGCTATTGAGTACTGTGCTCTCACATCTGTAGGATTGTACTGAACTGTTTCAAGGCAAAGACCAATAACCATATAAATGCATGCAGATACTCGTTTGTAACAGGAAGCTCAGTTATCGTTTGGTTTCCACAACTAATGACTCTGATTTAACAGCAAGCTGTAAAGTATTAGGAAGATCAGCTTCCTACAGTAAATATTAAACACATGTTTATGTTTAGATCCTTTAATACTGAATCAATATCAACCCAGGAGACACCACTTATGCTGCATCTGGATGAGTCTGCAGGATGTAATTTATTTATTTTAAATATTTTCAAAATAAATGTCTACAGTCTCGGGCAGGTCTAAGGTTCCTGGGCTGATGCTCATTCTGTCATATGTACAAAGTTGCCTTTGTTCGGACAGTTCAGCTCTCTGCGAGTTTGTTGTGAGACGGGATCAGCTCACTTTGTTTTTCTGGTCTGGGGCCTTTTTGAGTTTTGATCTCATATAGAACGGGTGAGCAAGTGGTTGGACGGCTTTGTTGTTTTCTGGCCTGTGGGTAGGCTTTACGAGCCTGAGAGCCAGGGTGGTCTTACAGGCCAATATAGCCTCTGATTTACTCGCCCGCCTCACAAAGCCATTTGTGTAACTTTGCACATTTTTCGATGATAAACCTAAATACCATTAGATTGTCTTTGGCCGGATGCCAAAGGCCGACACTGACCTTATACAAAGTGTTGTGTGGTTGGGTGAGAATCATGAAAGTAAGAATGTGCAGCTTCTGGACATTCTCTCACAACTGATCCCAGAAGAAGTTGATGTGTGGTTGCTATAGCGTTGTAATCTCTTTGTGTATGATCTCATGGCTTCTGAAACATTTTAATTTTCATGCGCTGTGAAGGAACTTGTTTGAATTTATGTTAAGAAAACAACCACAACTTTACAGCAACAGGAAGGTTATTTGTGAAAGTATCTATCAGCAGGATTTGAAGCTCTGTGTCACTACATCCTATAGACACACACACACACACACACACACACACACACACACACACACACACACACACACAGCGCCATCCTTTACAAGTACACAATGACTCCACGCCCACTTTTAGCCACCCAGTGGGAACGTGTTTTTCAAGATCATTTGAAGCCAAAATATTTGAGCTGCATGAGTCCTCGTATGATGTTCTGCCAGAAGGGAGTAGAGAACTGCTGAGACCCTCAGACAAGGACTTCAATATTCCCATAATTCAACAGGGCCAAAAAACATTCACTGTTGTTCCACATAGTAACGCAAACAGGACGTTGACGTAGTCAAAGAAGGTTCACGTCACATATTGGGATATTGTTGTTAAGTAGCCACGTTTTTTATTGTTACATTGTTAATTTTCATTAATGCCATCTTTCAAGTCTTCAGTGTTTATTAATAATATACTGTAGTTAGCCTAAAAGACCATGCAGCTGAATTGCTGCTGCACAGTGAGCGTAGACTCCTTATTTTGAGTCAATCCCACATTACGCTGCCTTGCTCTATAAAAAAAACCTAAAACGCGAAAATAGTCCACGTGCTTTTTTTAAAAATGAACACCCGGATTTTTAGGGAATTTTTACAGCTTTTATTATTACAGTATTTTTAAGTATTTTGAAGAGACAAACCGACACATTTACGTTGTTTAATTGTATCTGCTTTTGAGATCTGTTGGCCTGAACAGAGTAAATTTAGAAAATCACTACAGTATCTCAGTCAGTTTGTGCATGTTCTGCCGCAAACACATAATCCTAAACCACAAGGGATGCGCATGGAAGCTTCGTGAAACACACTGTAAAATCATCTACCTCCTAACAGATTACAGTCGTAAAGCAGGACGCAGCACTTCTACACTCGCAGTGACTCCTACAGTAAATCTAACTCCGATCTCTTCTACAGCCACATGCTTTTGTAGTTTCTAATATTAGATCAGCTGACGCTCCCAACAATAACACTCCCTTTTCCTTTTATTTACTTTAGGCATCTCTGTCTCGTAGGTTTCATGGTGAATAAAAAGCTGTCTGCTTTGGTGGTGCTGGTCAGCAGCTGCAGCTGCGGGTTCGGATCTTCGTCTGGCCAAGCATCATTTCACTTCATCTTTCCTCAGTCTCTCATAGCAGCGACTTGACATGGATCCAATGAGCTCCCCAGATATAACAGACACTGCAGTTAGATTTCTAAGTCAAACCTGTGACCAAAGATAAAAACAGTAGCTTTCTTCCAAATGCAGACATTTATTATCTTATTAAATGGAAACTCCTCAGCAATAAATATGTGATATTTACAACCAACAAATGCACAGTATGCTTCCGTGTCACATATACTGCAGATGAATGCACCTTTGTTTGGGATGACAGCTTGGGGATTCCTAAACTGTGACTCCCTCAGTAGTTTGCAGTATCGTTTTGCCGCTTGTTTCCTCCTATGCAATTACAGTGCTCAAAGTGATTGAAAAACACTGGTGTAATGTCTCCAGTTTCAGGTCTGCCTTTATGCTGGACAGTAAATCTGTCTCAGCCATTGGTCCGCTTAAAACCAGATAAGGCGTCATTCCAGGCCTCACACAAGTCTGATGTCAGAGCCACTAATGACTGTGCTGGCTTTCGTATCACAGGAAATAAAGTGTTCAATGAGCCTAGAATGTGCTGATATTTATAGGCAGGTAGGAGCTGAAAATATCAAATAACAGCTTGGACATGTGCGACTATCAGATTTGCTGAACGTGTAAAGCCGCTCAAATCATATATCTTTAAATATGAGGAAGACATTTTCCTGGAGCTTATTCCGTCACATTATTTAGACTTCGCTCAAGCTGACCATTAGAGAACGTGTGTTTTCTATCGACAGCGGGGGGCGTTTCAGCACGAGCGCTTACTTGTATTTATCAGGCTTTTCATGCTGTACCTTTTCAGGTCAGCAACAATGTCAACTCTTGGATATTTTTTTGTCTTTGCACCCAATTATACCCGTGCTCTGAGCCAAGGCGCCTGTTTTCCCCTCGGCCTTTGCGCAATAGAGAGGAGAAGCAGAACAATGAAACAGCCCCGCGTGAAACCCGAGCACCGTTTAAGCTGTCGCATCATAAACCCCGGGCTGTAAAGTGAAAGCCTCCCATGTTGATGGGCAGTTAAAACATGTGGGGTCCCGAAGCGTCACTGTCAAACTGGCTTTGGGTTCAACCAAGCACCTGGACTCCAGGACATGAGGACAGATCAAATGCTTTACTTGTTTAAGTTCGTACATCGTCTTCAGTTCATCCCAGTGGAATAAAATGAGCTTGAGACTTCAATCTCAGCAGAAGCTTAGAGTGATAGAACCGGCTTGTCATCTGGAAATAAGTCATGGCAGTGTTTCAGGCTGAAATAGGCCTTGTCATTGTTTTTTTTGTTTTTTTTGCTGAGACGTGCCTTTCTCAGCACCGACCTGTCTGGCGGCGCTTCCTGTCCCTCAGCTCCCCCATGCGCGCTGCTATTAGTCCGACCAAATGGCCCCGGTTCACCGGTGGTCTCCCCTAATAACTGCCACTGATGGACGGCCCTCGCTGCTTGTGGCCTTGGGCTCCACATCCAGCGAGCAGGCCAAGCACACTTCACTGTAACATACACAAGGAAAACGCTTAACGGCTGTAACACGAGTATGGAGCGAAGCAGATCGTAATGACTTGAAACACATCTAATTAAGAGAAAATATTGTCGGGCCACCAGTTGCTTTGGGGTTGGTCTCCTTGGCGGCACGGTGGAGGTATGATGGGGAAAAAAGGGGGAAATCTGAGCCGCAGAGTTAATCTGGATAAGTAAGACATGTTTACACCATAACTGGGGTCTGAATATTCTCCAGTGCACTTTGGTGAATTAGAGTTTCAGTGCTATAATGAGGTGTACGTGCTTTTTAAATGTGATTTACACAATTCCTCAAGCATGTTAAAATGACCTAAACAGAAATATGATCTTTCTAATTATGCGGGGAGCGGGCCCAGTGTTTGTGTAGCCTGTTGGAATGCGTTAATGACACCGGTGCCAACGGTGAGGATGATTATAACGATGGGAGGCATGATGTTGATGAGCGTGATAATCTATACAACAATCATGATTGTGGATAATTAAAATATTAAGGTATCAATAAATATTTACAAACAGAAAGGCTTGCCTTGATGATTATTGAAGTTGGGCAGTCTCAGTATTTGCTCCAACACTGTTGGGGCGTCGTGACACATTTTATTGGGTGTTTCTAAAATGGATCTTTAAAATTCTCTCTTGTGTGGAGTTTCTGTATTCAATATCTATGTCACAATCCCCCACAGTCTAAACAAAGTTATTTGAGTGAACTTAACTAAAAAAAAAACATCTCTCTTTGGTATTTTCTATTTGTAAAAGCACATTCCTTGTGATATTAGTGATTATATGGCTATGAAAAGAGCTCTTGCCTAAAATATGCTCTTCGGTGATGGCAGGCTGAATTCCCCTTTTCCCATGGGCACACTGAAAGTGGCCGTCTCTGGCCTGTGTGAGGGAAGGGGATAAGGAGGGAGCCTTCAGTCTGCGGTGCTCAGAAGCCCCAGCCTCGACCTCACTAACAGCACAGGCTCATTCCAGTCTTGGCAAGAACTTAGACTCTGTTGCTCCGTTTCCCCTCTGGCAGCCATGAAGTGCTGGCGGGAAGATTCAGGACAACATGAACCCTGCTGGCGCGGAGACCAAATTTATATGTAGCTATTCAAGTTGTGGCCACTGGGCTGTAGCTGCAGCCTCCGCCTGTGACCTGCTCACATTCTGACAATCGCAGAATCTGAATGATAAGTTGAGCACGTGTCCGCCCCTCAGCGAGAGCGTTTCCTGTTTCCCATGAATCAACACTTTTGGTCTTTGGGCGCGAATCAATATGCTGGAGTTCTCACCCATTTTATTACAGCACAGATGCTGCAACGAGCGAGGGAAGGGTCGAGGGTGGCTGCCCAGTAACAACAGTGTTGTGTCCTCATGCCTCGAGGTATTTTGGGACTTGGCATCTAGACGATAATAGTCCTAAAAAGGCCCATTAATAACAGCAGACTGCTGAATTCAGAGCCAGTCACCAAGAGAAGGCAAAGATGCACAGACAGCAACGAGGAGCTGATGGTTTAGGGCTAACGTTATAAAAATCAAACTGGGCTGGGGTGATGAAAATGCAGCTTCCTACCCTTCTTTTTGATGCACATACGCTTTGAACCTCTGCTTGCGTAGTTACCTGTCATAAAGTCCTTATCAGAAGGAAGCATGTCGATGGCACATGTCAGCGGAGACTCGTAAAAGTCCAGTGACACTCGGCATCTCTTCCACAGCAAGAATTACTGAGTCAGCTGTACAGCGCCTCTGTCACTCTCTCTCTCTCTCTCACACACACACACACACACACACACACACACACACACACACACACACACACACACACACACACACACACACACACACACACACACACACACACACAGCGATCGCATTCCACAACACTGACGACCATTTGTGGCTACTTGATGCATGTTAGATAATAAAAAGAACATCCTCTTTACATACTCCTTGTGGTTTCTGGGGGAGGGCGGGGTGGTGCCGGGGTGGGGGGGGTCGATATGCCTTTCTTGTGTTTTGCTGAGTTCAGGTGACTGTCATGATTAAGTTAAATGAGCAGAGGAGGATTTACAGTCCCCCTATGTGGAGAGATAAGGCGAGAGGAGTGACTCTGACTGACAGCGCATGCCTGGGAGGGAACATAAGCCACCTGATGGAGGGAGCTTTTCAGCTTTCATAATCTCTCCCTCTTCCTCCACCGCGTTCATCACCACCCCCCCCACCACCTTGACAGGTTACCAACACTAAAAAGAGCCTCTGGTGGTGAAGCCTGCCTCTGAAGCCGAGCACCGCATCACTCCTTCCCCTGTGCGTCCGTTACTCACCTTGTAGTCACTTTCAGTACACCCAACCCCCCCACCCCCCCGCGCTCTGGTTTAACAGTGCCGTTTCTGTGTCCACCCTCCAATTCCCTTAAACACACCCCCTTAACTCTCCTCTCTCCTCAGTCTGAAATAAATCAATGCTGGTTGGAGCTCAGTTGTAATAAATCAGGCCCTGTCCTGGACTGGAGCCTGCCCAGTCAGCCTGTCACTGCCTGGCCTTCACTCAGGATTAATTAAAGGCCTGATATAAAGCCCAGATGTGCTGGAGCAAGGGAGCCCTGAACCCCTCTGAGCTGCTTTAGGCTCTCTCTCTCTGCACACACACACACACACACACACACACACACACACACACACACACACACACACACACACACACATACACACACACGCATGCATGCACTGTACCTCAACTTGTGCACACACAGCATAATCCGAAGGAGCGCGCACCTTCCAACGTGTGCTGCCGGTTGCAAAAACACACACAGGCATAACAACACATTCACTCTCCACATGTGTCCACGTCCCCGCTGCAAGTCTCATATTATTAAATGATGCTCTCCTCCGCTGTGATATTCGTCAACAAAGCGAGCAGAGGCGGGGGGGGGGGTCCTGTAATACGACTTTTATTTTTCATCTGTACGCTGCATCACACATTTACAGGAGACGCCGGGGACGCACGGGGGCGGCTCTTTTGACCGCGCAGGCTGCAGAAATAAGTGGGTTTACTGTGTGTTGTTAGGTGAGTGACAGCTGGAGCGCGCCCAGGGCTTATGCACGTCCTCCCCTGATTGAGTCATGACTGCAGAAGATAAGATAGGAAGTTATAATGGGTGAAATTATCTGGTGACTTTATATTGAGAAGTAGCTATAAGATAATTAAGGGAGGTACATTTGCAAGTAAGGGACCGTGTCTGCTCCTGAACTAACCTGTGTGGCTATTCTACACAGCTGACAGAAAAATATGAAGTAACGGATCAAAAACTGCCCTTTGCACATTTTATTCTTAACTGATGTGGACATTATATGTTGCTAAACACACAAGAGAGCAAATGCTAAAGGCAATTCCTCACCTTTTGACAACAGGTTTAAACCTATTCTACCTTGGCAGTGACAACGTTTCTGAAGGCTGTTAATTGTGCTTCCAAGCCACCGGACTCTTTCCGCTCCTTTACAGGTCCCTTGGTGGGGATTGGTGGAGTGGTATTGCTCCGAGATGGGGGAGGGGGGTTGCTCTAACTTGAGGGGTCAAGGGTTGTAAGGCATACTTTATTGCATGATGACTGAGAGGGGGATTAGATGAGTAAGATATCACTCTGTTTTCTGGTCACGGCTGAGTGAGGTTAACCCACAGTGGCCCTGGGACCTGGGCTGAAGGGGGGGTGGGGGGTGAGAGAGGGTATCGCGAGGGCAGGGGTGGCTCGGGGGACTACTGGGCTGATTCCTGATAGCCACAGAGTGGTCTGGCCTTCGCGTTCTGTGGCAAATGCTCACACAGGAAATTAGGGGTCTGTGCTTCCCTTTTTCACACGAGCTTCTCTTGCACACAGGCTCCTTCTTTCATTTCTGCGGATCAGCTTGACACTTCAGAATGCACCGAGGACTGTTTTCACTGAATTAGCATATGCTGTTTCAGAGTAAAAAGGAAAAAAACCTGCCATTACAAAGACTAACGTTTCACCTCTGGAGCTTTTTTCCAGCATTGTCCTGTTCCAGAGTTAAAGTACACACGGTGGAGCCCATTTATTTGTCTGGCCTGTAAGATGTCTGCACCCGTAACACATTTATTGTTTAAAGTTCAGGACGCGAGTCACGTGACTGTCATCCTTCTTCCTATCTCTGCTTGCAGGGGCTAGCCCAAAGACGCGGGGGCCCGCGCAGTCAGAGATCATGGCTTAAACAGATTGAGGCCATTCTCCCGTGTCAGATATGATATAGTCGCTCGGTGCCTAATGGGACTGGAAAAAGAGGTAAACATGTCCTCGACCCTGTGAATTCCATTACATAAAGAAGTTGATTTGCAACTGTGGCTACGCTAACAGCAAAGATGGAAGTGAACTTCCCAGATAAGCGCCAGGCTTCGCCATTCAGTGAGGAGCAACCAATGTAAACAAACCGCCGTGCGTTATGTGGCCAATGTAACATGACATTAACATGTTTTGGTCTATCATCAGATAATCCACTACTGCCTCTGCAGAGCATTCTCATTTAGCCCCTAAGATACAATCAACACCCAGGATGAATGTAACTTAGCATCCAGGCGTTAAATCAGGAAGAAAAATAAACCTGGAGAGTAATTGCTGATATGTTCCTAATGTGCCCCCTCACCCCTACCTCCCCTTCTCTGTACCCCCTGCTGATAGGCCACCCCTGATGGCTGTCACACCTGGTGTTGAAGACGGTAGGGTGTATTTTATCTGCTCAGGACCCATTGGGGGGCTATTCGTCTTCCTCCAGACTGGTGTTGGGAGGTCAGGGACAATCCCTGTGTTTATCCCCCTGTCTGTCAACGCTGTGCACATCCCTGGAGGTTCTCCTGCATCTCCCCCGTGAAAGTGAGGCACACTTACACTGCTGGGCTGAAACGCTTAACCCGAGTGGGAAATACGCCTCGTGACACAGTAAATAGCGGAGTTTTTCAAAATGGCCTCCTTCGTGAAGTGGTTTTATTTGTTTTGCTTTTCCATATACTCCGTTGTTCAGATACCGAGCGGCTGCAGTGACCAGCAAGAGCCCTGTTTATCTACTCGGCGTTGCACTACTGGTTCTGCCTGCACACGTGTGTCTGGGATTCTGGGATAGTTCCCCTGGGTCGGCGGACCACACATGAGGAGAACCTGAACTCAGCACTCAAACTAGTTCTTCCGTGACAAAAACAGAAAGAAAAACAAAATAAAATGCACCAAAAACAAGTAGCTGTATAACAAAACACTGAAAAGACTTTCTATCAATTTACTTGGAAATACAGAAAGTAATGCTAGAATAAACAAATGTTTGCTTTATTTTGCACTGACCACTTGAGCTTTATCCAACTTTAGCTCCTCTTTAGCTTTAGCACCACTTTAGCAGGCTACTGTCTGTCTGTCTATGAGAACCATTCCCTCAGTGAAGCATTTGCAATCAAAAATGAATCCAAGCAGACCTGAGTTTGGTGCAATCAGCTCAGCAATGTCTTAGAAAGAAAAATAAATACATTTTTGCATGTTCAAAGCAGAAAAGTAGTGAAATGCAAAGCAGGAAGGAGGGAGGGGACGGAGAAAACGAGTGAAAAAGGAAAGGGAGGAGTGTGCGAGCGTAGACGCTGAAATCTGACTCACGGGTTTGCACTCTTGCCTCTCTCTCTGGGACTCCTCTACTTGGCTTCGACTTAATTGCGTCCCGATATAAACAAGGGGGTTAGTGTGAGAGCAGACCAGCAGCTGAGGGGCTCAAGTAAAGGGCCAGACTGGGGATTGAGTTCAGAGGGGAAGGACTTAACACAGAAACCGATATGAAATATGCAAAAACGTAGACGTGGGATTGAAGATTGAAAAGAAGAAATTACAGACAGAGGCGGCGACAGCCCTAACGTGTCACGGCTCCCGTCAAAGTCAGCTGGACCGGCGTGTGAAGCGGCTCTGCCGGGCCGTGATGCCAGAACCGGGGCATCAGACAGTAGCCCTCCTGGCTCCAGCGCCGCCATGGCTGCTGCTCCCAACATCTCTTTCACAGATGCTCCCCTCTGATCGATTTGTTCCAGACTCCTCAAACAGACAGCTACGGATAGGGTTCCATTATAAGTGATCTCTGCTCACAGTCTTAAGCCCACCAATCTGAGGCAAATGCTGACGAGGTGCACCTCTGGATTAGTTTCGCAAACTAACACAATAACCGGGGTAGGGTTGACCTATGGGATCCGTTACAGTAGCGGCCTTAAAAGCCTGCGGCGATGAGATGTTAATGGTTGACCATGGAGGATCACGGAGAGTAGGACAGAGCAAATTACACCGTTAAAATAGAACTGATAGGGGTTGCTAAAAATTTGTAAACTTATTAAAGATAAGATTAGCATTAGATGACTAGTTAACATAATACCAGTATTTAGTTAAAGATAATCAGCAGGTTAGTTTTACTTGGTGTAAAGACTGGGAATGTAGCTAAAGTACTGTAGCCCAAAATCGACATCTTGAACGCCATGAATGCATTCTTCTCTTACAGTCTGCCATTCAACGTCCAGCTTTTCCTCCCCTGGCACCTCCTGACACCTTGTGTGTGTAATGTATTATCCACATCGTACAGCACATAACAAATGAGGTGGAGCCTGCAGCGGACAAGCTAGCCTCGGCGAAAAGAAGGCGGCGTCCCCCGTCACCCCGTGAACTCTGCCTTGGACCTCTCCATCTGGGCCCCGGAACCGTTGGCCGGTGTCATTACGCACAGCGGGCGCCATTAGGACGCCGTTCTTACCGTGCCAGCATGCGAAAGTGCTCAGCGCCGGTGAAGTGCAACCTTTCAGGAAAGGAAAGAGAGCAGAAATGCCTCATACTGTCTCACTTAATACTCAGGTTGTAAAACTACCTAAATTTACTGCAAGTGAACAAACAGTTTGTATACTCCAGCCGTTGAGCGTAAGCATGTGTGATAAATTTTACTTAAGTAGATTTTCAGATGCACTCGATTTTGTTTCAGTGCGTAAAATTCATACAGAATGAATAAACTACTCCTATATATTCAGACACTGTACCGGAGAAGAGCCCTCAGCAGCTAATCAATTAGAACGTGGGCTGAAAGCTGATATAACTTTGAGACAAACTGTATGTTTTCTCACAGTTCTATACAAAGTGGGCTATGAGTGTTCCCAGGAAACTGGTATTTGGCGTGGCACGCTAGGCGGCAACATGGGCCGACTCAACTGGGACAAATTGTGTCTTGGGCACCTGCCAGGGTGTAAAATGCCCAATTTTACTTCCAGCTATTTAGGCAGCAATCATGCACAAGGTCAGGCCAGCCTCAGCACTTCATTTCTCATCCATTCCGCTTCGATCCCTGACAGCTAAATGACTGACGCTGACTCCCCTGACTCGTGGTTGCAGACATTAGTGTATGTTCTGCAGCTAAAGCGTGGGACACACATGTGTGGCGTCACTCTGAAGCCATCGATCGTGGCCTTACCAGGGATTCATTAGCAATTGCTTTTCATATACACATGCACCTTATTTTACATTAACGGCCAATTAGCAGCTAAAAATGAACCCGTGTTTCATTGCTTAGTCTGTGATTCGGGTTCAGTTCATCTCTGCGCTACTGCTAACAGCAACCGCTAGGGAGCGGATTGTCCTGTTATGTGTGACTGAATGAATAAGGTGGGAGCTACTTCCTGAGGAGCTATGAGGTGCTTCCTGAGTAAATGATTCATTGTGGGTCAAAAGGAGCAGCGGGGATGGATGCGGACAGCGGCGGCTTACACACAGGCGGCATTAGCGATTCTTTACCAACGCACCAGCTGCAATGAGATACGCCTTCCGAAGGATTGAGGGCAGAGCTCCTGTGCTGGATTGACGTGTACTTTACAGGTGTGCCTAATAAAGTGGCCAGTGATTGTAGAGACACGGTGTAAGGATCAGGGAACGTAGGCAGGTGGTGGTGATGGAACTTTTTATCCGGCGCTAAAAGTAAAGTGTGTTTCTCGAGCCAAAAACATCAGCACCACGCCAAGTGCTCGATATTCCTCACTTTGGTGTGCTGTGGGAAAGTATAACAGCACTTACTCCACCTCTAAATCACAATATATTCAAAAGCGGACGGGTATTTGGGACGTTGGATTTACAGAAATGATCACACACAATTGTTAAAGATCAGCAAAGATATGAATGGATATTTAAATAATTTGTCTTCTATCGTAAGCAACCGTGACATCAACTATTTTTCTTGTGTAAAATCCAATAAATTACACTGTTTGAAAGTCTCACCACAGGATTTATAGCCGCTAATCTGAATCCGAATTTATCATAGCAGAAAGCGCTTTAGCATATGTGGAAACCGAACGAGGTGGAAGTCCTGATATTCTATGTCTTGCACGGGGGCAACGCTGTAATGGTTTACCTGATGATACTCGCAGGTACACTGGACATGACACTGAGCGAGCGGCTACTCATTGGCCATCGTGGTCAGACAGTAGCATAAAATAGCCCCATTAAAAGAAAGCTAAATATTGACAGAGGGTTTAGGCTTGGCTGCCTGGAAGTCAAAATTTAACGTTAGCTGCAGGAGGAGCTTGTGCTTTTCAAGACGTTTGGAAGCCCTTGTAGACGAGCAGGCTATGAAAAATCACTGTCGTCCTGCTTTATTCCCCTCGCTTCTGCTTCTTTAATATCACACTTCACTTAAGAAGAGCTGACCCCCATCTTGGGTTGATTATTTAGCTATGCCTTCACTCAACACTCCGCCTCTCTCCCCTCGCTGACCAACCCCCCCCCCCCCCCCCCCCCCCCCCAAAGACCACTATCCTCTGGTCAGATTTACAGCAAAGTGTGTGTGTTCCACCATATTTGCAAAATTCCCCATGTGTCAGCCTCCAGCTCCCCAGCGCAGGGCTTTGAACCTGGCCAATAGCTCGAGAGCACACATAAATCCAGCAGACCCGGAGCAGAGGAGTAGACTGTCTTTACATAGGAGCCTAATTGCTGAACTTTGCCACAGCTGTTTGCCGAGCTGAATGATTTGTCAAAATTCCTGTCTCTTAGTCATAAATTAATCAGCCGGCTTGGCCAGGCAGGGAACATAAAAAGGGTCCTATTTGGATTCCCGCGGCCGGTAACCGGACCTTTTTTTTTTCCATGGCAAAGTTACCTGACATTTCTCATTCCTTCTTAATATAATAATGAACTAGACGCACAGAGCTGCTGTGATTCTAATGTGACGCGAAAAATTCACATGGCAAGAAAATGGGGGCATTTTCACGAAATTCACGTCAGGGGTGATTTTTTCACGACCACCTAGTTCGTCAGACTATGAAATAAAGGGTATGATAGGAAAAAGTGAGTGCACTGTCCTATCAGCAGCCAAAGTGGGTTTGTTTTGACTCCATGTTCTCTTTGCACTCGGACTGACCCGCTGCTAAACTGACTGAGCTCACTAAGGCTTTTCCTGGCTCACACTCGCTTCTATCCCATCACAGTCAGCTTCTTAAAACCGTCCATGACTTTTATTATTTCCCTGGTTTTATCTGTTACTAATATGCATTGGCAAAGCACATACTGAGTGGGGACGTTATATAATAAGGGCATTCACCCTGGAACCATGTGCTTAAGCTTTAATTGACGACACAGACGTCGCTTTATACTGTCACATGCTACAAATGCACTTTTTTTTTTAAAAGGTTTTTCTTTTCTACGTTTAGACGCTACAAGAACACATTTCCCCCCATGCATGACTGTGATATTAATTGAAAAGTGTCAAATAATGCAACAATCCAAAAAGTATTTTCATCATGTTTGTGTTGTAAAGTCACACGCTCTAGTATATCTGCACGCTGCCACATTAATCCACGCGCCTTCAGCTTTTCCAGCCACATCAAACCGGGAGCCAAGATCTTCACCCCAGAACTTGTCATGAGTGAGCACTTTGTGCTCCGAGCTCAAAATAGCACGCAGCTCTTAATTATTGGGTAAGGAGCAAAAACACAGGTGTGGAATCCCGAGCGCGGGAGCAGGCCTGCCGCAGAATAAAGCCGCTCTTGTCCCAAACAGCCAGCTTCGCGGGCCAGATCCACGCCAGGCTTTGAACTGAAGAGCGCCCGGCCTGCTTGGTGCCACGGCTAAAAGGGAGCTTTTGAGAGGTGTGGAAATGAAACGTCCCGCATCAATCATGCCTTTCCACCTCTGAATTATTCACTAGCTGCTGTTGCTGTTGCGTATGTGTAGACGACTGGGCCGGCTAGTTGTGTGCGTGGCTCTCTCAGTTGCAGCACATGTACAGTAGACGCCTCATCATGTCTCTTATGCTGCAGAAGGACAGTACGTGTGGATGTGGGAGGGCAGCGACAAGGAGCCCATCTTAGTGGTGTCTGCCACACACAATGAGCGCTCTGTTTCGCTGGCTGCTGTTCTGCTGCCGTGGATCAGGTGACCGTGTTTAATTCCAGGCTCTTGGCTTCTCCCCTGCTGCTCTGATTTTCTCCCCTCAGCACGTTCCGTGCATTTATTGGGCCAGCGGGTCCATCCAGCGACATGGCTTTAGTAGGACCGACCCCGGCGCGGCGCCGAGGGCTCAGAGGAGACGTGGATGCAGTGAACGAACTGTAAGGATTTAAATGATCAGTGAAAAAGAATTTGGACTGAATACTAAAATTACCTTGTTAACGTTTTTAAATCAGCAAAAATTATATTTTGCTTATCCTGCTCAAAATTTGATTCATCACGTATCAAACTAATCCATTCAGTATTACTTTTCATGAGTGGGAGACAAAGCTTCTGACTGGAATCTATTTTAACAGCAAAAATAATGACACAGACTCTGTGTCTTAGTTTCAGTGTGCAGTCTGAAGCCAAAAGATCTGCCTAGTTGTGTGTGGCCCACACAGGAAATTAAGAAACCTCTGAAGCTTTAAGCATATTTGTGTCTGAATTATCTTGGAACAGTGGATTTAAACAAAAGTGAAACAAGGTTCAGCATGTGCTCATCGTGGACATGTGTGGTCAACAACAGCTTCCAGCTCAAACGCAGATCTTTATTTGGCTGTGAGGACGTATTGCTTTTAAATACATGCCTTCAGTAAAGTGTTTTTTAAACGGTGGAATGTTTTCGTTGTAATACTCCCAAAGAGTGTTTATTTGAAAAATGATTTTAATATTTTTAGATTTGTTTTCCCTGTTGCCTTTACCTGCTTTTCGACCCATTACTGAAGATCACCTCCCTTTAAATCTGAAACACATGATAGTGTTTAGTCGAGACGAGGTGAAATTAAAAGATGCAGATGAGACCTTTTTGGAGCTTCAGCCAATCACTGCAGCCTCATCTTAGTCCCTGTAACATCCTCCGTGGGCAGAGTTTACACAGATGGTTCTTGTGTCTCTGGATTAAAGAGCATATTTCCTCAATAAGTGAAAAAAAACAAAGACTTCACTGAACTTATTATGTCTTAATTGAGGACACCTACATGGATGTATATTTGTGTGTGAGCAAACGTGGATTTCTTTTTGTGAGGGTGGAGCATCATGATGAAGAAACAGAGCATCAGGTACAGTGGGTTCACCACATCTAAACATCACATTACATTCACTGTGAACCCTAAACGTTTTTGTTTAACACAGAGTATATTTTTAAAATCTTGATGGAAGTTAAGTGATGTTATTTTTCATCAGCTCTAGATCTATTACAGTACAGTAGGTATTAACAGCCTTTTAATGCAATTACTGTAGAGATATGTGGCATGTTTATGTTTCATGGCTATAAAAACCAACAATACAAATGCTAGTGGTTTTAAAATAAAATTTTATATTTCACTTTTATAAACATATTTGTCTTAGTTTTATAAAAATTTTTGTTTTGTAAAAATCATAATTAAATTGAAACTTTAAAGTCATTACTTGATTTTTACAAATTAATAATGTTCTCAATATACTTTGAAAATTTAACACATTTTATCTTCTTATCCCTAAATTGACCTTATTATCTGCATGAATATTTCAAACCTCATTGTTAAATACTTTCAGCAAACACTGATATTTCTGTGGCAGTGAACCGTTAAAAGTGAAAAAGAAAAGCAAAACATCAACATTCCTTCATGTTCACAGAGGTGGTGCAAACGTAAGCAAAGACAGAAACGCTGGAGACGAGCAAGGCTTAAAGTATACAAGTCATTCCTGCATGTGGCGGAGTGTTAACAGTGGTGGTGGAGCGGGCTGGACTGACGGTGCCCTCCAAGGTGAGCGCCGTCTCCAGCCAGGCAAAGGGGACCATGGGAAAGCTCACATGACGATTAATCACGGCTAATGAGCTGGAACAGTGTAGCTTGAGCTGCCTTCCATGACCGTCTAACCCCCCCTCCACACACACACACACACACACACACACACACACACACACACACACACACACACACACGAACATAGACACACACACACACAAACGAACAAACACACACACACACACACACACACGAACATAGACACACACACACACAAACGAACAAACACACACACACACACACACACACACACACACACACGGACACACACGGACAATGACACACACACAAACGAACAAACACACACACACACACACACACACATACACACACAAATACACACACACACACACACACACACACACACACACACACACACACACACACACACACAGTGTGAAGGGCACAATAACACACATATTTTTACTTGTAGTGTTAGCTTACCATTACATCCAAACACGGCCGTTTGATGAAATAAGAAACACATTTAAGGCATTGTCCCGATTGTTTTTTAATATTGTTTTTAATATTGATCTCGTTCCTTAATTAGCCCATAATTATAACCTAAATGCATTAGTTACACTGAAGGAAATTGTTTTTAAAAAGTTGTAAGAAACGATTCTGTCGAACGTCTTTCTTCAACTGTGAGCGGAAACATGCAAACCCACTATTGTGTGTTCACAGCTTTTGGCATCAGAGTGACCCGTACAGTCAGTGGGTTGTAATGAACAGAGTTTAAACAAACAACGAGCAGAGCGACGACTGATGGAAGGAAGAAAACAGAGATGTGATGTCACGCGGAAAGTGACGAATGACCAAGTATCGACCTGATGTTGATAAATACGCTCCAAAGTATTTTTCAGTGCTGAAAGACGCTCCATGCCGTATGACTCCCTCCTGTGTCTGAATCCTCTGTCCTTCACTGTATATATTTTATATGACCGCTCAGTTATAACATGAAACACCCAGGTGATACAGGCAAAAAAAAAAAATCAGTACTGTAAAATAGAAGCGTCATCCATTTCAAGGTTCTATGTGGTGCAGCTGTTATTATTTCATGTTACAAATGGCAGACCGTACATAATGCGGTTTCCCGACCTCGCTCTGGCTACCGAGGGAGCTACAGCTGTGGCTCCCTTACTGTAACATTAATCCCTGTGGCACATATATCTTGAGCGACGCCTCTGAGCGCAGACTGCAGTGATCAATCCAGGAGGCGGGCACGCGCTCGGCACGACTTGCGCCGAATCTCCACCTGCCCCTCGTTCCCCGGGCAGGTGATGCCACGGAGGAGCCCGCCGTCGCCCCGGTCCCCGCCGCTCGGAAAATAGATCCATTTGTTATGCGATTAGTGTCTCTATGGGTGGAGGTCAAGAGGGCGCGGCTGTCTGTGTGCCATTGTGTAGCCCTGTAAATCACTGCAGCCCACGCGTTATATAAGGAATCTGAAACCTGCAGACCGCACTGAGGAATGTATACCTGAGCACTTATGGATACGCACACACAGACCCGTCCACAGACAGACACACACCTGTCTGTAGTCTGAGAAGTGACAAATGGAAACTTAAGCAAGTGGTCCCTGCCGTAAATTAGCGGTGTGGGTATCCCTGCATATATCATGCAAATACTAGGAGGTTCAGCCAAATCCACCAACTGCCTATGGCACATCTTACCCCCGAAGGCATCCAAGCCGCAGAAAACCTCCCACTGTAACATGCAGCAGCCAACATGAGTTTTATTCAGTTTAAGGGATTAAAGGACAGTTTGTGTGTTCATTTTCACCAACTAATGTATAGATTCGATCTCCAACAAGATCGTTCCCAGTTATACTACAGTAGTTTGTAACTGTCAGACCGGCCCATGTGGTTTGGTTCCATCATTGTGGGAAGGGAGAAGGGTGGGGTGACCTCTCTGGTGTGTTTCTAATATCTCCTCTAAAGTCCCTGCGGGGCGGACCGACTTGGGTGTTCTTGTGTTGTTATATTTAACAGGTTCCCATCGCAGGAAGTGGCGAGGAGAAAGAAAAGGAAGCGAGGAGGAGAAGCAGGGCTGTGTGACAGCGGAGGATCGTCCCGACCCGGATAAAAAGAGCCACCTCTGGACACGGCCCGGGGTGAGACTCGCGTTGCCCTTTCTCCTCTCCCCTTGCTGTCCTTTTTCTCCACCTTCGTGGGGCGGAGGGGTGGAGGTAATGAAGCTTAAGTGAGCCTGGTGTCTGGTAATGTAATATACACAAAGCCCTTGTCAGGTCTGGATCTAATAATGTGTCATTTACAACGTCTGGAACAGATTGGCCCAGATGATCAGCGTGAACCCTTGCCCGGGTGAGGAGCACTCAGCATCGCCTCAGCCCGGAGGCCTTACAAGCGGCCCGACGCCTCGCCTCATCTCCCTTCACCTTTAACTTCCCCCCAGCTATCCCTTGTAAACGCTAGTGCATGCTTTGCGGGGCCAAATTGCACCGTTTCACACAGAAGGCCCCATTGTTACTTAGCCCCGAAGTAGCGCTATCCTCGCGTGAAGCTACGCTACGACGCAGAAGCACCAAGAGGAGTCCGAACCCGAAGCAACAGCACGACGGAGAAATCGTCAGAGCTAAAATGGAAACATTACTGTCAACAGGTGCACAGTAATACAGAGGACAGCCAGACAAGAGCAGTCGCTCACCTTTAGCGTAGAAAGAGTGTGTCTAATCTTCAGCTATAGATCTCCTAGTCACGACGTGTGGCCTCCTTTAGTAAAGAGCTTCAGAGGCATTCTTCATGTGTAATGAAGGTGTAATACACCCAAAGATCACATTCAAAGCATAGAATTATTTTAACTTTAGATTTGACGGAAAGATTGTGTCTGCGCTGACACCAGCACAGCCACTGCGTATGAGCTCATGTTGCTAACGGCGGCTAGCAGGTTTAGGAAAAGCAGCTCATCTGCAGCATGTGGCTGAAGGAGGTGGCATTTTGTCTCAGCGGTAATTGCATAAAGCGGCTTCCAGCGGAGCTGTGGAGCTGCGGGAGGCGTGGGGCGAAAGGGGGCATGCGTGTGAATTTACCGCTCCGGCCCTGGTCGCCTGGGCCCACACAGACAGGCGGGGGCCCCCGGAGGTCCACGGTGCAGGGCCAGGGAGAAGCCAAGGAGAAAAACACGGTGCAGGCGAGAACGTTTAGCCACTACTTCATCCACAATGTGTGTGTGTGTGTGTGTGTGTGTGTGTGTGTGTGTGTGTGTGTGTGTGTGTGTGTGTGTGTGTGTGTGTGTGTGTGTGTGTGTGTGTGTGTGGAGGGGGGAGGGGGGGGGGGGTCTTTGCCTCCACTGGCCACTGGAATTCTTTAAATGACAAGAGACGGAGGCAGAACAAAATACAAAAATGAGGGAATACAGAAAATCGACTCCAACTATGACATATTCCACATGCGCGATGGTGTGGTTGCCCAGGCGCAGTTGTTCTGGTTCTGGAGGCTCCCCATGAGCACTGCAGCTCCCCTTCGCAGGCCGGACTGATTTAGTACTGTTAATAAACATGATGTACTGCTTACACTGATTGCTTGGACAGGAATGTTTCTTTTTTGACTTCTCTCTTTCATACCTACACGCGGTTTCGCATGTTTGCACGCGGATAAGAGAAGAAGAAGAAGAGGAGCGGGTTTCTGCGTGGTTCAATTATTTAAGCAGAGGACGGGCAAATTCTTCAGGTTTAGCGCCGTGAACCCTGCTTTCCAGTATTAATGCTGCCGCTGTGATTGTGACCTGTCGCTTCCTGGAGCAGCTCCAGCCGCTCCATCCGGTATAAAGGACTTTTCAGTCTCTTCTATTGTAATAATCTCTGCTTTGTGTAGTTTTAGCTGAAGTGGGACAACTGTACCCTTCGTCTACAGATAACTAATGTAATGCTCGCTCTCCTACCTTCTCCAGACTCTCCAGGAACACGCTGTCAGTGCAGAGCCCCACGTGGCCACGCACAGCTGCCTCTTATTACAAACCCACACAGTAGCCATTGTTTTTTACCGGCCCCCTCCTCCGTCCCCCTGGTTTGGTGACAATTATTAGAAATGTGGTCCTAAACGCTCGTGGCAGCATGGAAATAAAAGTATTGAAACCCTGGTTTCGTTTTACAAAGTGCTGTTATTATCTAAAACATGAACAAGATATAATGTCCTAACGCTTGAAACGACCTAGACTATAATCATTTATGAGATCTGTTTACTTATTATATCAGATAAGTTAGCTTTTTGAGGTAAGGCTTCCATGTAATAGTAATATAAGCGTTCATTTTCTATGCTGTAAGGATCCTCCCCGTTGATAGACTTTGACTGGGACCGGGTGAGACTGGTGTTTGTCCATCAACACCAGCTCCCCTTAGCATGATCCTGAGTGCAGGCAGACCACCTCACCCACACCCCGCGCCTGCTGCCAAATCCCGCTCCTGCCCGGAACACCGGAGGCCTAACGGGCTCCCGGTTCCGAGCGAGCGGGGGCCCATTTAAGAGACGCGCGACGCGTGAGCGAGGTGATGAGTTCGTGAACTGAGCTTCGCGCCGTAAGCCGGGGTTCCGACACCGTCTGTCTCTCCGCGGTCTTCGGGTTTCACAGGCCACTGTCCCTCTCATGTCCCCCCCGTCTCCACTCCTCACTTTGTCTCCACGCTCCACTACACCTCTCCAGTTACGTGGCACCACCTCCTTGGTTGTTACCCCCCCCCCCCCCCCCCCCCCCGGCCCCTCTCCTTTGACTCCAGTGCCACCCTTTCTTGCTGAGGAGGGGGGGGGGACTCAGCGCCTTTAATGTGGCCTTGGGCCCGTGTCCCTCCCGCCTGCCAGGCTGATCTGGGAGCAGCGGGTCGCAGCACCATCCTGTGTGATTGATGGCAGGGGTGCCCTCTCCCCTCGCCCTCCGCGCCCCACCCCCGGCTAGGCGGACAGCATAGCATTTCATGAGCTCATCCGTGTGGCGCCCGGGCCCTGCGTCTGAAACGCAGCCACCGCTCCCGTCTCGTCTCGTCCACCACGACTCCCCGGGGAACTGAACATGTGTGACCTTCCTTTACGCACGGCCCTCCAGTGACCTCACTGTATCATCACTGTCTCCAGGCTCAGTCCTGCTGACAGACCAACTCCTGCGCTTTATTCCACATTTTAATTTTCACCATAGTCTAACTACTACTGTTACCTGGATGCCACAGCAGGAAATCTATAAGGCCCCTATAGATACATTTTGATTATTATTATGTGTGTAACCACAGACATCGCACCAGATATTAATGTCTTAATTTAATCCTATTCTTTAAATACCTTAGTTATCAGTGCATGATTCTGTAACCTTTATGATAATATTCACATAATGATAACAGCATCGTTTTCATCTGGGCTCCAACCAACAATAATTTAACTTTGGATTAATCTATCAGACGTCAAAATATAAATTCCCAGCACAATTTCTTTCATCAAAACATTTTTCATATCAAGCTGAGAGGCTACAACTACAGTAGTTGCACTGGAGTATGAACCCAAATTGACTAATGGTTTCTAGGTGTTGTCCTCATACATGCTGTTCATCCAGTTGTCCGCTTTACCTTAACCTCGGGTGAGGCCCGCTCTCCCTTGCATGTGGAACATTCCAAGTGGGAAGGAATCTGAGGACGCCGATCACCTAATCTCTCCGACGGCAACAGCACCTGTCGGGGCAGCGATGGAATGGGAGGAGATGTACCAGATCAGTGGCAACTCTGTTGACCCGATACACTTTCCTATGTATCGAATGGTGCTGGCTGCTATTTGACAACCACTCATCAGTCCAAACAGAGACGCTGAGTGATGGCTTTCCATTAAACTGCATGCAGCCCTGTTCACATGCAAATTATTAAGACACAAATTGATGAACGATCAGCGCATTTGGGCTAATTTCTACCTCAGCTCTGTGTCTCTGACTCACATTATATTATAGTTTTCCTGACATTAGACAGATTTGTGACCAGTGAGAAGACGCACGATGCAGTCTGAGTCGACAAAGACTCCCACCCAGCTGTTCAGGAGGTGAACATGTGCTGTGGAGGAACCTGTGAGACTGAGGGCAGGCGTTGCTGCAGTTGCTGCTTGTGTCTGCACATGGTGAAGGCGTTGAGATATTTGTCTCAGCTACTTTTGCCCTTACTGGGCGAAAGTACTGTCCTCAATGAATAATTTACTTTAAAAAGATATTTATCGGTTGTATAGATGGCCCTATATGTTATATAACGCTTGCCTAAATGCCACTCTTCAGGCCACAGCATGAGTGTATCTCGATAAAGCTCTGCATTGTTCTGGGAGCGAGGCTCAACGCGGCTAGAGGAGGTCCAGTTTTCCCTCTTGTCCAAGGTTATTTAAACTAAACCAACCATTCCTTTAAACGTCTCACATCCCTTCCAGCGTGGGCCACAGCCTTAATGCCTGACAGAGGAACGCTGCTTTGCATGTAGCCTGATTATTATCTGCTACACAAATTGCTAGCAGCTGCTCTGTTCACGGCTGACAGTTCCATAGTTTGTGTATTGAAACTGCTGGAATGTCGACAATTACCACTTTCGCTGTCTCACAAAAACCCTAATACAGTTTACATGAACTATTGGCTTGAAAGTCCTGATTTAAGGGCTTTATGCGCCTCCAGGGCTTGTTCCTGTAAATAACAAATTCACTTTTTTTTTGTTTTTTCTGGACTTTCTGGTAGCAAAGACGAGGGCAATATTTTTATGTAAACGAGGATTTGTTGTGTAAAACCCCTGTTGTGATTAAAGGAATCGCACAAAAAGGCAACTGCCAGCTAACATTTTATTCAACCATATAATGAGGTGCCCTGTAATTCTGATCTGTCACTACGCTTCTTAAGCAGAGGGAAAGAAGTAATAAAGGTGAAGCAGGAGTCAAGTTGCCATCTTGTCAAAAGCTGTGAGCACCTTGCGAGTGGTCGAACAGTTTAACCTATAATTACTCCAATTAAAATAATACTCATATTAACAAAGAAAGATCGTTTCCAAATGGCCTTTCACATGGGCGAGAAAGGAAAAACAAAAACACATGGCACGGCTCGACTCTTGGCACCCGAGCGAAACGTGTCAAATCTGAATTAATAATGTTGCACATAAGAGCATCTGTGTTTTACTATTGTATAATCTATAGAGTGACTTATTTCAGGTTTCAGGAGCACATCTTTTTTGCTTTTTTCCTGTGTTGGTGATAAAAGAGGCTTCTGCTCAGTTTGTGTTCCCACAATGCATGCTGGGAATTCCCCATGTGCTTTATGTGTTTACAGTATGTTGATGTGCGGCAGCTCCAGAAGGTCAAGACGAGAGTGGAACACAGGTCACACCCTGCGTGTGACCACCACACACACACACACACACACACACACACACACACACACACACACACACACACACACACACATATATGTATGTGATCTCGTCCCTCTACTGTAAGTGGTCTCTCAGGGCCGAGAGCAAGGTGTTACAGGAATACAGGGAATATCGCACATGGCCGCCGCAATGTGTCACAACCTTCTTTTGCGCGGAAAATCGCATGGGGTCGACATCAAAGTCAAAAGTATACAGCTCAAATCAAAATGTCAGCCGCGTGCCCTATAAAAATCACTGGAGCCCTCACTCCTGTGATGAGGAGAAACAAGCGCGACTCCAAAGTCAACATCATTTTCTCTCTTTCTTGGAGGAAAAAAAAACCCGCTCACAGGTTTTGCCCTTTTGATGCTCATAGACTGAGGAGCGTTGTTAAGGAGACCTCCAGCACTATTACCGCTCTAAGACATTTCTTTTTTCTTCAGATCTGGCAATAATGGCCTCATGTCCAGTAAGTGCCCTCCTGGTGAAGTATTGATGCAGAGGCCTGTTTTGAGTAAGGGAGTTGTGAGGGAGTGATCAGAGGAATCCTGTGGACAAAATCACACCCCTGACCTCGGACATCGGTGATTGATGTCAAATGTGACCATGAAAACCAGCGGGGGTTGTTGTACTTGTGATTTTATTGGCCACCGTATCAGGCTCCCTCCTCTGAAAAAAAAAAGATATGTACAGCTACAGTATATGTCTTTGTCCAGTACATCCACAGCACCAAATCACACCATAATCATATACTGGGGTTGGGAAAATGAATTTTTGAGACAACAATATGCTGCACAGCACGTTGTGTGACCACAATATTTACACTATACTGTACTTATTCCAGGCTGACTTGCTGGAGTAGTGTCTATATATACAGTACAGTATGTGAAGATCTACAGTACTGGCTTCATATTGTAGCTAGACCCCGCTTTAAGGTTTCTAGTTCACATAAAACATCTATTTCTCTCCATCCACAGTCTGAACCAACAAAACATATTGCCATTACGATCTTAATGCACCATTACATTACATTTGGACCGAGCTGGGACTCAAACACCTATTCAGCTTTGTGCTTCAGAATTAAACAGTCCTACAGAAAACTTGTAACGATGATGTTTATCATATGAGCAAAAAACTGACTGACAAGTCAAAATATTACCATAATTACTGTAATACGTTAATTTCTAAGAGTCTATCTGGGCTGAACATTAAACAAATGCGCTGACAATTAGTCCATGAAGACCATTCCTTAAAAAATGTTTTGTTTCTGAATGGGAAAATGAACAATTACATGATCGATACCAGGCACTGACATTATTTTAAGCCCAGGCAGTTTAAGATGTTGCGCTTTGTTGCTATAAACGCAGTGAATTGTGAAACGAGGATTTTGTTGGTGACCAATTCTCTTTTACAACATATTTTGTCTGGGTGGGACTCAGACAAACGCTGTGAGGGGAGAACCACCTACACACAGTATATGTATGCGCTGCCTTTGTGTAGCTTGAAGTCAGATTCCCACATACATTTGTGGAAGCATTTATATACACACATATGCACATAAATCCACACCGAATACACAGGTTACACAAAAACTCCTGACTTCCAGACATAAACTCTGCCGTGTTTGTTCTACACATTATAATCATTTCCCGTGGGCTCGCTTGGCAGCAGGAGGTGGTACCGTGGCGCTGGACCTCGGATGGTTGTTTTTCAGCAGAATGTGTGTGTGGGATTAGAGCAGAGGCTCAACATGCAGGGAAACGCACCGATGCAGAACGTGCGCTCCCTTTGACGTCCGCGGAGCAGCCGGAGCAGTGAGGGAGATGTAAAACACCGGCTGCATTTTTCTGCACGTTTATGCAAACTCAGAGTGGAGCGAAAAGGGCCCGGCGGTTTATAATTCCCTGATTTCTCTGGAACATGCATTGAAATGTAAACGGGTACAATAAATTTACTTTTAACTGCCTTGCTGGGAATTAACCATATAGTCTGGGCTTAAGGAATTCTCGTGCTTTCATTGAAAGCCACATCATTCCTGGTTAAAGTAACAACAGCCATCGGGTCGACGCTGCAGCATGTGTGTAATGAAGCACAGTGTGATCACATCTGCGCTCAGCTGTTTAAAACGCACAGCTAACGGGTGCGAGGTTTTCACCAGTATCTCCTCACACTTCCCACAATTGACCCTTTTATTGCGTCGATTGCTTCATTTCTGCACGGCCCTCCTTGTTGATGTAGTGTTGCTTGTGCTGATAGTTCGCTTACTGGGAGCTGATGACAATGGCTCCATGAAAAGCTTTCAGCCCTGACTTTTTAATATGCATCTCAGGGGAAGCCGGCTGGATGGAGGCAGACGGAGGAGTGGGTTTCTATTATGGATGTATAAATTAAGCCCCGCTTCGGCTGCATGCTAAGGACTCGTGAACAAACATTCTTTCAGGTCTGCAGGATGTAAGGCAGCCAGCGAGAGGAAGAGGAAGAAGGTATCTCTTCTGCTCTAGAAACCTCAGAATTTGCAAATTCATTTTTACAATATAAAACGGCATTTTATTCATCACCCTTTACAGCATTCGAGTTGAGATTTATTTTCTTCGAAACTTAATAATGGCTCACAATCTCTGAGAAAAATGCTTAGTCTACAGTAAATGGATGCTGCCAAAGCTGGATATCTTAGCTTAGCACAAACACTGGAAACATCTTTGAATCCTTGAAACATCTCCGTGAACAGGAAATCAAATCTGCATACCAGCACTTATAATTTAAGCTAATGTAACAGAAGTGACTTCTGGGAATCCACAGGCACAAATCGTCTCTACCAAAAACTAAAATATTCCAAGTATTTCTTCAGAACCACCTAATTTTAAGTGAAGAACAATACGTTTGTGCTTTATCAGCTGTTTGCTGGTCCTTGCGTCAATCAGCAATACCCTGTTAGCGTCTTGTGGCCCTGCCAGAAAATCTTGGCTTGGGAGGCAGCTGGAGTCAATAGGGATGGAGAGAGGGCCGAAAGACAGCAGGAGAGAGGGCAGCTATGTACAGGGGTACAGGGGAGGCACTGCGGCCTAATTTAAACAGGCGACGGCTGTTGCACAGACAGGAAATGAGAGGAAGGCCGGTTCCTGGGATGGAACTGGACGTTTCAGACTTGGAGCAGGAGACTTATATGGTGTTGTTATGGGTAACAGTAAGGTCATTGAGAGCAGCATTTCCTACTCTGATCATTGGGTGCGCTTGTCAGCACCGCGCCGCTATCTCAGTTCCCACATCCCTCTCGAATCATTTCAATGGGCTTGATTCAAAGTCTGAAATTCAGGCCGGAGCGGAATAAGACCTCCTGTTGCTGCGCCTGTTTATAGGCTCCACTCTGCTCTTATACGCCGAGCGCTTTGATTTGAAGCTTTGGGCAGTTTCATCCGATGGAAGGAAGTCAAGTTGAAAAGGCAAGAAGTATTTCAATGTTTCATCAAAAAGCAGGATAAAAACACGCATAGGACTCGTCTGGGAACGGTCTGCGGTTCTGATTTAAAACAGACACACAATGCTTCAGTCAGAGCCTCCGTCTACCCAAGCGTTCACATGTCAGTGCGCTGGAGGCCTCCGCTGCTCTGGACTGTGTAACGTCCAGCCATCTTGTGAGTTCTCAATGCTTAGTCTCATGCAGTACAGAGTCCAGTGCCAGCCCGCCAGATTATTGCCCCTAATCAATCTGATTAGCCTGAGAGGGTGGACACCTTGGCTCACATCTGGGACGCCTGCGCCGGCTCCACACAGTTTAGTCTGACGCCAACAGAGCCGACGCGATGCCGATCATCCGGTGGCTGGCGGCAGCAGAACGTGAGCGTTAAAGCCGAGTCTGGATCTGTGAGGCACCTGAGGGACTCCCCACATGTTCAATTTGAAGTTAGGAATTCATATATGGTTCTATTATAGCAGCATATTCAATGAATTCATATCGATAATAAAATTTCATAGCACTCCCCTGTGCTAGTGATGATGGAATACAGGGCCATGTACATCAGCCCAGTCGCCCTCACACAAAAGGTCTGTTCTGTAAGTCATTCCAGGCCTCCTATTATAAACAGGTGTCATCCTGGTGAAAAAATGACGTCTTAATTCAGAGGCAAGTTACTTTGTCAGAGCAGATTAACACATCATCAGACTAGATGTATTCGTATTGTGCCAGCGTTATTTGGGTGGAGGGTTCTGGCATTTTTTACTCCCCGGGGAGCGATGGAATAAGAGATTTCACCGTGAAGTCATTCTGGAGCGTTTCCTGACCGGGATCCATACTGCATCACAGCTCCTGGGAACAGGAGGAGGATCAAGAGCCAGAGTTAATATTAATATTGGACTAAACATTAGCTCATTGACTTATTATTAATATTAGGAGCCTCGTAGCATTGCAGAGGTTTAAATCAAGACAAATGTAACACAGGAGACGTTAAAGATGATACAGGGGGATGACGGGGGGTTTCTTCATACCAGCACATGCAGTGGTCTCCACAGGCCTGTGCGCGCTGTGTTTATGGACACGCCTGGCACTTACCGTCTGTTTCTTATAAAGGATATCAAAGAGGGAGAGCTGCCGGAGCCACAAAGCACCTGTTTCCGACACTTCCACTACACGTGTCTGCCGCTGTGTTCAAAGGGCTTTCAGAGAATGGAGACACCCGATGTTCTGCCTGTGCAGCTACTGTACAGTACGCGGAGGCGTTTAGAATCAGGACACTCAGTTTGATGTCAGCAATAATTCTGCAACAGAGATATGCTTCATATATACTGAAAAAATATTTTCCAATTCATGCTTTTTATCTAGTGTTTGGGGAAGATTAACAATTTGAAAACATAACATTAACATATATCCTGTAGCTTAGATCATGGTGATACTGGTCCAGGGATGGACAGATGGTATTGTTGTGACAAAGGATGAGCCAACTGAGATAAGGACAGAGGAAAAACATTTAACAGGAAGAAAGCGGGATTTTTTTTTTTGTTTCTCGCAGCTCCTGTTGTATGAAGAGAAACAAACATTTCTAAACACACGTGACATGATAAGGACAGGCCCATAGGAAGAGGAGGAAGCAGCGTTATCTCCTGTGTTGTTGATAGCCGCGGGGTGCCTCAGGTGGGATGGCACTGTGTGTGTGTGTGTGTGTGTGTGTGTGTGTGTGTGTGTGTGTGTGTGTGTGTGTGTGTGTGTGTGTGTGTGTGTGTGTGTGTGTGTGTGTGTGTGTGTGTGTGTGTGTGTGTGTTTGTTTATAGAGTGAGCCATGAGCTTGAGTAACAGCACGTTGATCTGGATCACCACAGTAATGGACGCTACACGGCTGCCCTGCTGCTTTATTAGAAAGGTAATCCACACTGACATCAGTCTGTGAGGTCTGTCTACTTCCAGGAAATTATTTGGAAAAATAATTCCAGAGCACAAGCACTTTTGGCTCATAGGGCTGTGAGCACACCACTTTTTCTTCTAGATTATATATGAAGCAAAGTAGTGAACGTAAGCTCTACTGTACATAGGATAATAAACACAAGGCTACATCAATGACTAGGTCACCTCTGTGCAAATGCATTAATGCATCTGTGCTGCTGCTGGTACCTGACTCATCAGCTGCTTCTTTTCCACTGACAGTCAGTTTCAATGCATGCAAAGCGTTCCACCAGTTCAGTCTGTTCGTCTGACCACGCCCTCCATTCGCTGCCAGTTTCCAGACATGAAGGTGGTTTGCTGGAACCCGAAATCTGCAGAAAACTGACCTGCAGAAAAGTCAGCAGGTCATAAATGACAGCAAGATATTTAAACCCTGCTAAGCAGCAATACTGTATGTTAATATTGTGTATGTGCAAGAAAATAGCTGTGTCTAAGATGGGATGTCTTTTATCAGCTCTCTAGTCTGTCCACAAGCACCTAGTAGTAATAGTTCTGTGGCCAATTACTTCTACCACATATTTACTGTACATTTGTACACACAGAAACATGCACTTTAAACCGCTACCTTCACTCCTCCCCCTTCGCCTTCTGCCCTTCTTCCACTCGTGACCCTCACTAATGAAAACAAGATGTCTTTAGTCTCCCAGGACAATGGGGAGCAGCAGCACAACTCATATTAGTGCTCCCTCTCCCCACCTCACTACCGACGGTCTATAAATACTCCTACGACCTTCGAAAATATGTGACAAAAATACATTAACGGAGAGTTTATGGGCACACGTTTGGCTGGAAAGAGGAGGGAGTTACAGAGTCGCACCCGTCTGGCAGAGGTGTGGCCTAGTGGAGCTGCAGGACATCATGGACAGTCCAAGGAGCGGAGATGAGGGAGATAGCACAGGTTTGTATGTAGTGAATGCATGTGTGGTTTCCACTAAGAGGTGTGAGTATTACTCCCAGACCCTCCACCTGATTTTCATTTTTCAATTTGCAACCAATCTTCCCACAATTGGGCACCAAATTTCTGCATAAACATGCCAGATATCCATCTTGTTTTTATCAAAGCCCGAAAGCGTCACGATACACGGCCTGCTTCACCTCCATCACTTAAGCCCCCATCAGTGACTCTACTGGTTGTTCTCCTGCTAAGCATTAGTCTAATCAAGGTCAATTGCCTTGTGTGCCGACTTTGTTTGAAGCCAGCTATCTGTGCTCCTTCCACAGTGAGCCAGTGATGAGGATGGATGGATCGCGCCGCGTCACTTGTGTGCATTTTCTCCCAGGATTTGGTTTTAAGCTCCTAAACAATCTGCACCCGCATAAACCATAGTTCAGTCGTCTACATCTCACTGCGTCTGCAGTTTGTTGTTCCTCTCGAACACAAAAGTGCAGTCTGGGATACGAGCAATTAAATGTGAAGCAAATAAAATGATTTGGCCGTTGGTTATAGTGCCTTTTGCCAAAAATCTGACTACAAAGAAGAAAGTGGCAAAAATGTGTAGCTACCAAAGCACAGCCACACTTCACACTTATAAATACAGAGGTTTTAAGTAGCATGTGCTTTACTGAAATCATTTTTGAGTCACCTCCAGCTGATAATATGCGTCTGCTACGATGCTGCTCGGTAGCAAACAGGACCACCTCCTGGTCTCTCAGAGGATGCAGGGAGAATTTCAGATTAGACATTATAACTGAGTTTAAGATTAACCTATCCGAAATCATTAGCCTTCATTAAAGTTCGTTGGATGCACGTTCAGTGATTAGTATAACATGGATAAATTAGCTTTCGCAATTTTAATATGCATGCGTTCAAAACCTTCCATTCATGGAGGAAACAGTCTTTATATATGTGCGTGTTTCACAATAAAACAGTTCCATTCGTTAAATTTATGTCATATATTCTGAACATTAGTTTTCATTTAATACAAAAATGAAACCGCTCTAGGTCTACAGCATTTTTATACAAGTCCCACTTGTCTGCAGCTATTTGTTAATGGGCATGTGTGTGCATGTCTGTCTTCCTGTTTGTGAGCTCCCAAGCCCCGACTGTGGAAAGTGTTTGCGCTACAACTGACACAGGTGTTTTGAAAAGAGTCACTCTACACGTTCGTCAGCTCAAGCTGCCTATTGTTCATTTTCGCTCTTGAATTCATTCGGTGCCTGTTTGCCCCATGTCTGTGTTTGGAAAAGTTACTGATCTCAATCAACAGTCCATTATCTTCCGCAGGCAATTATGCACATTGTCACTTTTGCATTTAGGGCCGTGCCTCCGAGGTCACAGGGGCGTGGTGTAACTCAAGCCATGTGGACGGCTCCCTGGCCTCTCATATACAGAGTCTTCCAGGGTAAAGCACCCCCCAGGGACCTTCACACACAAGCACACAGAAACCCCAGCTCCACTCCATCTTTTATTGAACTTTCACTCTGCAGTGTGTCACACTTTAGTTATTTCAAGCAGCAAAAAGGAGTTTAAATGATGAGTGAAGCTCTGACTTCCTAAACACGCCATTCCTGAAATAGCGTGACGACTGGACTGGACCAGCCGGCGGTACCTCGGGTCCAAAGCTCGCAGAGGTTTGTGTGCTGACAGAGGACGCCAGCAGATCTCACTGATTAGCAGATGAGAAATGAGTTGAAGCTACAGTATGGAGAGCATTTGGATGATGATGATTAAACTAAGATGACTTATGTGAATGGGCTAGTTAAAGGCACATTGGCCGCACTGTGGTGAAACAAATTAGCTAACATTGGTCTGAATTCAAACTTAATTTCAATTCAAAAGAAAAAATAAACTATTTCTATTACTGTTGTATACTTGCAGAAAAATATGAAGGTGTCATCTGACTGTATAAGTACAATGGTAAATGGTGCCTGTTATTGCAGGATGGTTGGTTATGACGAGGTACACAGACAATCACGGGAGCTATATTTCATGAAAGATTCCAGGGGAATACTGTATTTAAAATAGAGAAAGGCGATCCAGCACAAATATGTATGGCTGATTTTAAACACCTTAATGGCCCTCAGAGCAGGACTTGGCACTGGCTGGAGTTATGAGTAATATCCGTCTGCAAGGCAACTGGTTCATTTAAGAGACGAGCAATAAATGGCCCACGCAACAGGGTATTGAAATCATAAATAATAAATAATAGCCGGTTTTGTGTTGTTGCGTGTTTAGCACAGCACTGAAACCTAATGGCAAAGAAACGCTAACGCACAGTTTACACACAGCCTTTCTCGTGTTGTTCCAGGTCTCACATCCAAATGGTGACCTTCTAGTTAAGCAACTGGGCCCTCGGGCCGTCTATGAGTACTGTCGTATGTACAACACATTGTTTAAGAAGCTCCCTGCAGGAACACATGCCTTAAAGAGAATTTGTTAATTACTTTTTAGCCCTCGAAAACTCCACACTTCCCATTTTAGGGTATTTCATTTTCTTAAGTATGTCAGCCCCGATCTTGGGAAATAAGCCCATTTCCTCTCGGTTCCAAGTTCTCCCACTGAGGAATGAAGCGTGTCCCTAAGTTCAAGCAGCACCCCAGGCAATGTAAGGGGTTGGGAGAACAAGAGATGGACCAGTGTTGGAGTCAGGGAATACTCTCCAGTGTGTGGGAGAAAATCGCAGGGTTAGTGACCTTACAGGGAAATAAGAAAGGCTTGAGAAAATACACAACACACGGGAGGCAGATCGCAGTCATCTTCAACTGATGGTCTCGATAAATGTTTTCTGCATGACAAGAAAAGGTCACAGGACGGGTCAGGTGTTCAGCTCGTGGGCCCAGCGATGTGTCTGTTTCCTGTTTAGGACATCCGATTTGAAAGGTAATAATGACACGGTTCATGTTGCGACGAGGATTACAAGTTCCAAATAACAGGATTATGGCTTCAACACTGATGTTGCAATATGTCTAATTTACAAAGAGTTAAAAAAAACACAAGTTACGTATGTTATTGCTTTCATTTGTTGACTTTCTGACACAGAAACTGTCCTCTAGTAGGAAATGACAGCTCATTCTGTTACAGTCTATGAACGTGCAGTAGAAAGTGAATTGCTGACTGCTACATTTTCAAAGCCAGCAACTTCCAGCCTTCCAGGCACAAATGGCTCCGCCTCCACAAAACATGGGCCCGTACTGGCAAATGAATTCTGGTTGATTAATGGAATATTGCTACGAGGCAGTTTAACCAGTATGAAACAGTATAAAAAACACACACACACACAGAGGAAGCATGTCAGTGTTTGGAGGAAGCTTGTAGATGTAAAACACAAATCTAACTCTTGCTCATGCGTGATCACCATTTCCAGGCTATTTATTTATGTCCAGCTTCTTATCTGAGCGGAGGGGCCGCGCTGCCCCGAATGGTTCCCATATGAGATGCCACATGCCTATGGACATGCCACGTGTACACTGAAAGTGACCGACTTGTCCGACTGCGATGACATATAAAATGCTCCCCGTGGTACGCTTATGCTGGAGAGCTGAACAGCAGAAGTTTCCAGACACTGAGGGAAACACAAGGGAGGTCATCTGGACCCCAAGGACGCCGACTGAAATGCATTTATCTATAGTGTTACACACTATATATAATTTCCCTAGTATCATATTTTCAACAGGTATATTTTCAATACAATACTTGGGGGTGTGAAATATGCGGTATAATTACATATTTTGCATGGTGTTGAATGCAGAACCTTGCAATGGAAAGATCAGAACATGAAAGAGGAGCTTGAGCAAACACTGTGGCAACACATGTCTAGCTGGCACTATAAGCGATTAGCACATTTCATCAGAGAGCAAGAACACGGGTAGAAAAGCAAATTTTGCCCCCGGCGAATATTAGACAGTCGCGTGATGAATGTTCTGCTGCCTTTAATGAAGCTCCTGTCTCGCGTTAGCCCAGGGTGAAGGAAACGAAAAGAGAGGGCCAGGAGCGAGTTTTATCTCATGCTAACTTAGTTAGCTGATAGGCTCCAGGGATACAGGAGGAAGGGTCAAGACCCCTACCAACGTTCCCCAAGGGACCGAGGAAGGCACAGGGAAATCAACATTCCAGAGAAGCTCCGAGACCATGTGAGGGAAAGAATGGAGAGAAAAGATAGAGAACACTGAACGAACATGCAGCGTGCCCAGACGCTAAAAACACATCATAACTTTGCATACATTTTGTTAATAAACCCACACTGACCTCTGTACAGCTATCGCTGATGTTTTTATCTTTTTATCTTTTTGTTGTCCTGTAAATAATCGCTGGAACATCCATGTCTGAGGAGGTGAATCCTAAGGAAGCACCATCCATTGTTAATAAATATGCATTAAGCTTAAATGTATGCAAATGTATTCGACTGGATTTGAAGCTTGGCCATAAAGTCTACTGTATATAAACTAGGGATCCCTCATTCCGTCTCTGAACGCTTGTCTTTCGTCGTCACATCTAATAGAGCGAGGCGTTGGCACCGCTCACTCCGCTCTCGATCCCAGCTCGTCATCCGCGTGTCGCTCATCAAAGCCCGCTGCAAAGACCGACCCTCCAAACACGTCGGAATGTATGGGAATCTGCAAGGACCAGGAATGCCCGCGGACATCGCTGCCAGCTAACAAAGACGCATGACGGCGGTCACCAGCTCCGCGCCAGCCACGCAGCATTTAAATCACTCAGCGATAGCGCTTTAACGCATTCAACTGTGGCATTGCCAGTTAATGACACAGCACTGAAGCCACGTCTGAGCTGAAAGCCTGCAAGACCTGGCGCTGGTGGTTAGCGTGCTCAAACCTTGAAGGATATTCAAACTATCATCGGCAGGTAAAAATAGCTGGCCCCCTTTCACAGACAAAAAAAGAGGCTCCTGTTAATAATCGCAGGTCTGTACTGGCCGTCCAAGGCATATGGTCTGATGTGTCATTTTTTCAGGAGGAGGCCTGGGAAACTGTACACACCATGCTAGCTGCCCAGAATAAGAACCATGGGAATGATTGGGGGGGGCTGTGTGTGTGTGTGTGTGGGCAGCTGAACTAGAACGTGTCTGTCTCCAGGACTGGACAGCCTTCCCTGCCGCCTCCCGGCTGTAAGGCTAGTCATAAGTCGCTCAGTGGCCGGTTTGCCAAAAAACAATACAGTGACACTGATGTAAGATCTGACTAAGGCCTGGACATGGCGGAGATATCGTTTCTCAAGGGTCAAGGAGAACGTGTGACATCAGGATGGAAACACATCCAAACTATTAAAGTGTTTAATGCAGCAGTGGCTCTAAGACAGTTCCACCTGCCTCCCCTGCCAAACTGTCCCCTAAGATATGATCAGCATATACTGTAAGGAGGTGGTTGGATGGCAGGTTGTAACGGTCCATACAGCACCACCCTGTCACGTGGTTAATGTATTCAGTAGATTCTTTGGTATGTTTCACAAGCATCCTATTTTGGCAGGTAAAATTCACCTATTTTACCTTTATTTCTTACCCTGACACCCTGGTAAGAATAGAATCTTCCATGCGGCCGGAATATGGGACATCTCTTGAGAGACTGTCACAAACAGGAAGTGGAGGAGGCCAATCGTGTGTGGCCAGGAGGCGGAGTCAGCCAGGTTTGGATTTAATTTCAATTTTGTGTTGAGTTGTATTTGGCTTATGCTGAGTAAATAATTCCTGTATTTAACTCTATTTTTTAAACAACGTTTAAAAAAAAGTTTGTTTATTTATTTGTATTAAGGTTGATGTTTATTGTTATTAGTTTAGATATGTATCCATGTCCCCTGTCTGTCTAGAAAAGGTTAGCCGTCGTTTTTACATACCCTCTATTCTGTGTCAGTTAGGTCAGTTATGTTTGGTCAAAGTGTTGAGTTACTGTTTGTTTTAGCGACCTTAGTTTACATTCTAGGGTCCTAATCTTTAAACTCATTCCGTGAGTTGAATTCTTCCTAGGAACCTTTTTCCATATTGTTTGTTGTAAACAAATGATGGTTTCCTACTTTCTGTATGTGGGACTCCTGAGCTTGACTGCTTCATCTGTGACAACCATGAATCACCTGGCTGACGAAGGGAAGTTGCTTCTGCTGTTAACCTGGCTAACAATTAGCTTTTATAACAGACAGAGGTGTTTATGTGAGACAAACTGGTTAATAAGTGCTGTCAGACAAAGACTTATCATGGGAAGCTGTAGAATGTGACCTGAGAGAGGTGAAAGCCATCATAGCAGAAAGACATTGCTAATTAACTGAATAGGACATTATGATTTTGAACTTTGCCTTTCTGGGTAAAAGTAAAAGCTCCTAGAAAAAATTTTTTCTACCTCTTTTTTTTTCCTTGTGAGGCTGTGTCACAATAACCTTAGCGTGCTATGAGGTAAAGTTAAACCCAGATGACGTTAATTTAAAATATTTTGGCATAATGGACATGGATTAAAATCGGTCTGGGTGATTGTATGGAAATAGATAAAGACCAACTTCACAGCATATGGTAAATTAATTTAATGTGTCATTCAACATACTACATACAGTATTAAAATGTTTGTGAGAGTCTGCAAACTAAGTTTCCGAAACACTTATGCTCAACTAAAATGTAACTTGTTACTACATTAATCAGTTACGACCAGTTTCATAACTTCGGTCCACCCATTAGAGTTCTGTGTTTTGTTCTACATCACTCTGTGGTAGCGCCGTAACGAGCTGGCGACAAACTGTGAATGACGCTGTTGAGCTCTTCTTGGAGCGCAGCCCCGCTGCGTATGAGCATAACGAACATGAACCAAAACTGCCGCAAAACCCAAGCGGAGCTGTTTTTTCTTTACATCCCGCCATCTGTGAACCAAAGCGCCGATAAAAGACGAGATTAGGCTTTAACTACCTGATACAGTGCACGGTTTAATCCTGGTTTTGTTGACTAATCTATACGACGGTGCAGTCGTAGTGCATGTCCTCGGTCATGTGTGTCAGGCCACTCTGACCCTTATTGGCATAGAAATAAATGACATATAAAGTTTAAATGTGACACTCCAAAGTTAGTGTGTAACTTAAAATCTAGAAATCTAACACTAACAACAACACATTATTGTTGTTTATGATGTGCTTTGGTCCAGGCATTGTGACATCAGTGTAGTACCTTATTTTGAAAGGTTTGGTGAGATTCGTATCAATTTATCACCACAGTTTAAAATGTTTAAATTGCTTCATTACATTTTGATCCATATATTAATGTTACTTTAAAGACTGAATTAACTGAGTGTATTCATGATTATTTCCTATATATTTTACCTTTAATATTTAGTTTTTCTCTCCAGACAGATTGTAGTACAGTGAGGGAGCTCCCTGTGTGTTTGTAATCGGGTATCCACTTACTACCAATCAAAGCTCCATTACTACTGAGTCTAAAGGCATTAGAGATGTCAACATTGTTAAGGCGTGTGTATGGTTTGCTCAGTCAAGGAAAATTAGAAAATGAATTCCTCTGGGCTGAAGTGGAGTGCGTTCGTGAGGGGGTAAGTGAGGGTGGTGCGCATGTGTGGGGGGTCGGAGGGTGTGTGTCTGTGTGCTGAGCGAAGGTGGTGGTGGTGGAGAGACGCGGCGAAGCCAAACTGCTCGCGGCCCAGCGGAACGCTTTTGACCGAGACAGCTGAAATGTGGGGAAAAGAAGGAGGCCGGGGCTCTGCCATTTGTTTGGCTTTCCCCGAGCCTCCCGACCAGACATGCTGAACACACAGGGATTAAAGATGCAGACACGCACTTTTCTACCTGACGCATCACCGTTTAGGTTGCCGGAGGATTATTTCAGAAAATTGTGGCTTGTGGATGTACAATCTCCAGCTTTCAACAGGATGTGGAGAGAACAGGGATGTAAACCTGAGGCAAGTCCGCTATTTCTGTCTTAGCCAAATCAGTGCATCAGCTAAACCCATAGTGTGCTCATTGTGTGTAATAATCTCCCCATACCCCTACCTCACCACATCCCTGACACAGAAATGGCTTCGACACAGCAGAGGTGTGGCTGGTGTTACACGACGGGACAAATTGCAGGGCCAGCCAGCAGTGGCTCATGGGAGGTGGCCCCCGATAAACCCAGCCGGGTCAAACTGGCCCCTGCGCCATGAGAACAGGAAAGGTGTGTGACCTTTTGCCTTGTCCTGCTCAGCCCATCATTCAGCAAATGGAGCACATCAACCACAGTGGGTGAGAGAACTGGGCTGGGGTGGGGGTGGGGGGGCGGGTAGGTGAACACCTCACACAGACTCCCTTTGTGCTCCGAGCAGGGGTTTGCATTACTGCGGGTTCGGGGGCAGCTGCATACGGCAGTAAAAGCGATGGCCTGGGTATTTTGGAGCAGGGGAAACCGTACTGTCGGGGCAATTACCAGCTGGTCATTATCATGCTCAAACAGATGATCATCTGTGGTCTCAGTGGAAATGTCATCTGGTCTTCATTTTCTTGTCTTGTTCATCTCATGTAGTCGTTTTATTCCTTCACATTAAAATGTGTGCATTAATGATGCTGCATAATTGCGTAGGGTCATTACTCCTAAAACTGTCCGTTTCCAAAAGTACTATCACTGGAACCAACACTATTCTGAGATTGGAGCTCTGCATCTGATGGGAGCCGGGTGGGAGTTCATCAAGACTCGCAGGAGACGTTTAAAAGTGAATATTTTAGGGTTATTCTTGAATAACTCTCCAGACATTGGAACAAACCTCCTCCAGTGTTTCTGTTTATAGTTTATACTGCAGGATGCCAAACGCTACTGAAATTATTTCTCTTCAGCCATTTTTTTAGTATTTTTTAAATGATGCCAGAAAAAACTACTGGTAAAATCCCAGAAAACAGTTTTCAGCTCAATACACTTTTTAAATAATGCATAAATCATGAGTCACGTGCATTAAAAATACACAGCCTTAATTATGGACTTTTGTTTTTTGTATCCAGTATTAAGTGCAACAGTAATAGTACTATTAAAATAAAACCTTTTTTTAAGACAGTGCTGATCTAGGATCTCGAGGTCTCTGACTGTCCCACATTTTGTCACGTAATCAAATTAAGATGCCACTAAGTGGATGGAATATTGAAAGGAAAAGCCACAGATTTTGTCAGTTCTCTGCGATTGATTTAATTAACTGCAAATCTCTTGCTCTGACCCCTGTAATCCTGTTTTTTTTCACCCGGTAAAAATTAAAGCTTAACTATAAATAGAGGTGGATAATGCAGTTGACCCATGGGGTTAATTCTCAGGCTTTTGGATGCTTTCATCCCCTGGAGGCCCTCAGTGCATGCTCTCCTCAGGTTACATTACCATGAACTCGAGAACCACCGCAAGGAAATGAGTTCATATGGAGAAATGAAGCCAGGATTTGGTCTGCTCAGGCACCTTTGGAGGCACTCCCAAGATGAGAGGCCGGGAACAGACTGTGCCTAAGTCCTGATTAATATCCTTATTCCAAGCTACGTCATGAGGTCAGTGGGAATTCAAATTAGAGAAGTAGCCATTTAAAACATGTAAATCAGGGACGGGACAACATCGTGATTACGTTGTTAGAATGTGTGGTAGCCATTCTGTTTCAACACCTGTCAGGAAGACAGATAAACGTACAAGCGAGACGAGAGAGAAACGTCTATGAAATGTCTCAATTAATGCCAGATGAAAGGGCTCGTTGAGTACAGCCACGCTGAGCTGTGTCTGCGTGCTGACTAATTGCTCCTTTACATAATCCTAAAATGTTTCTACATAATCTCAAATACTGTTTACACATGAAAACTCCACAAGATTAGTGTTATAAAGTACTCCGCGGCGCCAGGAAAAATATACATCCGATGTGACAAACCCAACAGTCTCAGCATTTATCTTTCTAGATTTGTTCACCTAATCAAAATATAGTTGGATAAAATGTGGGCTGAGTACACACACAGAAGTCAAACACTGGATGACTCGCCAGCCAGGCCACGGCTTATTATTTATTTGGCCGTGTTGGTGACACTGTGGACCTGAGGCCATGGGATTTATGTCACGCTAATATGATAAATGCATCACGCTACAACACCTTCACACACCCGACAATTCAAACTCGCAGTATACAAACAAATGTGAGTGTGTGTGTGTGTGTGGGGGGGGGGGGGGGGGGCAGCTACCCCTCAAAAAAAAGGGCTCTGATTGCCTGAGCAGCTGAGCCACACTGACGTCTGGAAGCTCCATTGAAACTGCTACTGTGGTGGACCTAAAGGCAAAGGTGCCTCCTGGGGTCCTGAGCTCTGGGAAAATGGCCACTGCGCATTTGTTACTTGGGGCATCAAGTAGCACACCGACGTCAAACAATTTGATCGGGACACTTTTTTTTTTGGCGTCAAACTTAGTTTTCCTTCATTTTGTTTAATTTTTCAAACTAAACTTCTTGTTTAATGCAGGATTTACTAGTCCCTTACCAACATGTTATGCTGGATCACCCGTGCTCCAACTGCACATGGACCAAATACCTCCAACCCCCAGACCTCACTGTCTAAGCACCCCCAAACCCCCAGCGCATGCATTAATCTTGTATACACACACACAGGAGGGAAAAATCAAGCAGCTGCCAGTGGAGTCCCACCAAGCAAGCTCAATCCCAGGAGTTCATCTAATTCCAGGGTCATGTGGATGCCTCACCCCGTCTGCTTACCTCAGTCGCACGACAAGGAGAGAGATGAAGGACAGGAAGAAGTCGGGCTGTGCAGCAAAAGGTTCCTCATCCAACAGATCTGAAAACCCAGATTAATGAAGTGGGATGAATTTCTGGAGGTGGGAGTTTAGGGGAGGTCTGAAGCTGTCCTTTTATTTAATAATCGCTGCTCATGTGACTCCTCTCAGGTGGTGGAAGCTGGAGACATGGTCGCAATAATCTAGTGTACACAGTGATGTGTGAACCAAAGCTAGCACATCGCTGATTCTATCATTGTATGAAATAATATATGCGCTAGTATCAAATGCATCATGCACAGTGAGGGTGATGGAGTCGTCCATTGGATCTGGGCAGGTTGTCACTTTCAGGATCCGCATACGCTCGCGCCTGCATCTCACCCACTCTGCCTGAGTGAAGCCTTTTAGGCCGGCGTCTTCAACACGTCTTTTCAGTTGCAGCGCCGTGTTGACAGGATTCCTCCTTTGTGTTGCTTCTGAGCGAGATACTCAAGGTAATGAATGGCAACTCCTGTCAGCAGCGTGAGCCGTCTCTCTTTGGTTGTGCAGCGAGATGTTAAACTTTGGACGAGGGTGTGCAGCTGAATGGAAATGGGTGCATCAACTGCGCACAGCAAGGAATTAGCTCCACTTGCACAATGTAACACTGCCGCTGAACTTTCTTCTAAGTAATCGCCTTCTCTTTCTTGTCCTCTCGCCAACCCCATGTTTAATTCTAATTCAATCAGCAGCTCCATATGTTGCACTTTTTTCGTTTCAAGCATGGGTCCTATCAGGCCGTTTCATTAATCATCCCTTTAAGCTAGCGCTCCCACCAGCGTCCAACAGACTCATTAGCTGAACCTGAAATGTGGTAGTCATAAATCCTGTTGGGAGGGGGGTGGGGGGTGGGGGGTTAATGGTATGTGGCAACCATGGGAGAAATTATCAGCTAGGTGATCCGCCACATCACAACTCCCCACTGCTAAGACAGTGGGGAGTTACCTACACGGGAGGGATGAAGGGACTGGGAGAAGGAGGTTAGGTGTCAGGAGGCCCCGGCATCCAATGCTGAGCACAGGTTGGTGAATAGTGAAACCCTGACAGTGGGAGATGAATGGGAGGGAATTATCTACTCGCTCAGCCAGATAATTGCTCCATTTGGCCCTGAGTTAGAGAATAGCTTCTAATTAGCTCCCTGCAGTCCCTTAGACCTCCACTCCTCCCCCAAAAGAAAACACTCTCACACATGTTGGAGCTTTAACCAACTGGGTCACTTTGATGACACCTAAAGTAGCCAAGTAACTCCTGGGCCAGTTGGCACCACGTACGATTTGAATGATTTTCCACTTTAAAGGGGAGAAAATCTTCAGCGTTAGTGCAACATAATTGCCAGTTTAGTGCAAGCTGGCCGTGAGTGAGGGGTTTGTCAAGTTTGTCGCGAAGATTATCTCGAAGCGGTGTGTGAAAATTATTAACGTTATGCGTGAAAGTAGGAGCAAAGCTGTCGCTTTCATTGCAATTCAACAAGCCATCCAGTCCTATCATAGCTCAGTAATTATTGCTTTATATTTAATTTATGTAATCTGTAGAAAACCTAAAACTTGTGGTTTTGTGTTAAGTTATTTTTTGCTCCCATTCATGTAAAAATGCATTATTCCTATAGTCCTGCATCTTATAAAGGCCCAAAGGCCTTTTGGGGCTATTACTCATTTACAGGTAATAAAGAAGTGGAGCAAATTGATTGGCAATTTTCACCATCAGCAGGGAGTCATTTACAACTGGGCTTCTCTAATTAGCATGCTGAGTGTTTGCTCTCTCAGTTCAAGAGCAACAGACCGCACCCATTTCCTCCTGTTGCTGCTCCAGCAGTTTGCCCTGCAAGCAGCTAACACTATTCGTAGCACCGACAGTATTTGGGATTTTTACTTTTTTTTTTAAAGCATTTGTTGCCAATAACCTTCTTTGAATGGTGTCACGGAAAAAAACCCACAAACTATTTTCCCATTCAGTTGGCAAATCTAATTTTAAAGACAGTTACAAGTGAGGGGAACACAAGTCCTCTGGCAGCATTAAAGATCAAACGCTACGCTAGGCTAGCTGGGACTTCTGTGGGGAAGATAACCTCCAGCACTGGCAGCAGTAGAAGGCGGTGACAGCTTTAATGCGCATTCCTGTGTCCCTACAAATGGCCTGCACAGGGACCCCTGACACGTGGAACCCTGCAGAGAGCGACCCAGCTCTGGGCTGCTGTTAGGGTTGAGTGGGGTTAAAGTGGGTGATGATGGTTGGAAGGACAGAGCGGTTGCAGAGGGCTTAGAGCTCTGCGATAACTACCCAGCAACCTGGATGAAGACGATGAAGACAGTAGGCTGTCAGAGTGGACATGGCACATGTTAAAAGTCTAATAGGCACACGCTGATGTTATGGATCACTTACAGCGTAGGAGATGACACCCACTGTTATTACCGCACTGGATACGTTTCCTCGTGCGAAAATAAGCATCGAACCTTCTTCCCACTAAATTTGTACCCATTAATTTATCATGCTACCCTCGATTTCAGGTTCATATAGTCATATTCCTGGAATTTCATCTCATTTGTCAAGTGTTTGTTTGAAGTGATTCGAGATATCCCGCTCTCGCCTCTGGAACTTCAGACTGGGGAGATTTCATTGGCAAAGCGTGGGGGAAAGGCACCCTGGGAAAATAAACTGCAGTCAGTTATCCCAGTATGCAACCTAATCCGTTCTCAAACTTCCCTGTTTATGGATGTTGGGATTTCTATCTGCAAGTGTGGCATTTTTGGTGTCCGGATAACTTGGTATGGATACGGTGATGCACTACTAAACGCTGTGACATTACGTATGTTCTAATATGGCTGACAAGTTTAAGTGGAGGAAAATACTTCAAAACAGATGTTCAGCGTGTTGCTGATCAAGGTTCAGCAGAGGTTCTCAGAGACGTACTATATTATTATTAATAATATTATGCACATATATAAACCGAATATAGAGTTTAGGTGACGAACACGCTGCATAAATCAGCCTGTAAAGTTGGTTCTGGTGAGTTGAGAATGTGTCACACATCACCGCTGGGAGAACGGTGTAGCAGAGCTCAGCAAAGTGGATGGAGCTGATAAAGCTGGATTGTCTGGCTGTAATCAGAGCCAGATGTGGCCCGGCCCTCGCCATGGTGGTCCGACCACATCTGCTGCATCAGGGGGAGAAGGAGAGGGGGGTGGGGCCACAGCTGGATGACCTCTGACCAGGAGAAGGGATCCACGAGCCAAGGCTGACAGCTGCCATGGGACGGCGGGCGACCTGCTATCATCTCCTTTCCTCACATGGTTTACGACTCGTGCGCCAAAAGGTTGATGGGCTCTGATTTGCACAGGTACATTTGAATTGTAGTTTTATTTAAAACTAAAATCATTTGGCTGTTTTTGTTGTAGCAAACGTTCTACAGTATGTGTTGTGCGAAGCTCAACGTGTTACAAAGTTCTGAACACAGTTTTGATTTTAGCTGTTGCCCCTTGAGCTGCTACGAACAAGCAGCCTTGTACCATTCCAACTGATTTCTAATCCCCTTCTCATTGCGCTGCACATTACCAAGTTCAAAAGCAATCGCATCTACAAAGAGATGAAAACAACAAAAAGAAAACGCAAACATCTGTGCTGAGCGGATTCTTTTGTTTACACTGGTGCGCTTGAACAATTGAAAATCTCCAAACATTTTACGTTCATTTTCAACACTGTTCGAGTTTCCCCTGTTTACTCTAACTAATTATTATTTTTAATCAATAAACCTCAAAGGTACACACCGTTCAACCCAAATGTCAGACGCTGCCAATGCACGTTGGAGGCAAACAGTGAAGCCCAGTGAAGCTGTCAGTGCAGCAGACAAACTGAAGGACTTCATCTGCATGTTCACTATTAACCCAGAGGCAGGACCTTTATCTTGATAATGGACAGGCTTGTGGTTGAAGCTTGCCCAGGGTTATTAGTAGATCATTGGAGGAGTTACTTTTCCCTTCATGTCCTTTAGTCTCCTTGGGGAATATTTGCCTAATTCGCTGCTGTACGTCTCATTTAAGACCTGGTCAATTAGACGAAACGCCTTCATTTTAATGTGGAATTCTGGAGTGTATGTTTTATCTATTTCCTACAGGGTAACGCCCCCTTTTTCTGCCAGCTAGGTGATACTGAGTCCTTTCATATCTGGCCTTGATGCATACAAAGGGCAAGCAGTCAAACATAACTCCCTGTACTCGAGGCCTTGTGTGTTGCAGTGATAGGGGTGATCACTCGTCATCGCCGTGGCAGCGGGTGTTCTATCTCCTGCACTTGACGACGGAGTTGCTGCAAGAAAAGACATTTATCTGTCTTCACAGCTCCAGAAACAAACGAGGTGCCAGAGTGACCCGTCTCCGGAGTTTAACTTCTTCGGTGCCTCATATTTTCCCTCATTCGCACTCCCTCGTTTTACTGCAGCGAAGGTATGCATTTATCAAGAGGAAGGAACCTAAATCATTTGGTGCTTCGGAGCTGGGGGTTGGAATGTTACGCACGATATGGCTGATCACACTTGTGTTTGACTGCTTGCTTTGCTTACACGTGTTTGAGTTCTCACTTAAAACTTCGGACGACTTAAGGATAAAATTATTCCCTGATTTAATTTATAAATGCAGTGAGGGGTGGGATTTAGAGTTAAAACGTCCAAGCAGCATTCCGTAAATCACTAATTGGTGGGTCTATGAACGAGTGAATTATTGCCTCGGCAAAAGGTTATTCAACTGTCATTTGCCACTCAGAATTAATGATCACTCCCAGTGTACCATATTATGAATTATCTGACTTGAAGTACAGGTTTGCTGTAGGGGGAGGAGCTTGCGGTGAATTGAACAGACGCGCCCATGGTGACAGTTGCGTCACGTCAACGGACTCCAAACAAAAGAGAGCAAACTTTAAGCGCTTCATGAAACGATAGACGACAAATGAGAGAGATTAAGGTTCTGCCTCTGCATATGGGCTAAAATCCAATTCTAACTTCAAAGAGTACAGTTATTATTGTCTGTCTTTATTGTCCTGTGTTATCAGTACCCTGCACTTAAACAAGATAACATCAGAAACTATAGAAAGAGAGAGAGAGAGAAAAGGCGACTCCTTTAGAGCTCAGGCATTTCCTTTTGGGATATCCCCCTCTCATGACCTCTGAGGGGAAAAGAAGAGATGGTGGAGGGGAAAAAGTGAATGTAAAACTGGCAGGGTCCATTAGGGCGTGTTCTCTTGAGTATTTGAGAATAGCAGGGTACAATGACCTCTAATGGGTTTGAGTGGCAGGCAGTCAGCGCTGGACGGGCCGGTGAGGGGTGGCTGGAAACAGGCCCTCTCTCTATTGTTCTGGCTGCGGCGTTGCCTGCCATGCTTCACTGAGGGCAGGTGCTTCAGGGTGTCAAAATAGGAAGACCCACGGACAGGCTTGGCTGCCGTCCATGCTCCCGTGACAAAAGCTACACTCTCACCTCCGCTCAAGAGAGTCCAGCGGTGAGAGCACGTCCTTAACAAAGGGCCGATGTGGGAAGATCCTCCTCCTTATGCAAGTGCCATAAGAACCTTTAAACGCATTGGATTAATCTCACTTTGACCATAGCAACATACATTATTTACTGCTTTGTGCTGTTGAAACCATATTCTGATAATGAGGTTTAATCTATGATAATAAAAATAAAAGGTGACGGGGAAGGACACTGTTCAAATGCGGAGCAGGAGAAGGAGCCAAATTATCAAAGCCCCAGTGATTATTTTCCACAAGATTTTCCTGTCAGGATGTTATGAATGTCTCCGTGTTTGGTGCTCGGTGATAAATGGTGTCGCGTCTGCTGCGCTGATGTCACACAACAGCCTCAAGGTCCGACTTCCCCTTCAGTAAGTGTGAGCTGAACGGTGCACTGTGTCCTGTCCAGGGGCAAACGGCGTGTGTGTGTGTGTGTGTGTGTGTGTGTGTGTGTGTGTGTGTGTGTGTGTGTGTGTGTGTGTGTGTGTGTGTGTGTGTGTTGCGCTTTCATATTTTCCATTACTGTAAAAGATCTTTTGAAGAATGTTTTCCCCTTTTTAGGTTTCAGAAGCCTGAACACTTTTCTGTACGGGAGCAATTAGATCTTTCATCATTAAAGCAGCTCAAATGGCCATAATTTACATTACTTACTACTTTTTTGATTCTGTTGTATCCCCAGTATGTTCAACATGAGGCTGGAATATATTTACGTTGGCAGTGGAAAACGTTTCCCCTGCATTATTGCATGCCGTGGCATTAGACGAACACATCTTTGTACTTTGTTTGTTTTCACAGTGAGTGAAGCCTTTGCAGTTTGGTGACTGGGATTATGTTTCCTGCTCTGTAAAGAAAGCCAAGTCGGGAATGTCAAAAGCTTTCTAAGCACCACACTTATAATAATTATCTAATGTGATATCATGTCAAGTCTAAATGTAAGCACGCCTGAAGAAAAACTTATTTATTATTATCAAGAGTCTTTCAACATATCTAGCAAACACATGATTTACAGTAGTGGTAGATAGCTACTCATATCTCATTGTTAACTCAATAACATCATTTACATAATAGGTAATATTGGATACCGTATATAAGATAGTGGTCGAAAACTGAATGTAGAAGGAAGAGGTAGTCTTTCATTCTTGTGCTAAATCCAACCTCCAACCTGGATGTATAACATTTAGTGCATGTGGTGTTAAAGTTATTAAAGTATTAAAGGATTGCTGTAACATATGGACAGAAATTTCCTACTCCCTTTATGATTCCTGTTAGAGCCTAGAGTAATCGTGATGGAGATATTAAGTGGATTCACAAATCAGAAAGACGTGGACACTGGTGCATGTGAGCGCGTGTAATATTTGGATTGCTCTCCCTCATTTTCCTCTTAACTTTATCTCGTCCTTCACTTCCAGGGGCTTTGCGGGCTGACTAAGATTTCCCAATGCCGGGGGAGTTGGCGGCCATTGTTCTGGACTCTGACGGCAGCGGAGCTGTCACTGATGGACAACACCGCTGATTCCTTTGAGCTTCCTGCACAGACAGAGCTCGCAATTTGCTTCACGGCTCTTATCATGCGTGTCACTGGGCCACGAGAGAAGAAGGAACGGAAGCCGGGGCAGTATTGAGGGCAACAAGAGGGTTTTTCCTCTATGCTTCTTTCCTTTATGCTTGACAAAACACCAATATCTACCCGGAGGCTGTGGCTGAAGACGCTGACTTCAGTTTGACTATACATTTTATCTGTGCTAGAGGCGGAGCTGAAACACCACTTTCATTATCATTTTGTTTCTCCCTGTTTGGGCACGACATGATGCAAGATTGTTGCAGCTGATAAGATAAGAATGTAGCAGTCATCTGCTCCGGTTGCTGGTGCAGGAGGAGGAAATGCCTATGTGATGGAATTTTCAAATAGGATTTCGAACGGCCAGACAGGGAAAGAGGAAAAAAAAAAAAAAAAAAAAACACTGCTCGCGCTATTGACGTCTTGATCTCCGGGAGCTGAAGGCACGGCCTCGGGGCAGCGTCACGGACGTGAAGTTAAACAGACAGAGTTTTTAAGATTGAGTAAGATTTGTGTGTACTGTACCTTCCCTCTAAAGGCTTTAATAAAATGTAATTGGTCTCCATAGTTGGTGCATATACTTATTCAAATGAATGTAGCAGTTCAGCATTTCCTGTCCCTTTCAATTGCTCCACTAAAAGAAAGCAACAGAAGCTGAATGCAAGATGTTGCCTCTCTGGACTCTTGACCTCACTGTCAAGACATTGTCAGACCTAATAGGTCTGCCCTCTCGTACGGCAAAGACAAGCCAATTATGCAGTGCGTGCATGAATAGAGGGGTCGGCGTATGTTTGCAGGGGTTAAAAAGCTCGTAACCCTCGCCGTGCAGATTGATGGCCACCCGGTGACGGCCAGCGAAGAGACGGCGCCTGGGATTTCTGTGAACCGCCGGCCTCCAGCTCCAGTCCCAGGGAGGTGCAGAGCCAGGCGGCTGCAGCGCAGAGCTTCCCCACGCGGCAGTGCCCATGCAATCCATGAAGTAAACACAACACTGGGTCATCGTAAATCACTGGCCAGTGATTTGTCTGGAGCTGAAGTGGAGGAGTGCGGTGCAGAGCGGAGCGGGGAAGCCGGCCCCCTCCTGAGTCCTGCAGCTCCTTCTCTCCTCCTCGGTCCCAATGTGTAAGACCATTATTAAGATTGCGAGCCAATTAAGATAAGGCTAAATGACTTTCTCTGCCGCGCTCTTTGATGTCGAGGGGATTTTTCTTCTCCGTGCAGTTGAAAACCAGGCATTTCAAAAGGAGCCGGGGGAGGCTGTCGCTCGGAGCCCGCTTTGATGTCGGAGCCGGAGCACTGCTTGGGGTCCGGGGCTTGATTGGAAATGTGCACATTTATGATTTTTTTCTGCACTCACGTTCGGACAAAGTTCAATTTTCAGAAGCGAAAGCTACATCTCATTAGCTTTACTGCAAAGACAATTTAACCTGCTAAACTACGAGTGGACGTGTGTAGGCTGTGCTCCACTTTTCCTGAACTCCTGATTACAGTTGCCACAGGCCCTGAGCAATGGTTTTCTCTTTTTTTTTTTTTTGTTCCACCCAACTCTTTGCTCAATCAGTACTTGAACTTGGAGTGTGGCGCACAGACCAGAGGCTGCAGTGTGTGTATGAAATCCACCGCTGGATCAAACTGGATTGTTTAAGCCTGCTGATTGCTAAAGGGAAGAGACATTTCAGCACTTGCACCTAGTCAAATGTTTTGTCTTGATACATTTATAAATCTTACATCATCTATATAAAAGGAATGTAATAGTTCACTGCAACTAATTCAAGCGCTCAGTCATTGTTCATCCTTGTTCTCTTTGTCCGAAGGTTCACGTATTTGCCTGACTTCTCACTGTAAACACAATGGCAAAAACATCAGAGGTCCGTGGGCCGGGGATGTTTATATGAGCGGAGAGCCTGGAGATGGAGCAGAGATATGAGTGCTGATCTGTGAAAGGAACCACCACTGCATCGCCACGACACACAAACACCATCTGGTTGCCTCTCGCCAGTAAGAAAAGACCTCACACCTGCTCAGCTCGCAGCAACGCGCAGAGAATCACTGGTAAGAGGTGGATTAGTCCAAGCTGTCACTTCAAACTAATAAATACTACAAAATAAGAGCTTCTCTACCTGCTGATTTAGAGCAAAAGACCAATAATGGGTTTTCACTTTTGCGTCTGTGTTTGATTTATGAACAGTGCATGAAAACAAGTAAAAGAAAAGTTAAAGACAGTTAGTTAAGTGCTTCAGGAGTAAACAATGGACCCGCTGAAACCGAGCGTTGGGAGGAAGGGTTTCCCCTCCCAGAGGTCAAAGGGCGCTTTGTCCACTGACACCAGCTCAGACAGCTGACATTGGAGACTGCTTTAGAGCGGCTGCACAGAGGACACAGGAAACGCGTTCCATTCAAGGTTACTGTGTTTAACTGACTCAAACCAACCGTTAGGAAAATGTGAAATCATTCCAAGAGCTGTGGCTCAGGTGTTTGTGCCTGTGTGGAGTCGGTGCCCGTGTGTGGGGATGCAGTTGCGGTGGGTGAGGTCACAGGTGGATGGAGTGATCAGTGGATTGGCTGCGTGCGGAGCGGCCGCGGTGAGAGGGAAACGCGGAGCAGCCTCCATTGTTGGAACGGTGACTGTGGGACGCAGCTGGAGGAGCCGCGCAGCCGCCATTCACACACGTTTGCAGCCACTGTCAGGATGTTCATTCATTTAGACCCGGTGATTCCTCCCTTTGAGCTGCTCAGCATTGCGAAAGGCTGAAAGTGTGAGAACAAAGTGGAGGATTAAATGACACGTTTCCCTAATTTAAAACAATATTAACACTCGGGTTTGTTGTGGTTTTAATGCTATTTAATCAGATCGTTTGGCGAACTGCTGACCTTTCCTGCGTGACTGACAGATCTAATACGTGATCAGGAGTTCTCATCGCTGATAGGCCTGAAAAACACAGGAGACGTATCTGTTTCTAATAAATGGACGGCAGTGCTTTGGAGAGACTTCGTGTCCCAGGGAGCTGCGCATTGTTTTTAATTGCACAATAACTGCAGACTCCGCTGAGCTTCAAAATAAAAGTGAAAGGACAGTGAGGACATGACAAGGCATTTAATGTGAAATCAAAATGATGTGTGTGACAGTTTTACTAGTGAAACACACACACACACCTAAAGGAATAAATTGACTGGGTTCTTTTGATTTTCTCACGACTTTGTCTCTGCACAACAACATTACATCTAAGTTGGTTCACAAGTCCACCTGCTTTTGTTCTTGTGTTTCAGGGAAACGTGACATCATCAGGTGCAGCCCAGTTCCTCTGTTCCTGTCTGACTCTTCCTGTGTTTGGTGACACCAGCTCCTCAGAGGGCCTCAGTGGAGATGGGTCGGTTCCAGCACTGTCTATTCCCTTTTTTGTGCACGAGAGGTTCAGGGAAGTCTATTTGGATGTGAGACCCTTGAAAAGTAAATTAATGAATGTATTTAGATTGATTCAAAATAGTGTGCTTAATAATACAGAGGGACTTAATTGTGCCTGTAAATTTGCTGATCTTCACTAATGTACTGTAACACAGAGTAAAGTGTTTAAATTTCTGGTGGTTTGGTGGTCTGGTGTTTAAAACAGTGTAATGAATTTTATTCATTACACTTCATTTATTTTGTTACTATAATTTTACACGTTTAATATTGTACATAGTATAGTATATAAATATTGTTTATAAATATTTTACATTATCCTATCTGTTAAATATTGCAAAAAACAAATGCAATTGCACTGTAAACTTTAATTTATGCATATTTTGTATTACAAGCTACAAAGTAACTGTTTTTTGTTTGTGTTTTAAAATAATCATATATTTCGTTAAATACATAGAGAGGTTATGTGTCGGTGTTTTGTTTGTCGGTGCTGCTTTCAGGGCCCAGTAGCCGCCCTGCTCTATAAAATGAGATGAGATCCGCGAAAGACACAGACAACTGCTCCTGGGGCTCAGATAGCAGCGGCCGGCTTTGAAGTGGTCCTCTCATGTCACTGAAACAGAGTTCAAGTTTGTTCACATTGGGGGTTTGCTCCACAGCAGCTCACTGACGCGTTTCAATTCACTTGCACTGTGTATTGTTTGTAATGTATTTGGGATGTGAAACATATTCAGCCCTAAATCTAATTCAAGATGCAGGGTCAGTATTGATAAGGACAAATATTTAATTAATATAAAATTGAAAAAAAAATTCTATATCCTTCGAAAAATAATGTAGATTTTTAAACACTATGAGTTTTACAATATAAAAAATAAATTGCAATATTCGGATGATGGACTTGAAAGAATCAACAAATCGCCTTCCTTATTTATTTATTTATTTATTTATTGCTTTGAAATTATAAATTCAGTTTGCTTTAGTTTATTTATGTGAAAGAGAAATCGTTTTAAGTGAAGGTAATAAGTAAATAAGGAGAAAAATAAATGTAGAATATGTAACTCTAAAATAACTCCAATCCGTGAGTTTTATTAGTGACCGGTCATTTGATTATCAAGGTTGTAAATACGCCGAGTATAAAAGCTTGAAAAGTGTATTCGTGAAATCAGATTACGTGACAATAGTTTACTATATGTCACGCTGGATAATTGAGACACTCAAGCGCTCCACGCGTAAAAAACGTGCCATAAATGGAAACCGCAGACCTGAACTGCAGAAAGCGAGGTCTGTGTGACTTGAAGGCAACTCTGTTCGCTCTTGAGGTATCTCGCCAAGGCTGTCGGGTTAAACGCAGGTCGGCCGTTTCCCCCTGGTCTGATTTCTCACAGTGCCCCATTATCCCGCCCCGGTTGCTCGCAAGTTCTCCGCGAGTTCATATCTTTCGACTCGAGGATGCCGCGCACTTTGAGGAGCATTATCGAATCCAGAAGCCTTGTTTACACCTCATCGCTCTGCCTGTTTTGACAAAGCCGGGTGACGAGTTTCTCTAAGAATTATCATCTATCTTTAAAATGAGACGTGAGGGATAAGAGGCTGCATGCGGCGGTTATTTTTCCCTTCAGAGAGACAAGTGTTGGACTTCCAACCTTTCACTCGTTTGGCCGCAGAGCAGACAGAATTCGCGTCTATGGAGCCCTAATTAGAAGCAGATGTCGCTCAGCTCGGGCCTTGTGGACTGTAACAGAGAGCTGGAACGCCGCATTTTCCGTACTGAGCTTACTGGTCATTCTGTCAATACAGGTGCAGTCTGCTCTCTCTCTCTCTCCCGCTGCCCTCCTTCCTGTAGGATGAGTTACAAACAGCTGTAGGCCTGACTCGCGCAGCATTTTACGCAGACCTGACGCGGTTTGCAGCGTCAGTCTGTGCATGTTAACAACCTGAGAGATGTTGAAAGGAATCGGGTAAACATTCGTGGAGAATCAAGTTCAACGAAGTCTACTGCCCCACGTCAGATTCGCATAGACGTGACGTCAAATGAGTTTGCAAAGTGAAGGTTTCTGACATAGTTGCCCTTAATCGAACCACGTTCATCAAAATTTTGAATGCGATTATTTTGTGAATATTTGGTTAAAGTCTATTTGTATGAATTTGAACAATCAACACGTTTATAATTTTGCTACACTCTGGTTTACATAATAAATTCAAGAGAATTCAGGCTGAACACGGAATCAAATAATAATAATAACTTATAAATAAATAAATCAGAATTAAGTTTAATAAAAACTTAATTCTGATGCAGGCTAATGCACAATGGAATCGTTGTGACCATTGTTTTTTCGCCCACACATAATAAACATTTTACATGACCGACAAAATGCGCATTTGATTTATTGTGTAAAACAGAACGTAGTTAGTAAAATTATAAAATCGTTGATGGTTAAAATATTAATAACAAGAACAAAAAATACGCTTTTGCTTTTGACCCAAACTACTGGTACGTTGCGCGTTTTGACAAAAACAGCGCCACGACTGAAACGGCCTGAAGGCTCCATAGGCTCACACAGAGGTCCCCGAAAGTCTTTCTGTAAAGGGGCCTCGGGCAGACGCGGGCCTCTCTTTAATGAAACTCATCCGGAACATCTGATTAAACTTGTGTTGTTATTATAATAAGAGAAATAGCTATCGCGACAAGCTGACCAGTATATGGGAGCATAACTGTAAAAGCGAAAATAGTCTACTATATTAATTCCATTCTTTCGTCAGAGAAGGGAAATGAAAGTGAAATTAAATTTGTACCCATTTCGCAGCGGGACCCCTGGGGACGAATGAGGGCCCCCAGAGCACAAGCTGGGAGCCAGAGGCTCAGTTCATTTCCAGTGCCAGACACACCGCTTAGAATTTTCTTTTCAGTCAGTTTATTGTAAGTACAAAAGCTTGTTTTCGTTTTTAATTGTCTTATTTACTGTTGCGGGTAATTCAATTCACACACATTAAGGTAAACTCCAACTAGTGACCTCCTCTCTCGCTCTCTCTCGCTGTGCTATGTCCTGTTATATTGTTGATGGTGCTCTGGCGGTCAACATCCTTCTCATTGACCCCCGTCTCCCTCTTTGCCTTTTCCGTCTCATGAAAAACGATTCCAGCTCTCTGATTGAATTTTATTCCTTCCTGACCAGGTCTACTCTGTAAGGACGCCATCAATCTTTGGACTAACACGACGTTTGTTTATTAGACCTGTTCTTGAGAAAGTATCTAATGGATATTATGAGCCTGATTACTTGCTGCACAACGAGTCGGATTTCAGGTGTAATTAAAAAATATATACAATACCGATTTTAATAATAAATAAAGAGCAGCCTATAAATGTCTATATAGTATGAAATATGCACATTGCCAGCGGCTACACACGTTGCGTTTTGTTCTGGTATTGCTGTTGTTGCAATCGCTCTATGGGCCTGAAGAACAAACACGCCTTCCATTTTAGAAGCACCGCTTCACACTTCACGTGTTGCAGTGTGACAGGCTATTCATGATCTTCGGTGGGTTCACACAGGGTGTCTGTCCTGTGATATGCGGACGACTCTGCTTCTCAGAGGGAAAGAAAGTTGCTTCTCAACTTTAGCAAAAAAAAAAACAAAACAAAAAAAAAACAAAACACGGAATAAAATACGTCGTATGGATTAGTATCATACTCAGAAGATAAACAAATCAGCTCAGGTTATTGAGTTATTGAATGCAAGTCCTAGACTGGAATAACACTTGGTAATGGTATGTTTATGGTCCAATGCCATTTTGTAAAACAATAGTGTGGTTATTTTATTTTGGCAACGGTCACATTATTATTATTTTTATTATTATTATTATTATTATTATTATTATTATTATTATTATTATTATTATTGTCTTTTTGTGCACACTTAGGGCAGTTTTACGCCCAAACTTTATGGATCTATCCCATTAAAGGTATTCTGGTTAAATTATTGAGATTCTCAGTAAATATCTTTTGCTGCCATAAAAGTACAAAATCATAAAATTAACTGGAACTAAAATAAGACGGTCGCCGAAGCTGTATTGTGTCTGCTTTTAGGTGACTTATTAGTGGCAATTCGATTTTTTTTTTAGATATTTCTCACCTTTTATTATAAACAGTGTAAGCTGTTAAACTCCTAAACCAACGTCCAACTAGACAGTGAAAACATTTAAAGCCAAATCAGAAACGTTTCATTTTTGCAGTTAAAAGATCCAAAATGCTTCAAAACGATAACTTTTACTAAATGCCAGTCTCCTAAAGCCGCGGTAGTTGCCTGTCTCCACGCTAGTGCCATGTCAGACTTGTGAGAATTCAAACAGCAAAACTGAAGCGACAACGGGACCATCTTTGGCATGTGTGGTATGATATTAAGTAAGCGCTGGTATGCGCCAGTAAACACACAAGGCGGTCCAAAAACAAAGTTGAGCTGCGTGCAGGTCTAGGCCTCGGGGTCACCGTGATTTCTAATCACCTCATATTAAGCCCTGGCGTCTATAATGTGGCTATATAAACATTAACCTTATATAAAGTACGAATTTGAAAGTTAAAGACACATACTTCACGTAAATGTCCCCTTTGGACGTGTGTGCGCCCATTGCTAGTACTTTGCGTGTTTGCACTGTGTATTTTCATACGGTTTTCCAGTAGGCGTGAAGAAGAAACTCGCTTTTAATGACAGGCCTGTATTTTGGCAAAATATTAAACAGTGAATATTTTCATTTGGGGAATATATTAACGAAAATAAGTCCCACGGGGTCACGAAGCCCCCTTCTATCTACACAGATTATCACGGGCCAGACTGGGTGTAAAATAGCACCAGCCTCTGTCAAATCTGCAAGAAACGAGGCGTAGGTTTAACTCACATAAAATGACAATTTATTACACAAACAAACAAAATCCTTCAAAATACTTTTCAACAAATGTAGAATCTTTGAAATAGTACGGCGATATACACGTTCCTTTTTAAAAACCTTTATAATGGAACAATTTTTGGACAGTTAAGGCAATTCAATTTAGAAACACTTTTGGTGTTTGGTCCATAATATCCGGCTACAGTTTAGAAATAAATTACTATATGCATTTTACACGTCCATGAAAACTGGCATTTCTTTAACATATCACATTAAGCCATAAAAGCAAAAAGAGACTTACGTGTTATTTGCGGTAACACTGTTCTTTAGAAAAACCAAGATCAAGTCTTTTGTGTTTTTGTTTTCTGTCTCATATTCGTCCATGTGTGGGCGGGCGTGAGGGGAAAATGCGGGTTTTCACCGAAAGAGTTCGAACAGCTTGAGGGAATATTGCGCCTGTTTGTTTGGTCAGAACTTGCTGCAGTCATACACGAAAGCTCCCGAAGTGCGATAGAGGGACTGACTCGGTGGGAATGACATCTGACAGCTGTTATTCCCATTCACCGGCGAGTTATTCAAACCAATTCGCTGGGACTCAAACATGTCTCGGACGGAGTGGAAGTTCTGCTGCTGCGCCGGGTAACCCGCGCCCAGGTGGCCCAGGTCTCCGGCCTGGTTGAGGTACCATGACGTCAGCCTCCCTTGGTGGGGATGGTGGCTCTCCTGAACCGAGTTTATATTGCCGTGCGTCAGAGACGACGAGGTGGTTGTCACGGAGTAATCTGGCAGCGTTTCGTCCACGGTGGTGCTCGGCGCCAAGTGGCTCGGTCGCTCCCCGGCGTACAAGCTCATGGCTTGCATGTTACAATGATAGGTCGCGTTGGAGGTAGTGGAGATGGAGTTCTGGGTGCACGGCGAGCTATAGATGGACGCCTGCGTCGGGGAATAGTTCACGGACAAAGACGGTGTTATACCTGTCCTGGTGGAGGTGGTGAGGCCGGGGGCGAGCTCGGTGGCCGCCTGTGGGGACCCCCGGAGGGAGGTCATGATGTTGTCCACGCTGAAGCCCTGCGTCGCGGCCTGGCCGTGGTGCTGGTGGTGCTCGGCGCCGTCCATGCCGATGGAGCGGCCGGACGGGATGCTGTGGGGACTCCCGCTGGACATGCTGCTGCTGTCCGGGCTCTCGATCTTGGGCACGGCGCCCAGCGAGGGCGAGTCGGCCTGCGGCGGCGTCGCGGCACCGTTCTCCGTCTTGATGTCCTGGACGCGCACGGGCTGCGAGCCCTGCACCGGCGCCTCCTGCTCGCGGCCCTGCTGCCGCGGCAGCAGCTCCTTCTGCAGCCGCTCCTCCTTCTCTTTCAGCGCGTCCTTCTTCTTGAACCGCCGCCGCCTCCTCAGGAAACTCCCGTTTTCGAACATGTTGTAAGAATCCGGGTCCAGAGTCCAGTAGCTACCTTTACCGGGCTTCTTGTCGTCACGGGGCACCTTGACAAAACACTCGTTCAGAGACAGATTGTGTCTGATGCTGTTCTGCCAGCCCTGTTTGTTGTCTCGGTAGAATGGAAACCTTTCCATAATAAACTGGTAAATCCCATTCAGGGTCACCTTTTTGTCAGGCGAGTTTTGGATAGCCATGGTGATGAGCGCAATGTAGCTGTAGGGGGGCTTGACCATATCCTTAGGCTGAGGTTGGGGCGTGTACGGTCCGTACGCCCGGGCCATGCTGGCAGGGTACTGGTCGTGAGCCGCGTGAGAGTACATGTTCATAGGTGCGGGCATCCCCGTGTAGCCCCCGCCAGCAGCCGCCCGGTAGTAGCTGGGGTCACTGCTGATGTACGGCACGACGCCCAGAGAGTTGGGATTGGAGACGGAGTAGCGAGCCTGCATGTCTTCACTTTTGAAAAAGAAATCTCCAATATACGCAGACGGAGCGCTCCGCTTCTCTCTCTCTCTCCCCCCCCCCCTCTTAGCGACGGAGGCGCTCGAGTCACAGTTCCGCGCTGTTCTGCCGCGCCAGCGAGCCAAAACGGGAGACGAGGCTCGAGAATGCGGTGCAACGTGCTGGACGTCGGCAGCGTTCAGGCCGTCCCCATCTCCGTGTCTCTGCGAAACGCGCGGCGAAAAAGCTCTGAACGCTGGACGTCCGTCGGCGCACAGGGCTTTTTGCGCAGTTAAATTCTTTCCCCCTTTCTTGCTGCCAGCGCGGCCCCGCCCCCGAGCGCGCGCGGAGCGGCCAATGGGAGGCCGCGCCGCGAGGAGACGGCAGAGAGCGCCGCGGCCACACTCAGGGCTTAGAGGGAAACGAGAGGAGGTGTCGGCAACTCCCAGCCGGCCCCGGCCAAAACTTTAGACGTGACGGAGCAACTCGCGTGTGTTCAGTCAGACCATGAAGCGCGTATCCAGTCACGAAGCAAAAAAAAAAAAGAGAGGGACGTTGTCAGGCAGAACTGAAGCTCTTATTGACAGAAGGAAAACAACCACATCAGTCTGGATGTGATAGCATATAATTATCATTAAATTCATTTAGAGCTCACATTCTATTTATGATTTATTTTGCACGATGTCCCGTGGCTTTTAATAACTTAATACGTAGGTGCTTCCCCCCCACTTTTATGACATTTTAATTAGAAACCAGCGTCGCCAGTAAACCAAATGGCGGGTTTGTTCAGCCTCAGCGTGTTTAAAAGGCGCATTTTATTAGTTGGGAGATTCAACGGCGGCGTTAATGGGCGTGGGATCAAAGCAGGACACAGTAGGCGGTTAAGTGAGATCTCATTAGCCTGCGCTTGAGTTTGGGCTGAGTGAGGCCAGAGGTGTGAGCGTTTATTCAGCCGTAGAGGGTTTAAAAGACAAGGAACCAAAAGGATCGAACGCACGTGAATATCGTCGTGCTGTGATTGTTTGAGGCCTGGGAGGAATTTGATGTCCCCGTAATTGAATAAACAAAACGGCAGATTTAGCATTAGAAGCATCTGACACAGATGTTAAGTCCTTTACGCATCCTTTCATTTAGAACTCGTCTGAGACCTTGAGAGTTTAATATCGCGTGTACTTGTAAGACTGGGATTTCGGGGAGCCAATCAGAAAAAGGGTAAAATTAAATTCGATCACAGACGAATGATGTGTACGCCGAAACCAAAGGCCCGTTGCCTCAAGCGCGACTGTATGAAATAGTTCATGTGATTGTGATGCGCTTTTACGGTCCGTAATCCTCTGCAGGGCGTCTTGATTAAACGTCCGTGCAGTGCCCTGGTGCTGCGCTGGTTTCTCCTTACATGGACCCGGGCATGAACTTTTTCCACCGCCCCGGGCTGTTTACACAGTTCACGTCGGCCTTTTACTAATATCACGGCCTGCCCACCCAGCCCTCCTTAACTCATTATTTAACGTATCCACGGTGGGAGCACAATGGAGGGAAAACACGAATATGTGTCAAAATAATAACATAAAACAGGCGAGACATGTGTATTGTGAAATAATAATAATAATAATAATATTAAACACTTACTATCAGAACGTATTCTACTGTCATGACACTATGCTCTTGCAGACATGTTTGATTGTAGGTTATTATTTTAATTATTTTAATTGTAGTTTTATAATTATATACACGTCTGCGCGTTTTTATTTAAAATACTGGATTTTATAATTACGTTTAACTTAAACAACAAATGTAAAATGTATTCTACCGTGTCTTTTCAGGAACGGGGTTCAAATTCCAACTCAGAATGACGCCGTTATTCTTCGAGACAGACAGACACGGAGTCGCTTACGGGCTCGCTTTAGCCATGACTATAGCGCCCCCTGGCGGTCAGAAAGGAACCTGTGATTTCCAGCGTCGCAGGACCAGATGCAAGTCATTTCTGAGACACTGCTGCCCCCTTGTGGTTTACAATAATAATACAATTATTTTCTTACAAGGCTGAAAGAGGCAAACGTGTCCTCAAATACAATGATTCACTAATCAATTTTTTTTATAATGTATTTATGAAATGCCAGGGATATATAAACAATAAATATCTGCACTGACAACGTGTAGTTGCAGTGATCTAAATGACTTTAGTCTGTTTGCCATTAGACTGAAGACTGAACAAAACATGTGAAAATATCCTCTGTCGGTACTTGCAGTTACTCGCTAAAGTATCACCGGTCTATAAAGCTGTGTTTAAATTCCCTAAACCCTGCAACAGATTCTTTTATAATTTTCAGCTTCGCTCAGTGCATCGCTGCCTCCCACAGGTGGAGCCAAATCACTGCTGCATTTGCTTTGCTCAGAACCAGTAATACATCGGTTTCTGCATTTTGCAGTTAACGTTAACATTGATACAACGTGTAGGATTTTGTTTCTAAGCACGTTATTTCTTAGACGGCCTACTGCGATTTAATTAAGTAAACATCATAACTTCTTTTTTTCAGAAGCAGCTCATGTTCAGAGCTTGTCTCTGACTTCCCGTATGATCCACTTCAGGGGGGAATTCTTAGCTTTTCTACTAATAGTTTTGATTTCATGGCATGGATGTGCTTCAGATGGGTTTATTTTTTATTTGCAAATGAAGTGAACTTAATAATTTTAAATGCATAAATAATTCATACGTTTTAGTTCCAGATCTTTTTTTTTTATTTTCTCTCACTACACACAGTATATAATTACTACCAGGGGTAGTAGTAAACTAACTCATTACTCGTGTAAAACTCCAATTACTCGCCTCCACTTATACATCACCCCTTAAAAGTACCGCTTTAAAGGTGTATTTTTTATAGTGTAAATCCAAACGTTTGTAAACAGACGTAAACTAAAGTTACGCCATAAGAACCAATGCATTTCATATAAAATTTGAATTTGATAACATTTCGATAAACAACTGGAAAATTATGAGCCTAAGAATATATGAAAGAAAGTAAAAGTCAAATTGGTGAAATTAAAGATTGATAGATTTTAACCACTTTATCTGACACATAAGTAATACACATTATCATCTGTAGTTGAGTTTATTAAATGTGTTAATGCGGTTTGCCTGCAAATAGCTGTAAAACAAACATTACTTCCTCCTCTGAACTGCAGTGACCCAGGAAACCCACAAGTACTGCAGGTCACTGCAACTTGTCCAATACATGTACTTTACTAAATGCATTTAAACTCGTTCATAAAATCTACAATGTGTCTCATCTTTAGCTTAGTGCACTTAATGTGCCTTTATCCTAACGAGGAAAGCGTGACGCCTTGTCAAATCACCAATAGGTGGCGACGTAGTCGCACGAAAAAAAACGTTGTTTTGTCTAGACTTACCATTTCAAAGGTGTTTCCTGTTATGTTGATAGATATAGCCACTAGACAGTAGTTATATTTGAGGTCAAGTAAGGCTCAAATTACAATTATCCACATCATTTAAAAAGGAACCTATGTATTTTTTTCATGACATCAAATGTGTGATTCGTGTAAATATAAGCTACAGAGTAATTATGTCCGTCAGTAAAATCAATTTTCCTATTAGGATGTTTTTTATATTTTTAAAATCTTTTCTGCTTGGATACACATAACAAATCAGATAACGAAACACCAACAGAAATATTAACAACACATTTCCTAAGACACCCAATCACTGCTTTGAAATCAATTATCTTTAATTGCTTGCTACAGGATATCAACAAGTGCATGACGATATATTCAGGTGTGTGCTATGTCTTTTTCAGTAAGAGTTGGGACTTAAAGTCAGTTACGTAGTGAGAGCGCGTAATGGCACGACAGGTCCCATCATATTGAATGAAAACCACCAGGCGGTTAGAAAATAACCGTTCATTTTTGTTACGGCGACAAAGTGCCCGAGGGTTGCATTTGCACTTTTGTCTCTTTTGCCTCTTCCGGTCACATGACGCATGGCTTTACATCCTGATAGACGCTCTGGTGGTGGTGGAGCTGATGATAATAGGATCCCCCGGCGCTGGGATGAAGGGAAGAGATGCCATTTAAGTTCAAGACGAAATCCTTCCTGTCACACACGGGAGATGAGTGGCAGGAATACCGAGACAGCCCCACTATAAACAGACAAACAATTCAAATCGTCACATGTGATAAATGATTATTATTCGTTTTTCTTTATTTTGGGGACTTTCATTGGGATCCAATGCGTTTTTCCCGAAGAGAGACCTGATAATAATTAACAGAAAATATTTTAGGTTTAGGCTTAAGAGACCATGTTTCCAGGTTGCGGAAAACATCTGGCAGCTGTTTATAAAAGCCTATATAAACTACAGCGAGGCTCCAAATTGTTGTTTTTACCCGATACATTTTTTAAAAAGCTGAAACGACAGAGCATCTTTAGAAGATAAAGTGAAAATTTGATCATATTTTTTGCAATATGTAGCAATATTAGTAACCACTAACAAAACATTGTGTATAGTTTGTTTAAATTTAATAAATAAACAAAGTACATGTAAATTTCGTAGAAATTACAGGAACTCTTGTTTTTTTGTAGGAATTGTGTCTGATTTAATTTCCGCTCATTCTTTCTGTCCTCTGCAGGAAATCTGTTTTATGGTGTTTCTAGTTTCACATTGTCACATACGGAGCAGAGGCTTTAGATGAAAGTAAAATTATTCTCTATTTAAAAAGCAATTTAAAATGCTCAGAATCCATTGAAAAATACATAATTCTTCTAGATTCTGAATGCGCAGCAGTTTATTTGAATTAATTATTGCCAACAATAGTTTAATAATTGTTGAAAGCGCTTCTTTCTACTTATAACGTTTGTAGTCAGATTGAAAATATAACAAAATGAAATAAACGCTCCTGACACGCCATTATTACAGTATTTGTCTAAAGCTTTACAGTTTGAGCACCAGTACTTTTTACGCCTATAGTGGCGATTTCTGCACGAGTCATGGTTCAACGTTAACCCCCTAGCTTCGACCCCCATGACTCCAGCTGGGGAACATTAAAATCAGCCAAAATAGTTTCCTGTGTAGCTTATGCAAGAGGCTCTACCTGGAATGTCAGCGGAATCGCGTGCATTATGGTGCAGATAGCCCTGATCCAACGTGTAGGACGGCATCCCCGTGTGCAGAGCAGAGGACGTGGGACTGCCCGACGCTAGTGACTGCTGTTTGATATAGGAGGGCACGCCGGGTGAGCTCCAGTGTGAGGCCGTGTTTGCATAGGGCGAGTGACAGTCCAAAGAGCCCACCACCGCCGGGGAGGACTGCACGGGGCTGCTGCTGCTGTCCGGGCAGTAGTCCGCGGCGGAGCCCATCTGACACGCAGCCACGTATGACGCCCCGGGGCCGGGGGACACGTGCGGAACGTGTCCCCCTCCGAGTCCCTCGAAGCCCCCTGCCCCCGTATTCCCCATCAAGTCTATGTTGTAGCCGTTATGACACGCTAACGAGCCAGGAGGCGTTTGGAAATCAAAGTTCTGCTGCAGCACAGATGCGCCAAACCCGATGCCATTCATCATCCGGTACATTGGCTTCAAAGCTTGGCATTTCCTACGGAACCCCCGTGGTCTGCGACGAAAAGAGCCCTCCTCGAACATAAACTCACTGCCCGGGTCAATGGTCCAGTAGTGGCCTTTGCCGGGTCTGCCGAGACCTTTGGGCAGCTTTATAAAGCACTCGTTCAAGGACAGGTTGTGTCTAACGGAGTTTTTCCATCCTTGGTAGGAGCCTCTGAAGAACGGGAAGCGGGCCTGTAGAAACTGGTAGATTTCGCTGAGAGTGAGCCGTTTGGTCGGCGAGCTTTGAATTGCCATCACGATGAGGGCTATGTAGGAGTAGGGGGGCTTTTCCGGGCGTCTCAAGCCCGAGTTTGCCTTCTTCCCTTTGGGTGATGCGCTGTCCATCAGCGGCCGCGCGCTCAGCAGCGCCGCATTCACGGCACCGGCCGCTGCACCGGAGCACAGAGGATTAGATGGATCCAAGCGTTGCTGGGAGCTCTCTGTCGTCATGGCTGCGCCCTTGTCCTGGAATCTTCCTGTGGCGCCTCTGTGCTAATAGAACTGTGTCTAGTATCCGAAGTGATATGAAATCTTGCTAAATGCGCTAATTAAAGAGGTCTGATGTGCGCCTTTATAGACCTGAAAGTCGAGAAACGCCAGCCACTGTTCCTCCTTCTTCTCTCTGTCCATTGCTGTCAGGAATCCCATAGGAGAGAGGAATACACCTCCTCGTTTTTGCCTGCGCATATCCACACTGCCAAGCACAACTCGGCCACCTATCAATTCTTAAATCTCTCTCTCTGCCCCTACATCCCCCCAAATCCCTCCAAGAAATCGCCAGGAACTCCCTCCCTATCTGGCCGGAATCCAAACAAGAAGCCTGACAGAGCGCAGCGGAGTAAGGCAAATCTCCTCCCATGACTCACTTTCCAAAATGCCTCTGTCCACATTTCTCAGGCCAATATTAGGCACGACCAGCCAGCTGTAAAGATCAAAGCGACACAGTCTGGAGACAGAGTCTCGTTCAGCACCGTCCTGCGAAAAGTGGCGCAGGACATTGTGCTGCGAGGAGCTCTGATATGTTTGGGAGGTGCTCGGGGTTCGGGCTCTGACATGAGAGAGAACATGCTTTTTCCATCAGAGAGTGCCAGCATATACCACACACAGCGCACAAGTGTCAGTTTACCTCCCGGAGCCTGGAACCGGGCCTCTGGGGAAATGAATTGGTCGTAAAATGTCAAGGGACGATCGATTGATAGAATACAGTTTTGTGTGCGTAAGCTTTATTACTGCAGTTGGTGATTTTTTTTTTGTCACAGCAAAGTTAGAACCTCAATTATCTTGTGAAAAATCACGTAACATCAAACCTGGCCCCCTGCTGCGTCCAGGATGCGCCGGCGCTTCGGAGGAAATTTACTTTCTAGCCTTAGAAGAATGGGCCTGTTTGGGAGATTTTTCTTCCTATTGTGGATTCGACTTCGGTTCGCTCAGGATGCGCCACTTGTGTGAACCCTTTCCGGCGCATGAGTGGTGACTGAGGCGACAGCTATTTGCAGCGCCAGACAGAAAATGTAAATATTGGATGCCCCTATCCGGCAGCACAGAGCTTGATGAACACAAAATACATAGTTAGACATATTATTACAAAAGACATGGGAAAACGTATGACCCGAGTTATTCTTATTGTTCTCTATTGTTGTTATAAATACTTAAACCAATTTCCTAAAAACTACGCATTAGAGACTACGCATGAGCTGCAGAGGTTAATGAGTTCGAGGATATTATTTTGGCTGCAGGAGGAGGTCTGGTGCGTAAAGGACAACCACTCCCAGACCTCTAAGAATTTTACAAAGGCGTGGACACACAAACACACACGCCTTCAGAAATAATTGCGCTGCACCTCACAGGTGTTCATGTGTCGACGGGTGCCGCGGATTGGCAGACGTTCGACTGGTCGCAAAAATGGAAAATCCAGGCGGACTTTTCGTTTAAAGTTTCATTTTATTTCTTTGTACAGAGCGATACAAAAAAAACCCAAAGTGCATAACGGTTCGGTAATATTTACAACAAGTTTTGAAGATTATAAAACAATAAAATCTGATAATGCTTTATAATGAACTGCCCAGAGGTACAACAACCAGTAAAGTGTAACATCATCACCCCACATTAATGTCAAATTCATAGTCATCCCATAACAGATGCTGACAGGTATGATGATCCGTTTGTTTCCCCCGGGCCCATTATCAGTGCACATTGATGATTCGGTGTCATCAAAATAAGAGTCCGAATTTAGTGCTGGTATTGTAAGACAGCCTGCGCGTACAGGCCGTAGGCGTTTGGCACATGCGCAGCAGCGCAGGAGTCCATGTGACAGGGTGCCTTAACGTATGGAAATGAGGCAGGTGTGTTGGAGCTCGGCGTCATCGCTTCACTGTAGCAGGGCCAAGCGTACGCCGCGAGGAAAGGCGCGCGTCCTCGGTTGGAGTCCGTTTTAAAGGGCCTGCTCAGGATGCTGTCTATAGCGAACGAGCTGGTGAACTTGGCGCCGGGGTCCGCGCCGGTGGCGGCCGCCGCGGGCCGCGTGGCGCCCCGCGGGTCCTCCGGCCGCTCGGACGCCGTCTGCTCCCGGCACAGCTTCTTGTTGATGCGCTTTCTCCTGCGCCGGAACACCCCGTCCGCGAACGTGTATTCGCTGTGAGGGTTGAGCATCCAGTAATTATCCTTCCCCCAGGGTCTGGAGGGGTCCCGGAGCACTTTGACGAAGCAGTCGTTTAGAGACAAGTTGTGCCGGACCGAGTTCCTCCAGCCAGTGTAGCTGCCCCTGAAGAACGGGAACTTTTTCATCAGATAGTCGTTTATTTCCGCCAGCGTCAGGCGTCCGGAGGACGAGTCCCGGATGGCCATGGCGATGAGCGCGATGTATGAGAACGGGGGCTTGGGTCTCCGTGTGTACGGCTTCGACTTGCCGCCGTCGCACGGCGCGACAGGTGGGGGGCTGTGCGCCACGCAGTCCCCGTCCGACCCGAGTTCCTCCTCCGCAGAAAGCGGAGAGCGCACACTCCCCTCAGCATCACTGGACGTCTCCGAATGTTTGGTGTCGTGGTGACTCCCGCACAGAACCTCCAACTTCATCCTTTTTTTTTTATTTTAACGTTTTAATCAGAGCCAAATGGATCTGTCCAAAAATGTTCTGTGCGTAAAATCCTTACGTTGCGTGCGTCAAGGCGCCGTGTGCTTTGAGTGGGATCCAATGAGCTCCTCCTCAGCTGTCATACCTGCCGGAGCCCTGCATCGCGTCTCACCTACACTCTGAGAGCAGGAGTTTATAGCCGACTCACCTCAGGACCATCCCAAGAGGGAGGGGCTACGATATTTCAAAAGATTTGTATCGCGAAACAGGTGAAAATCACGCTCACGGCAGTCTGTAATAAAACGCACGCCTCCGCCGTGCGCTTAAACCCAGGTAACATATTAAATACATGGCAACAAGTGACCATATTCACAGTTGCGTGGGTCTTCGTGATTTTAACACCCGTGACACGCGATCACGCAACATGCTGGGACTATTTCACCTGAGACAAGCAGGTGGCGTATGATTCCTGTGTTATGTCATGGGGCAGCGCCTGCAGGTAGTACTTTTAGGCAACACAATAATATTCTTATACACAAAATTAAAATTTTTACCTTGTCACTATCGGCTCTATACTGTTCCAGGAGGTAAGCCCATTTACACTGAGATAATAGATGGAGGCCTAAAGGCTTTGAAAGACTTAAAACAGGTGGAGTCAGTCACAATGACATTCCAGCAGCGTAATAACAAAAACTTTTCCAAGAGGTAAAAACATTTTTGAGTCAACCAACCGTCTACTTCCTTTACCGGTGGCCAGTTTTTGCTGCTCCACAGGTATAATATTCATTTTGAACTCAACACATCCGCGTGTAATTGACATCTTTTTCCCTGAAATTAGACAAAAGCATCCGTTTTGTTAGAAGAACTGTGATGCTGTCTCTACCTGGTTACCTCCAAATATAATCTACAGCACCTGGAAATCCGTGTTGCCATCACATTGGTCTCTGCGCCAGGTGGCTTGACTTCTGTTTACGCTAACTGCACTCATTCAAGCTGATTTCGCAGGCAGCTTACACATGTTTGCGCCGGTCGCGAATGTTTTCATTTTCAGGTAACAATCTGTTTGTGCTCAGCGTGACACCCAATCGTCGGTGAAGTCATTATTTTGAAAGGTGGCATGTCAAGGATGGATACTTGTAAGCTAACCACACAATGACAGCAGCTCAAATACCGTGTATTCATTCTGTCCGCGGCGTGTAGCAGCTTGCAAGGCCGCCGTGTTGTGTTCATCAGATTCTAGTTAATAACACCTTATCTGTTACGGCTTTAAAAAGAAGCAGGGAACCGAGGAGGTGCAGCTCACACAGTCAAAGGTGAATAATAAAAAGCCCTTTATTTACTGAGACACTCTAAAAATAAAGAAAACTCAAAGTTGTTATTCACTATAAATAAATAGCAGCCCTCTAACATGGCTCAGATGCATGGCAGGTATGTTAACCGTTTACAATAGCCTTTGTGCAAACATTAACCCAGAGTTTAGATAAGTGTCTGAACGGCGACATTTTCCTCACTCTGCGACGAACTGCGTTGCCATTAATTATTCTAAGGAGACGCCACTTCTCTTGTTGCCCTGGTCCTCCTCCGAACTGCCGTCAGCGTGGGTTGAGAGATTTACGAGCATTTAGATTACAGTACGCTGCGGTGCCGTCCTGCAGACAATGCACACCAGATAAACCGTCTCGGTTCTCATTAACTCGGGCTCCGAAGCTCACACCTGTGAGCAATTAAGATAGTAAAACGTTTAAAGAAGCAGGTCCGCGTTGCTTATGAAATTAAAGCAGATTCAGACACTTGGTGCAGAATACGCTGTCAGTTTCCTTATGACTCTGGCCTTGAGCTATTACTTACTGTTGATATGCTGAAATGAGTAATACTCTAAAACATCTAGCCAGACTGTGGTGACTCACACCTTGGTTGTTGTTAATGCAGCTCGGTGACTTGTTGGCGCTGCGTCTGTTTACTAAACATCTAAGAATCACAAAGTCAAGCCAAGATAATGAGTCATATAATCATTACTGTATTCCTAAATGTGCATTATACACACTTCAAGTTCAACACACACACACACTCGCTGGCCACTTTTGTTGGTACATAATACTATTACTGTATAATGTGATTCAATCTAATTCAGCAGTTTTTCCACTACAAACTCATAATACAAGATGGTTTAATGTTTTGATCAGCAACAAAACCTTAGCTCCCACTATGACCAAGATAATAAATGTTTCAACTATTACCTTTCCTAAGTTTCAACAATAAAAATAGAGGAATTTCAACCTTAATATAAAGTGGAATTGTATTTACAGGTGTATCTAATAAAGGGTCCAGTGCGTGTAAGTGTCCCATAACATATTGCACTGTGGTTAATCTACTTCTTCTCTATTTCATAAGCTCTGCTCTTTGGTTAAACAGCACTTTCCAGTGGTAACTCATGAAAGAGACAAAGTCACAAGTCTGTGACTTGTAATGACTTCCCTCTGCTTAGCTGTTTATAGAAGAACATAGTTTTCCGGTCATTTGTCAAAGGGAACGAGGAAGAAGAATAAATACATTCAGTTGACTGCAGGTGTAAAGAACAAAGCTGGGCGGAAAGATAGAAATCAGATGTTGAGCAAAAACATTACTAACATTAACAACAGTCTTAGAGTCAGGTTTGTATTCAGCGCTTCAAAATAGAAACACAATTTCATGTTGATTCCAGTCATTCCTTCATTCTATTTATGGCAGCTCTGTGTTTATTATCGTTGTACAATACATACCACCTTAAAATATTCCACCAGCCACTAATTACAGTATTTTGACAACTCTGTTTTGAAACCATGTACCCGCTGTCTCAGTATTTAACTGGAGCATTGTGGTTTTGCGCAAACGTGTATGTTCTTAGTCACCAGACATAATTCAGTGCGTGTTATTCAGGTATATTTGAAGCCTCAGAACATGTTTTGTCTTGTCGCTCTAACTGCTTTGAAATGTATGTATGACGGGACGATTTTTTAACATAAAGCTTTGTAAGTTCAGCCACTTGCTTTTGTTTGACCCGTTACTGTGTTTATATATATTCAAGCTGAGGTGGTGGAAAATAAATTACAGTGCGACAGCAAACAAAGTCAAGTTTTCTCATGTCTTAGGACCAGTGTCTCTAAAAGGAGGGCTGAAAACAGGCCCAGGCCTGTCGCTGCCTTGTTTGAGTTTCTATTTTGGTCTTGCGTTTCAGAGTTACAAATCAGACAAGCTGCCAGAAAATGGGAGGTAAAACAATAAAAAGAGTATTTATTCACAGGTCCTACAGGTTTGTTCAGTATGAAGGCACCTCTTCAGAAACCAGCTACCACTCAAAGTCTGGAACAGACAGTCTTCTTATGGTTAATCAGTGCTTTTTGAATATGATGCTGTTTTACACCATTTACATTTACTTCAAAATATCTGTGTTTTTCAATTTCAAACCTTGTTTGTTATTTTTGGATGATATCCTTCCCATTTTTTTTCTCAAGATATAGAGTATCTGTAGATATTGTACAGGCTAACACAGATAAACACACGCAGTGTAAGAGGCCGTTATATAGCGACAGGTGACTGTCTGTTTAGGCCTGGGAGCCATGAGAGCGGTTTAGTGATCTATACCTTAACCAAAGAACCTGTGAGACTCCACAACACAAAGTCCTCCAAATGGAGGATAAATAATAGTAAAATAAAAAAACAATAAAAACAAACAAAAGAGAAAACTGAAAAAAAAACGATCAGGAAATAATATACTGTTGCACTTGTTGCTTTATGTCTAAATTAACATTCTGTACATGTACCAAGCAGAAAACGTTGCTTCATAAAGGGTAGTTGTAAAGTTTGTCTTACCTTTGCGGGTGGCTGTCAAAAAAGTTCAACTTACCAATTAACCGAAGCTACTTTCTGTTGCTCTTACTTCCTGTCCGTCAGTAAAATCAGTCCGTGTATCGTTTACGGACTTTAGGACCATGGGAGTAACGTATGATTCTGACTTGCTTATAAAGCTGTCAATCACTATCTGTGGCCTATTACAGTAGCTGAATATAAAATATATGTAAAATATAGACGAGTGGTTGAATTAACGGTAAAAAAAATGTTACGTGATGATAATAAAAATCAAATTAAAGAGAGGATTTAAAGAAGAAAAAAGTGTTGGGCTCAATATGGATACTGGGCCAAAAAACGCTCCTATTATAATTAAGGGAACAAAAGTAAAAACTCAGAATTTTGATTGCTTTTTGATAATTAAGTAATGATTTTCACATTCCAAATCACAGCAGCAATGAAAGTGAAAGCTTATACAAAAAGCCTATTTGTCTGTGCTGACATGCTGCATGTCAGGTTGTACTGCACAAATGTAAGCTTCCCTCATAAAAAAAATTCAGGTGTTCCACTTTTTCCCTCAGTATTTTCTACAAGTTAGAGTTAGAGGGTTAGAGACACTGAATGTTTTCTGAAATCAGAAACAAATTTAAAATTAAATTGCTTAATTAAACATACTTTGCAAAGCTACTGTAGGTTCTATCGTTCAGACTTAAATAAAATACAAATATTCATTTAGAATGTTAAACCACCACTTGGAAGCACAGTGATCACTGATTTGCTTCAGAATGTGCTTAAACCAAATTGGGTGGATATTTAAATGGGGACAGTGCATTGTCTAAACTAAAGAAGGACATTATATGAACATTTATAAAGATCTCTTTGTCTTTCCTTATTATTTTCTTGACATTTACTTGCTCCACACCCTGCTTTAGTAATAACATCAATAGAGCTTCTTGCTCATCTGCTCCATCTGCATTGTTTGCATGTTACTTGTCAGATGCGAACCACCCCATCAGCATGAAACAGCAGAACAGTCTGCCTTTATTTCCCTCTCTGATCACGGCAGCCTTCACAGACCTGGTCGTATTTACACTGACACCCAGGAGGAATAAATATGAAACAGATAGTGTACCTTTCTTATCCCCAAACAACAGTTGCGTGAGGCCATGCTCTGCTGCGTGCTGAGGCTTTTATAAAAGTGGCATGTGAGATCTCTGATATGAGTTGTGATAGTATCACACCGGGTTTTGCTGTCTGCTTCTACAGACTCATAGTGACGCAAAATGTAAACCTTCATATTTTTCTAATCACATTCCTGGACAGAATGATCAGACACAAAAGATAGTGTTGCATAACAAAGTGAATACACAATAAGATTTGTAAAGATTCGTACTAGGTAACGAGTAAAAGAATCACTGCAGTGCAGGAAACTGATACAAGCAAATGACGAGACTTAGAATAAATGCTATGCAGCAGAAACACACGCCTCCGAAGGCAGGAGGGACGAACTGCAAAACCCACACTGTCCTGGACCAATATTTATTAACAAGGTGAAATCATTATCTGCAGCAGCCTGTAAAAAGCCTTAAAGCAGTTTTAGGGCTTAGCCTGCCTCAACTATGTGCAACTTGCTTTGCATGCCCTAACGCCTGCAGGCTTCACTGGTGCAGGGAGGGAAAGAAGCAAAAATCAGCGCCGGGATCCCCTTCAGGTGAAATACGCTCAGATAACATCACTGGTACAGGACTTCTACGTCTGCAGGACCTGTTTGGGTTATTCTCAAATGAAAGAAAGGGAAATAGAGAGGGGGGAAAAAAAAGATTCCCCACTCTCACGACAAAGGGCTCTGCGTGCAAGTGGTAGAAGGAACTCCCTGTAGGTGAGTACCTGTAAAAAGCTGCCTTTGCACGAAACCAGCCCAGGTTTAGCAGCACACACCTTATTTACACCTACACAGACGAAGTCAATCAGAGGGCAAATGCCGCCCTGTCAAGGTGATTTAATACGCCGTGCACCCAGCAGAATAATGATCATCTTCACCACCTTGTTTATTTTTAGTGTTTGTTGCCATATTTCATTTCTGTTGCTGTGGTTACCGGGGTTGTTGTTCTTAATTGAACTGTCTCCTCTCTGTGAAACGCCACAAGGCCTGGTAGCTGTAAAAAATATTTACACTGCTGTGTCTAACTACAGAGCAGCAAACCCTACGCCAGTGTGTGTTTGTGCTTGTTTACAAAAGCGAGGCTTTGTCTGCGATCACAGCACCACTGTGTACTCCTCGTTTCCCACTGACAAAACTGCATTTTGGACGTAAATGAATGAGGTTATTCAGATCTTTTGTGCTTAACGTGGAATAAAAGCGATGTCTGTTTTCCGTGTGGTCTCTGGCAAAATCCATAAACACATCTCGCAGGTGGTCTGTGTGTGTGTGTGTGTGTGTGTGTGTGTGTGTGTGTGTGTGTGTGTGTGTGTGTGTCAGGAGGGAGGAACGTGAGGATACCAGTGCTGGCGTGGAGCACAGCCAGGCTCTTATGGATGGAGGCACCCTCAGCAGAGCCAAATGCAGTCTGACAGCTGAGTTTAATGATATTTATTTCCAAGCCACACACTTCCAGACCTGTTCTGGGTCCACTTTCTTGGCCGGACCTGAACTCGGCACAGTGCTTCCAGCCTTGTGCGAGTTTACTCATAATGTCTGTGAACGGGGAATGTTTACATCACGTTTGATGAGTGTGTGGTTGGAGTACATTTGTGATGGAGCTCATTCCTATTGTAGCGACTGCACAGACGTGTGATTCCACACACGCTGACCGCGCTAATGTATTTCCTATGACAGCTTGGATACATACAAAGTCTTGTGAAGGCGAATTACCCCGCTCCTACCTCCTATGCTGAGAAGATTAACAACCTCGGCTACAGTCCACAGATCTCCTCCCACTGCAGATCTGCAGCAGATCAATGCTCTGTTCAGTGTTAGCACGAGATTAAAGGTCTCATACTGAGAATCTATGACAGCGTTGATAGCTTTAATCAGATTAAAATATTTCAACCAGCGTTAAACGACTTCGACCTCATAAAAGCGAAATGTACCTTTTAAACTTGAATTTAAAATAGGGTTCAGTAAAATTGGTTTGTCTTTTCAAACTAAAAAAGCTTATGTGCTAGACAGCATCCCAACATCTTCAGGAACGGTCTGAAACATCTGGAGTAATTTTCTCAACCTCACTGACGTAGACGACAGTGGGTCGTTTCAAATATTTTCCCACCAGGCCGATGTAAGCGCTTTCCCAAAGTCTTGTTCCCATTGTGACCGAGTCCAGGAATTCAAATCTAGAGGGGATTGGGACAATTTGCGCTGTCTGGAAACTCTACCTTTGCCTGAGGCTGAACGTTCCAAACGTTCTATCTGCTCCAGCGTTTACCAAACCAATGGAAGCTGCACGTCGCTTAGTCATTTCCTGCCAGACATTTGCCATAATGTGATCAGATTTACAACTACTTTGTCTGCGTCATCTCAACTTTGCTGAAGAATCATTGTCAGACTTCTCATTGATCAATAGCATCCGGTACTGTGGTGTTTGACATCACTCTTACCTCGCGGTGTGACCACATTTTATGATCCTAATTTCTAACCAGTAGTTTAAATATAAACTGTAGTTCAACAAATGCTCTTGTGCCACTGTATAAAACAGTCATATCTGTGTGTGAGAGGGTTGTAAAGGCATCCCGTGTGGATGTAGAATATGTTTTATGGTTTTACTATGTTGATATTTACTTTCATAACATTCAGAGTTATTAGCAATGGTTGACCTATCATGTTTCTAAGAAAACAATCAGGTGTGATGTCGCCTTTGACATGTTTCATTTTATTTGTGCAGTGTACACATAATTATTATATGTTGCATATGGTAACAAACGGTCAAATCCAAATGTTAACATGTTGGTCCATTATGAATTGGAATTTGTTGTAAGAAAGACAGATGTTTTTTGTTATCTGAAGAGTCGATATAAATAAAGAACCGAAATCTTAGTTTGACCAGATGTTGGAAACATCAGACCATGTTTTCCTAATGCTTTGTGCTTTAGACCTGAGAGTCTATTACTCTCCCAAATGCCGCTTGTTTAGTAAAAGAACCTTTCTTCGCCTTTTTTATCTTTGTATAATCTTTGTAAAAAATCGTGTTTGTCTGCCAGGCAGCACGACTTCATGCTAGATGTGATTTAGAAGAATGTCACTCGTCCAGATGTGACACCCATTTTAAGCACGAATGAACTACTTAACCAGGGGAGTATTTCATACAGAACCTTCACGCCGAAGGGCAGCATGGTGTCAATGAAAGCATGTATTTATTGCCCTTCAGGATTTATGATTTTTATTACTGACAAAATAAACATGATAACAGTTTATACAGACCAGTTCATAAAAGCCTTTAGAACAAAGTAGTGGCTCAGTAAATGGCTCCTGTTGAAGATAGATAGAAGATGAGCTCCATCAGAGCCTGACATTCTGACTCTTCAACATTGTATGTGTTTATAGGTGTGTGGTATGTCTGCAATGATGAGAATGTAAACTGGAGCCTGAAATGAGATCGTCTTGTCTTGTATTTTTTAGTTTGGAGATTCGGGGGAGATTAATCTGGCATGTGCAGATACCTACAGTGACAGTGCGTTTTTTTTTTAATTACAGCTCGCTCAGTTCTGAGCTCGTTTGTTTCTGGAGCCCCGTTTTCGGTTGGTGCAGTTCACCGGCCGGTGACGGCCGACCTCAGTCGAGGCGCGAGGTCTTTGGAAGAAGGGCACAGTTGCACAACCGTCCAATCAGCCCACGCCAGCGAGGTGCGTGAGAGACTCTGCTCCACCCCTTTTATGAATCATTCTTAATCTATCCGATCAGCAACATCAGATAAAGCAGCAAATCAGTTGTCTATATAAACATTCCTGATTATGACTGGTGAACATGACTGATTGAAAATAAGCCAAGTGTATGCATGATTCATGTGGGTAAGGTTCAAACCAGACGACAGAATAATTAAATTTGCGTCCTAGATCTGGCAAGTTGGAAAACACCCAGAGTAAATAAGAAGTCATCTCTGGCGTCATGAAATCTTCTCGGTGCCATGATGGACCCAGAGGTTTGAATTAAATCGTCACGTTTCTTCTTGTCTATAATAGAAATTATTATCAATTATTAATAACTTACACTCATCCTTTGGACACAGTGACAAAGTACTGTATTCAGAAGTGAAATAAAGACTTTGGAAAATGACTGAAATCAGCAGTGAGCACCAGACTAAAGTTTCTCCTTCATGCTGATATTTTTGTGAATATTTCCTGAAAGATGCAACACCATGCTATAAACAGCAGAGAAAGTCCATTGTTCGGCCGAAGCCTACTTTATAGCGCGATTTATAATCATCAGTCGGAACCTCGGCCAACTGCTGTGAGTCACCAGTTGTTGTTGCTTAACAGGGAAGTTCAGGTTCAAGACGCAGTGTTTGAGCGTTGGTATACCTCTTTCAGGAAGCTGGCAGTGGGACAGCTTGTGAAAGGATGTTTTTTTTAGTACGCCCAGTGTTTGTCAGGTCTGAGAAGGGAAGATGGGTTATGATGGGGTCGATTGAGAGCTCTAGAGGACGGCCAGTTCTATTTCAGTCCCTTTGAAGGACAGCGACGTCCATCCTCTGTCTGTGGTCGGTCTCTTACCTTTGACCCAGACTGTGCAGACAGACCTATGGAAGAAAGGAAATTACCATTCCATTGTTATATATTCGGGTCTTAATCTTTGCCTCAGCTTCTACAGTAATAAAATTCATAATGTGATCTTTGTAAACAGTACAGCACCAGATCCGGTTTCCTTTCTTTATTTGTGCTGTCACATTCACTAACTTGTCTCAAAGAACGGTAGTAAGCAAAGATATCCTTCAGGCAGAGACAGTGTATTTGATGATGGTCTGGGAACTCCATTAAGAAGCTTGAACTTACACTCTGGCCCTTCATAAACACAATGGAGGTCCAGAGTCAAAGAGTCAGGCACGATGAAAGCATTTCCCGTCCATTGACCTCTTGTCATTCCAAGTCTGCCGCGGTATGGAGCAAGATCAAAACAAAGCCTTTGTAATCTGATCCTCATTCAGCATCAAACAACTACTACCAACAAAAAAAAGAAAAAAACAAAAGATGAGGTAAAAGGGCACAGAAATAGTCGGGAGGGAGCCATAACACAACGCTACTGAAACCGTGAAGAGATACTGGAGTCTGCTTTGTGAGTGGGACACACCTTTACAGTCTACAAATTAGAGAGAGATGTCTAAATTTGGGGTTGACTTCAACTGTACAAAAACCTTAATCTCTTGACAGCACCAACATTTAACACAGTCTATCAAGTTACATGAGAGCCAGAAAGTAAGACTTTGGAAATAGCTGGAATTCCTCATTCCACAGGTGCAAACTGCCACAGCTCTAACAAGTAACAACCCTCGGGCTTTAAAGGATTTCTTTCTTTGCATATCCTGCAAAAAAAAAAAAATGCACCAAGTAACACGAGCTGTTATTGCATGGGGCTTGTTTGCTGATTTATAGCCCTGCGGATGAATGATTCCGGGCGCATGTGGCGAAACCGGAGCGGAGATGGGCCGGCGAGCGGCGACGGTGGGAAAACGGCGGCGAGCGTTCCTCGAGCGTAGGAGGCTGTGATGTCCATTCAGAAAGGCACAAACAGCGGCTGAGTCATCATGACGCACTGGGCTGACTGCTGGAAAACAATTTCAAGAGCCCGGCGCGCTGGCCTCAGTGAGCAAGCGGGCTCAGATGTAATGGGAAAGGGTGGCGTTGTGCAGAGACAAGAGGCCAACAATGAGGGCAGCTGCTTTTTTTAGCCGCGCATTCATTGTTACCTCTGTTGTGACACCTAATCCCCACGCCCATGTGTCTTTAAACGACACGGCCCGGCGCTAGTCCTCCCAGAAGCCCGGGATCAAATGTCATAAACCATCCTATAGTATCAGCCTAAGCATTATGTTGTTGAATGGTGTTAGTCATTATGAAAACATTGAGAAATTTTAATGTGACTGGGGCCTTTGAGGTTAGGGTCACGTCTGAGCTACAGTAAGTGCACAGGGCGACAAGCTAAAATGAATCACTTTTGAATTTCTAAACTCTAACTGAAACGCTGAACAGATCTATAAACACAACATTTGTTTAACACCTTTCCGTCGGCGTTGAAAACGGACCCCACAGGGTTAACGCGCCCAGAAATATAATTGTTTCCGCTCCACAGTAAAAGTGGATTTAACAATAACTGGCGCTTTATTCCTGGGAGATAGCGAGCGCACGGCGGGTCAGAGTTTCCCATAAATGTGATGCGTGTAATTGTATAGCAATGCTGTCACCATAATAAAGACGCTTTGGAAACTTTAATCACTGCTGTGCACGAGAAGCCATGGTGTTTTATTACTGTTTTTAACCCGGGATGAGCTACAGTATATAAGTTGTGAAACGCGTGTTGCCTAGCAACCGCTCTGGAGACCCATTAAGATAACTGTAGTTACGAACGCCTTCTCATTATGATTTTGGCAAAGGTTGACGGCTTAAAACACGAGTCCTCGTCTTTGTCGAATTTTATATGCCGGCGTCACAGGATTTAGAGTCAGTTAAGAAAACCGAACCTGTCCGGCAGCTGATTTGACGTGTTTTGAGTCCTGACAGGAAAATAGCTGGACAATAAAGGCAGCATCACTTGAATGAAAGCTGTCAGTTGGGGTGAGGCCCGTATCTAAACAACCCGAAGAGAGGCAGTGAGGCATGAATACACAAACAGCCATGGAATCCCTCAGTGTTGTTCTTCTGGGGATTTTAAAGCTTACTTAATAACCTAACTGATGAGTAAGACACAGCGTAATGACACAAACAGTGCCTATAGTAAACAGCAATGACTAATGTCTCTATAGAAGGGAATTCTATGTTTTGGGTTCGGCGTTGACGTGGGTGACTCCCATCTGGCACGCGATGTGGGCTTAAAGATATAAACAAACCTGCCTCTGACGCTGAGTATTGATAGACTCTGATCCTGAGGCAGACGACAGCAGAAACCGAACCAGTCCCCATCAGACGGCCCAGACGAGGTCGATGCCACTCGGGATTCTTCTGGGCTTCTTCTTATTATTTGAAGGCATTCATGCAGGTCTGCTGATCGCTGTCATCGCGGTTATGACAATAAACACAGCATGTACTGGTGATGGCGTAGGCTGAGGTATGAAACTGTCTCGCTGTTGTTAGTGTTAGCTGCAAAACAACATGTTAAGGTTCAGGGAATTCGTGGATTGAGTCAAGATTGTTGTCGTTGCACAGTCTGGCACAGTAGCACCAGCCACTAGAGGTCACCTAACAATAAAACTCCATCTATGCGCCACAACCTGTATACAAAGAAGAACAAAGACAGTCCCACTGCGACCCTGGGATTTTATTTTTGTCCTTGGTGAAGGATGAGGTTCTGGAAGTCTGAAATCAGCCCAAACAGGCCTATTTGTGCGTTTTGTTGTTCCAAAGCTAAACTGTAGAGGAATGAGACATAGTAGACACAAAATGTACTATTTTGCATGAGGAGACCAGCCTACAGTAAGTCTGGTCCTATTAAAGACACTTTCACTGTAGGTTTTGTGAGAACTGAGATAAAATGGCAGGTTAAAGACATGTGATACATGATGGCCTCCTCCTCTGCTTTCATTATAATGTCAGCCTACCTGTCTCAGATTGGATGATTAATCATCTTTGGTTAAACTCCACTCCAAGTGCATCTGATACTGTCAAGTAAATCAGGAGTCATCTTACACTTTGCAACAATGCACGGTGAAGAATATGCCCCTTATATAATGCAACTGTAGATGGTTATGTCCTGATTACATTTAAGGCATTTTAAAAAAAATGCTTTTCCATCATCTTAAATAACAACAGTTAGAAAGTTTAGAGAGCAAAAAGCTTATATTAGTAATTACAGGCTTTGTTGTTGTTGCTGCAAAAATACTTTATATTTATCTTTATACTTAAGCTGTCACCGGTTTTGTCCCTGTATTTTTTTTATCGCTCAAATCTGGATTTTTTTAACTAATTTAGATTTTTACACATTCAACAAACTGCAGTTCTCTAATTTATAATCATGTCTGACTCACTTTATTACATGTCATGTTGTATTAGATAACACAGGGAGGACAATAAAAGTCATTAATTAAGTTAATAAATCATATCAATATTTCTGAAAGACCGACTGCCAATGTTTATTCATCAACATAAAAACTAACAGAATTTATTACCTTAGTGTACTTCATGGTAACTGTTTTCACAGCTGAGCAGCAGAGAGGCCTTTCCACACCTCCTGACAGCTGTGTTGTGCTCAGTCACGCTACAGAGGCTCAGCAGCGGCTTCCACCTCTCACTACAGAGCCCTCTAGAGTTGAAGTCTAATCGTTGTCTCACTTTCAAGATGAAGAATTTGGACAAATAAAGAAAAATGTGGCACTGACTTGGACAAATTTTTACATATGGAAAATGACTTTATCTGTCCTTTCTCGTTGTAAATGACTGTAAGGAAACGTAGTGGTATCAGTCCTTTAATAATGTTCCCATCAGTGAGCAGATAGTAATAATGATATGGAGCCATTCAGTGCAAAAGTAACACTCCCAGTTGTCACACACACGCTTGATAAAGTGATGGATAGCCTCCCTGCTTCCTTTTGTGACCCGCTGAGCGGCATTGTCCTCGCCCGGCTGCGTTAGCCACATGATAAATGATCATTAACCAGCAATCATCATGTTGAGCAAGCAGTTGTTTATTTTGTCGGGTTAGAATAAATGGCAGGTAGACAGATGCAGCGGGAGAAGCCAAACAGTAGGGGAATATAAGACTTTATTATGAAATTTCATTGCCTTTGCTTATATTTAGAATGAGGGTGTGTTATTTAAACTTTGCTTGTTACACAATGTAGATAATATTCTACTTGTTGAAGGAGGCCAGTTAATAACTAATGTATAATCTGTTCACCTTTTTTATTTGTTAAAGCCAGTTTAAGAAAAAAACACAGAAGTTAGAAAAACAGTTTTTCATCACCGGAGCCGTAAATAAGATACATTGTTGTTAGTTTCACACTAAACTTTAATAATTTTCACAGGCGTTTTGTCGCCATACGCACAGTACCACCACTGCTTTCTTGGAAAATGAGGTGGGTGGGGAAGGTGTACAGAGGGCAGCTCCTTCCAATCAGCTGTTGGATGATAGCATTCACCAGTTCTTTCGGTTGCAGTTGTTTGTACTGATAAACATCCTCTATTTTGTGCACATGTTTTGTGTGTCTGTCCGTCTCAGCTGTTATTCAGACACACGTTCTACTTAGAAGTAACGCCACCACAATGCCTCCTTCCGTGTAGGCGTGTTGTTAAGGTAATTCCCAGTATGCCATTCTAGTGCGTGGAAGTCCTGCACCTTTTCAGTGAACTGTTGATATGGAGTGTGGCAAATGTCGTTTAAAAAATTAAAATAGCCTGAGCTGTGTGTTCAACTATGCCCCCTGCTGGGCGCAACTAGACACTGAGCCTCTGCGGGACCAATTTCTGTGGGATCTAAATTGTTGCATGTTTTACTATGTGGTCTGTATTAATTAAATAATACAGTAGCAATTGATGCCTACTAAATCTTTATTAAAATAAATATTATATAAATCTTTACAATGTTTCCAAAAGTTTCAAAGTTATCTGCTGCTAAATTGTAATCATTGGTAAAGATCTCTGAAATCTGATATTTAATATTAGACGTCAACTTGAGAGAGAGAGATAAAAATATGGACAATAATTCTGTTACTCTAAACTATATTCTATGCTGTTATTCTATGAACTATGATGGAAATAAACAACAAGCTTGTTTAGTTTTGTCTTCCAATTCAAATGCAAAGAGCAATAACATTTACACCTCAACCATGAAAAAAATGGTTTATTTTGTTAAGGAGAGTAAGCAAAACATGGGCTCTGTCCTACAAATACGTACATATATTAAATTAGTTCTATTTTAACATTACACTTCCTACTTCACACAAAGTGTAATTCTGCTGCCTTCAGTAGCTGCAGTGAGAAGCACGAAGGAGAAAAGCAGTCTGAGAAGTAAAAGCTTCTCGAACCCCAGGATTTAGACGCTGTTAATGCACACAAGAGCTCCATTCATCTTATATTGACGTAGCAACTTGTGACTAATCTCTACTAAAACACAGCGAATGAATATTCTCTAGTTGAGCGCCTCAGCGCTGTCCCCGCCGATGTTCCCTGGGCCACTTAATCCAGCAGCGAGGTGTTTCCCTGCTGCTGTTGTTCTGACCGAGGTTGTTAAAACCTCCAGGCTGCTGGTAAAAATACATTCCCCAGCGAGATCGCCGAGGTCTTACCATGTAAGCAGGACAGAAAGCTTTAAGTCTGGTTTAATGGAAGGTCAATATTAGTGTAAGTTTCCACTGTGGCCTTTTCATTTTACACCTCAAAGAATGTAATTGCTCCGGTGCACTTAGGACCGAATGCTGCCTTATTGTGTTTCCTCACATTCTGAATCCTAAACTGTGGAACATGGCAAGTAAGAGGCTTGATGGACTCACTGTTTAAGACTTTGAATGTTCCATGACATGTGAAAGCTGTGACCTTTCCTTTACCTGTGCATTCAGAAATAATACGTGCATGAAATAAAGTGTAGTTACCTGAATTCAAGAAGCTGATAAAGCAGCTAGTAACAGGACTGTTCAATGGAGGCCGGGGACGATATCATGCTTTGTCATTGCTTGTCATTATAACAAAATTGAAGGTCTGTTTAAAAATAAAAATGATTAAACAATAAATTATTGGATTGGTCACCTTTGTAAAGAAAATTTTATAGAACATATACTAAATAAATAGACCAGAATTTTGGACTGTGGTGTCTGATAAATCGGGAAATAGCAGCACAAATCTCATTCAACGCTCGTGCATCTGCCACTCGTCAGAATTAGACGTCGTTCTGTCGTTCTCAAAATGAGCAGTCGGAGTCTCGGTCTGTTTACACTGGGCTTCTGCAGTCCTGACTCAGGGCCTGAGCCCTGTGTTTATGCTGCCTGCTTCCTGTGTGAGCCCGCGAGCGAAGCGACGCTGCAGCCGGAGCCCAGTCGAACATAAACACCGAACGATGGCTGATGGACGGAGGAGGGAAGATGCCATCTAGCTCTTCTGCATGGGGATGTACAGTACACAGGGAGGACATGTTTGTTAATTGCAGTAGACCAACATCTGGGGAGAAAGGGACTCTGGGTAATTACCAGCTGACCAGAGCTGAACCTGTCCATGCGGTGGACCGAGCCCACCGGGCTCTGATCACACAGCTATCTTGGGAGACCTGCTACACTATCGAAGCCCCATCACTCCCTTATCACAACACGAGCCCAATCTCTGTCTCGCTCAACTGGACCCAGGCTCCTGGGTGGTCTCGGGGCTTAACTGCGTAATAACGGCGCGTAGCTGTTCCAGGAGAACACGGAATACACGAATGCCTCATTTCAGCCAGATAGGAATTGCCTGATAACGGCGATGGGAGTGATAGGGCAAGTTGATGTAAGGATCGCTTTCTCAAAATGAAATTTTTCGGAGGCAGACGCGACTAACCCTAGAATTCTGACATATTAGCTAAGCTTATGATGAGTTGGCTGATACAGGTTTCAGATCCTGTGTTTTCGCTCCATGCCCATATCTGTAAGTCTCATCCTTACGTGGCAACACAGAGTAGCAGAGCGGCGCTGGAGGCGGATTGGGAGAACCAGCGTGGACCGGACTGGGCCGCAGTCACTGTGTCTGCACTGCTACTGTCCCGACCCGGACCCGGACCCAGACCCGGACCCTTTTCCTCCAGTGCAGCCGGGGAAGTGGGCGTGGCCGCGTCTCGGCGAACCCATTTCCTTCCTTCCACACCAGCTCTAATTGGAAATTTGGGTGGCCCTGTTTATTTACATGGTTGAAATGTGGTGAGGTTGTATTTATATTTTCATGGCGCACTCTCGGCAGGGCCGCATTACACAGCGCTCCCCTGAGATCGCTGTGGGAGAGGGAGAAGAGCGTGGATCGGTCCAGAGGTGGAACATGTGTACGTAGGCACGAAGGGGGGCGACAAAGGTCGTCTGAGGTCAAATCTCCTACTCATATCAAGTCATAAACAGGATTCACACAATGAAAAAACTAAATGGGAGACACAGAAGGGAATATCTCAATGCCAAACTTAGCATATATTCTATGCGGATGTCAAAGCGTAGGACGGAGGGAGACCCGACACAAGGCCACAGTGTGTGAAATCACGCACCAGACAAAGACCCTTCAAACCAAAGGTCTCTCTCAGGTCCCATAAGTACACGTGAACGAAAAAGATCCCTAGATGAGCCGTGTCAGAGTGGTGGCAGTGTATGTTTATCTATTTGAGCGGAGCTGCTGAGTGGCGGAAGGCAGAGCTTTCTAGTCAAGCCGTCGCTACAGAAGGCCTGGACGTGGCTCTGGATAAAGTAAACACACACACACACAAACACACACACACACACACACACGCGCGCGCGCTAAGAGGGCTCCCCCGTCCTCCTCCTCAGCTGGAGACCACACACCCAGACCACACAGAGTCTGAGAACAGTCCCTCTCACGCAACGCGGCCCACGAGCTGCCGCTCCGAGCGCCTCCGTCCGTCAGCGCGTGTCACTTCGCGCGCAGCAAAGTGATTCTGTTCACGAGCAAAAGAGCGAAAATAAATTAGGGCAGTGACTTTTGTGTGAGTGTATCGGCGCCGTGAGGAGCTTTAGGACGGGTCAAAGCGCCTGGAAGTGCACGAGTAACTGCAGCTCAACCATAAAAGCGTGACACTGACGGCTCACACTTTCCCCTTCTCAGCCAGCGGCCAATGATACATCGCCCCCTGCTGGCCGTTGGTAACACTGCAGAAAACGCCACTTTCTATGTGTTTTACGTCCTACTCACAATTAAGCGCCGCATCCTTTATCTGCTCCGTACGTTGCCAATCAAACTAAACAGGCAGTCCGGCCCTTGTCCTCAGTCATCTGATTGTTTTCCACTACTCTGCTGCTCCCTATCCGACCACTGTTATTGCTTTCCTGCCATCATATTGTACTGGGTCGAGTACATTGTTATCTCAAGGGTCTCAGATAAACACAGACGTCTGAAAACAATCCAGGCTGATTAATTGGGACGATAAAGATTTTATTTACTGTTAACGGGGAGCAATTCTCATGCCGCTCGAGGGTCATATCCGGAGAGTTGATTTAATGGCTCATTATCATAATACACAAGTTGAATGGTGATTAATTATCTTTCAAGAATGTCATTTAGTATTTGCTCCTAGAACTTGCTGCTGTAACGTGATCCAATCAGGAGATCAACAGATGACGAACTAGCATCAAAACCATGGGATACTGATTTCATTTTTATTACCACGTTTAATAAAACCATTGTATATGTTCCCTGCCAGCTTTGCTCTTCACCCTTTTATGTCCGGCAGCTCCAGCTGGATATAGCGTATCACCACGTCTGTCTTTTTACCCCACAGTGCTGCACAGCATTAACCGGAGGATTGGTATCTTGTGACACCATGTCGCTATAACTGGAACTTGTCTAGAAAAGAAGCTGCAGATTCACCAACCAGCAGATGTCAGCAAAAAGTAGAGAATCGTTTTGCCTGGAACAAGATTTGTATCTCCCTCAGGTCCTTGGAGTATTTTTAACATGTGAAAAACAGATAAATGAGAAGCAAAAATTGAAATGACTGAATTGCATGTGACTGTACCTGTGATCAGTCCTAACGCTGATATAATTACAGTGAAGACATCGGATAATGTGAGGAGCAGGCATCGCATTAAAGGGTTTTCCCAACACACAAAATACAGTTTTGCAGAGATTGTGATTACACATTATGTTACCTTCCCCTCCATGATGACAAACAGCATTATATATCCAATCAGTGGGTGCATTCATAGTCACTGAGTCAATATCAGGCCAACACAATCACTTTATTTAGAGAAAGTGACTGTGTTGGTGGTTTCATTTCTTTCTAAGCCTTTCTCAGTCATGCTGGGGATGTCGGGCCGTCTGAGCTGTCGGGAGCAGGGCTCAGACTATGTCATTCGGAGTTAACGGCTCGTGTGGACGGAAAAACGCCGAAGCCTGACTACAAATGATGTGGCTTCCTGCAAAGGGGGAAACACCACGGCGAGCGCGCGAATGCGCTTTTCAAGCCAAATGTGATTTTCTGTTATTTCCTCTCTCAAACATAAAGCGGCGCGTCAGACACGAGTAAAAGACTCTTTAGGTTTATTTCAAAAGTAAATCATCTCTTCATGTGGCAGTTTCACATTACACAATCTCCATATTCATCTCTTGTTATTGGTATTGCTCTGTATGAAAATGCTACAACCACAATTTATGAAACACATTTATTTTGTGATTTCCTCTCCCGCCTGCTCTAAAGGTTTAACTGTAACTGTAATGTGAAATAGATGAGTGTCTGTGTCTGAGTCACTGATGTCGTACGTAGGTGGGGGAGTCACTTGTTTTATCCCGAGTCCATAAATGTCAATTTCTGATAACCGTAATAGCGCGACTGTGCGGCCACCTACACACACACACACACACACACACACACACACACACACACACACACACACACACACACACACACACACACACACACACACACACCAAACAGCATGTTTACTATAAGGATTTGATTTAGACTGAGTCAAATGTCAGAGGGTGAAGTAAAACTGCACTCGATGATGAATCAGGGAGGCACGGGGAGGCGTTGGAGCAGAAAAAAGACACACGGCATTCCTGCCTGTGATTTTGGTCAGGCATTGTGAAAGTGATGTGGTTTCAGCGCGAAGGAAGTACATGTACAGATCGAAACTCTGGACCACAGAAGAAGAACACAACGGCAGTCCTCATCCATCCCACTGCAGCACCAGCCTTAGGACTCCAGCATCGGGAGGAATTGTCTCCGTCGCCTTGGTTTTCGTATCTTATGTTACACGGTGAACCCAGTGCGCTGCAGGGGGGCGCGCCTCCTGGACCGGCATCCCGTCCAGCGAGCCTCAGCGGCGTCTCTCGGGCATGGGAACCGAGAAGCCCTTCCCTGGCTCAGCCCGCGCGCACACCGCGAAGGTAGTTTTCCTTCCCATTCGCGGGGCCTCTAGTTTCAGGTGAAGAGGAACAGGTACAGTTTCCCTGCAAGTTACAGGATGAGTGTGATCCTTCCGCTTAAGCTCCTACGGTCTATCGGGTCGAGGCTTTTATGGCCAGTCTCTCGTGACGACAGACAGCGAGTGGTAGGTCAAAGCAGGACGAGAGGCTTTGAGCAACAGTGAATTAGCGAAGCACAGTGTTAGTGCTGAACCTCCACCAATAAGCCACTGGTCCTCACAGCTGTAGGCACTGAATGGAATTACAGTACGTATAGGATGTTATTGTAAACACATGGTAAAATAAAAAATGATCAACCATTAGCTGACTGCAGTACTGTAAACTGCTAGCATGCGCTAAAAACACCAATTGTTTTGATTATCGGGACTGAGTTTTATAATTTAGCTGCAAATCACACAAATAAGCAATTTTACACAATTGAATAGAAGTAGCTCTGCGGCGCTAACACTGTTGACAGTTCATTTCCTCCGCTAGAGTAATGTTGTTTTGCACGCCGAGCGACACGCCGCACCAGAACCGCAGCAGTAGCAGAAGTAGCTCGAAAGGGAAAGTCTGTGATTGTCTTGACAATAATAAGGCGACAAAGCAACGAGTCTTCATTCATGCTCGGCTCCATCCCCTCGACGTACCAGCGCTCGTGCTGGGGGACATTCTTCCTGTGCACCTGTGCTAGTACTTCCTGACTCAGTCGCCCTCCGCTCCCCCTAAACCCCCGCCCTCAAACCGCATCCTTCACACTGTCACAATAATAAAAAAAACACACACACACACACACACACACATCACTCCACAGACACAGACACAAAGACGACAAGGCATAGGTGTGCAAGTGAAAACGACAGGGTCTTCCCCATCGCTACCCCTTCGTAACGTGACAGCGTTCGTCGTTCACAGCGGCACCGTCTACGGTCTGAGCGCCGCGCTGCCTTTCTGTGGACGTGCAGCTCCCGTGCATGCTGGTCAGTCCTGAATGTGCTGCAGGGCTCTCTGCGGGGGGTAGTCGACCGCCAGCGACGTGTTGGGGTCCTGGATGTGATCGTAGGCCCGCAGGTAGGGGCCATTGTTCTGCTGGTAATAGTTGATCAGCTTCCTAGCAAACGCTGGCTCCACCTAAAATGCAGGTATAGCTAGGTATTAATTAATACGCCTGAACCAGTAATTCACATCATCCTAATGGGCCCCGTTTAGTTTATTCAATTGGTTTCCAGTTTGAAATGTATTTGGCTACAGCGTCATCTAGAATAAACAAGCAGCAATTATGTTCTACAATGGCACAAAAACTAGGAAAACATATACACAAGTACACGTGAGGCCGCCATGAGCATTAAGGCAGCCATCGTCACAGCGGGCTGTTGTGGTGGAGGCAAATGGCCGCCTACCCTGAACCTGCTTCTGCTTCTTATAAAGGCGTTTTCTCTTCCCCACCGTCACACTGCGCTTTGTAAAGGGGATTTGAGACTTGAGTCCTTCTGTGAAGCTTGACCTGAACTATGTAAGGAGCCTGATGATGGTTTTGTGAAAGAGCTGGTCAGAAAATGTGATCTTCAGCCACACATTCAAGCAGAAAGCAGAGGACTGTAGTGACACTGTTGTCTTTCCTTTCCTTTCACGTCTATTTAACCAAATGAGTGAAAAGCGCAGTTAAAACACATCACTCACGAATGGAGACAATAGGGATCAGTGTAAGGACCGTTTTCCAGGCGTCAGGCGCCGTCTGACAGCTGAAGTTGTTCATTTGGACTAGTCCTGTCAGAGCTCACGCCTGATCCCAATAGAGAAGCCAGTGACTGACCTCCAGACAGATGTCCACTCCAGACAACGTAAGAATGTGGCTCTGTTATAAATCCCTCTGGGCTCAATCCACAGCAGAGCAAACTCAGTTGAGGTTATTTTTTGGCTTTTTGTGACGTTGTGTAAAGACACATTTAGACACGCGGGGACTTGCAAATGTGACACTATTTCTGTAACGCAACACAGGTCCGTTTCAGGTCTTATTGTGAATTTCATCACATGTGAGATCAGTGAGTTCTCTAATTAGCCATACCTTTGTATTGCAGAGATAATTATAGCAATATTTATCTTTCAAGACGTTTTTCCGTGGCCGTGATACGTTTTGTACCTGGGCTGTGATCAACTTCCTCGGACGCTGGGGATCAGGATACTCGTCTCCAAAACACAGCACCACCTGGTGTCTCGGAAGATGTCGACCATTGTGGGCAAAGTCTTGAAGCTCTAAAAGAAGACAAAAAGTCCAACCATTTAATTATCACACCCAGTAAAATTCCTTATTTAACACATACAGTAGGCAACAGGTAATTAACAGTAAAAGGCAGTGTCTGGAAACTCCTAATGAAGAACGTTGCCTGTCTTGCTGTGTGGTGGACCACAGCAGGTGGGTGGGGACTCCACACACTTTGGCCCCCTGCGGAGAATGTGGCATGAAGAGGGACTTGCCCAGGTAAAAGGACCGGCAGACTCTCCTTTCATCACTATCATCAACACCATCACGGGACTAATCATTAAGACAACCTCCATCACCACAATTACTGGAACATTCTGCTCATTCTAATCATCGGTCGCCCAATTGAATCCAAGCTAGCGGCCCGCCTCACTTAAACTCCGCTAGCCGGTCCAAGCCAGACTGAACAAAAGAAAGGCAGTATTATGAGATTTGCTGCTTACCGATGAGGAACTGCTGGGTGTCGAACAACTTGCTTGGCTGCTCCTTCTCCAGTTTGTTGGGTTTATCCATGTACGGAGCCAGAGGGCCTTCCCAGTACACCCGGCCCTGGCACAGGCGCTTGGCGTACAACCCGTCGGGCATCATCCACAAAAGCACGCCCTTCTCCAGTATGTTAGGAAGCATGTCAGCGCCCTGTCTCTGGGACTCGGGGAACGGGAAGGGGAAAAGGACGACCTCTGCCCCACTGTGAAACTTGTCCTCTGGGCAGGGCGAGGAAGAGGAGGAAGACGATGGGGAAGAGGAGGAGGAAGAGGTGATGCGGCAGCCTTCCGGGCTGGTGATAGTGACTTCCTTCACCAAAGACTCTCTGTAGTACAGGGACACGTGTAGGCTGAGATCTGGAAGAAAGCAGTAAATAGTAAAAGATCAGACGAACCTCGCGAAGAGTTCATCAAAGAAACAAAAGCACTTTATGGACTGTTTGTCGTTTATATTTCTTCTATATGCACTAAATAGCTGCATCACAATTCCCGCACACTTCTCTCTTATCACTGAGAAATCAACACATATATCCAATAGTGACCTGCTGCTCAGAAAAGGGAAGCGCTTGGACCAAACTCTAGCGTCTTATCTGCGAATGCAAATACGTTTTTAATAAGAACAAATGGCAGTCAGGCACGCGAGCGTGAGAGCGGCCGGGGCCGCGGCGCCTCACCTGTGATGGTGGAGTGATCCATTGTGTACAGGGGCGGCTGGGATTCTGATAGGCAGGTGTGGAAGGAGAGCTGGAAACCTGCGCCAAGCATTGATGTAGGTCACAGTCAGAGTCGTTTTACATATTTATTTTTATTTGACAAATACCTTGTTCTGTTTTGTTGAGTTACAGTAACGGTCTGTGTTAATCAAAATCTCACTTAACGTGCAGAATTGTCTTTGCTTTAGCGTTTTTTACCACCTTACACATCAAACTAATAAATATTACTGACGCAGTCTTATGAAATCGTTTAATCTTAAAACAAAGTATATGAGTGTACAGTTACTGCTTCTTATCAGCTGTGTCAGTAAGGTGACAGGTTCATTTCAGCTCGGATGTGTCGTTTGATAAAAGGCCTGACAGGATGTCAGAGCTACTGTAGGTGCCTGTGGATGGAAATTAGTTCCATCATTTGAATAACACACACACACACAAAACAATATCAACTTAAATCCTACCGTTTTCCGCGTGCGACCCGGGCCAAGCTCGGCTGATGGGCGACGGGTAGTGGCACTGGCCGTACTGCAGGTCGGCGTGCGGGCCGGGGTGGTGCGGCGGCGGAAGGGGCTGCTGCTCCACGGCCGGATACTCCCTCCAGTCCCTTCGCTCCTGAGCGACCACGTAGCCGGGAACCTGCCGGGCGCACACAGAGGAGGGCGTTCAGCATTTTCCTTTTCGCCTGTGGGGTGGAGCAGCGTCGCCGGGCGCTGACCTGGTTGTGCAGAGACGTGTACGGAGCTATGTAGCCCAGGGCATTTACATGTGATGGCATCTCGTCCATGCTGCTTATCTTCAATCCTATCAATGTACAAAATCAGATAGACATGTGTTAGATTACCTGTTATCCACAATAACAGCTTCCTAATTTATTTTATTGTACATATCAATAATAAACAGTATGTGAGGTGCACTATTAGTAGTTCTGTCTGCATACTGTATGTTTGGGCTTCACATGCTTGCAAGGTCCTGCTCTTTCAACCTGACTCACAGGCTGCCTTGCAAAGCGAGTGCAACAGCGTTCGACGACCAAGTGTCAGCACCGCTCGAAATAACTGCTCTGCTGTGACAAAAGCTGCCGTGCTGGGGCAGAAACTCCGTTATGCAAGGCTGGAGGTCGCCTGGCTGCGTCGTGTGCACCGTGCACTTAGTAACAGAAGAAAAAAAAAAAAAAAAAACCACTACGGCCTTTTTGGTACATGCTTTGGCTTCCTTTGTGCTTCCTGCCTCATCAGAATCAACTGCAGTGGTGCATGTGTACTTGAAAAGAAATGGCAGTAGTCTATAAACAATGTGAGACGCAGTGTGAAATGAAGCCCTGTGCGATATGCAAACGAGCCGCGGCTCGTTTTTTTTCAGCCCGTGCCTTGCCGCGCGCCTGAGGGCGCCTGGACGTAACGTGCACTTGCCCTTTTTGGCGCCCTCGGGGATGATTCTGTACACTTTGTAGGGCTCCGAGATGTCGAGCTGGCTCCTGTCCACCAGCTCGTCGAAGTCATTGCTTTTATTAAGAGCACAGCGTAATCTGGTCTTCCACGTCGGCGGGTCCGGCTTGTCCACACCTTCCTTGTATTTCCCCTTGAACATCGCCCATGCCTGAAACAGTAATTCAACATGAGGCCCCGCTGACGGACCCATTGGGGGGAGAATGACGCGTGGCCCCTGGGACCAGTATTAAACGCGGCGCTGCAGGTGCACAGGTGTGTTCGTGTGTCGTGGACGACCTTGAACAGCGCAGCGTCCTCCTCTCGGTTATAGTCCTGTTTGCCCGCGTGTTTCCACGGGATCCTGAAGATGGACTTGTCGTCATTCTCCCACACCAGGCCGGGATACCTCCGGCTGTCAATCTGATCGATCAGCCACTGCCTCAGCTTGCCGTTGCCGCAACTGACTGACAGGCCACTGTCCTCATCCACGTTCATCACTGCGAAAGGGAATGAGGCCAGATAAAAGGTAAAATAGACAACAAAAGGTTCCACTGCTGTTATATTGCTTAAGACTTGTTTGTTCATACATGTTTATAATGTTTAAGACTGTACTTTAAGACTTGAGCAACTAAAACTTAAAATATTAATTTCATCCTAAAGCTGAATTAGACACCTTGGCCACATTTAAGATAAATGTGTATGTGTAATTTGAAGGAGGCAACTGTATTTCAATATGACTCATTAGGAAACATGCCTGAATAAAGACAAAACTAACAGCTAAAATTAGTCTTTAACACACGTTCACGCTCACGTATCACGTGTTCGTTCGATTTAATTTTACCAGCTTTGTGGCCCATAATTAAACTTGATTAAGGGTTTAAGTCGTTCGCATACAACGACAAATAGAAACTAAGCATACTTTTATCAAGGTCGACTAATCTTTATCGTGAGATTTTTTCTATCGATAAATAAGTTATTATTTCGGACTGAAGCAACTTTTTGTTTTGATAACAATAAATAAATCAAATAACGCCGTCCCGCGTGTGAAAGGCGCTGCCTCTTACCTTTGATCATGTGAGCTCCCTCGCTGAAATCTGTTTTGAGGCTCTCCGTCCAATTCTTAAACGTTGCCGCATCTTGATTTGCCGAAAGGGAGGAGCCTCGCGGGCTCCGCCAAGTTCAAGAGGAGATGCGCGGCGACCACGCGCTCATTTCTGTGAAACTCGTGCGCCCACACACGGTGCTGCGCTGGGGAATCCCTCTAGTGACGCCCCGAGCGCGCACCGGGAGCAAAATGGAACAACTACCTGTGCACGGAGCGTCACAAAATACCCGCCACCTGTTATTTTTCTAGATGTTCGACCTAATTTCCACTGACATAAATGATGAATGGAAACGTCTATAAGGACTTATTTTATTATTGCGGAAAGACTGAGATTGTCTGAATAAATAAGAGGAACCTCTCATAGGAGAAGACACGTAGTTAAACTCGACATTAAACAAATTTCTAGAGAACTTTATTGTAATTACTGCCCCCCAGTGGTTAACGTGGCGCAGTCCTCGCAGCGCGTGGCGTCAGGAGGTCGTGACCGTGGAGGAATAGATCTGCTCTAAAAGCCTCTAGGTCCAATGACATTTTTTCAGCTTAAACACTGAAGGCGCACTGGGTGTTTTTGAAGCAACCATGCACGACCTCCCTCGCACAGAAGACAAACAGGAAGAGAACCAGGAAACAGCAGTAAACACGGCACCGAATGTGTCTTATCACCTCCGACATGTCAGCCCACCGACGCACACAGCCTCGCAGCGCGCCCTTTTATTTCCACAACTTGAAGCCACGCGGTGCAAAAACAACAACGACAAAACATTTTGGTCATTTAAAAAAATCAAAGCAGAGAGTGGAGCTGCTCAGACGCTGTCAGGTGGAGGTGTCCGTCGCCCGCCTCTGACCTCGGACGCCCTGGAGAGCAAGTCCTGTATATGCGCCTCATCGTCGAAGGGGTTGTCTTTATATTCCATTTGGAACCACTTTCTGAACTGCAACCGCACAAAAACAGAACGTGTGTAACACGACGACGACATCGTCTCCAGGGGTTGAATTCTTGAACTCTTTGCACTCTGACCTCAGCGGCCTGCGTGGCCTCGAAGTCCTGCAGCTGCTGCTGGAAGCCCACGTTGGGCCCCGCGCAGGGCCGGGCCGCCTTCACTGCAGCCAGCGCCTGCTGCCAGCCCAGCCCGGTCACCGTCATGATGTAGGCCACCACCAGGGTGACGCTGCGGGACACGCCGGCCAGACTACACGGGCAGACGAGCGCAGATGCGCATCATGAAGTGGAATACATTAAATCTCCCCGGCAATAATTCAGCAGACAAACCTTGAAGCAATTCAAATCTAACCAGCAACTTGTTCCCCTGTGTTTCTGAGAAGACCCTCTGTCTAACCAAATATAACTTTCCCCCAGTGAACATGTGGTCAGCGTCTCTACTACACAAACACAATGTGGTCAGACCCGTAACTGTACTCTGTTTTGGGAAGTGCAAGAATATGCTTTTGCTTATCGCTTAATCTCCTCTGTGCAGCAGCAGCAGCTACACATGGCTGATCTCAGGCTTATTTTGGGCTCTGCTGTCTGCTCGGCGTGGCCCGCGGGCCGCGTTACGGCGCCCGGGGCCGCGGAGTGGATCCTCAGCTCAACCGGCGCCTCCTGCGTCAGCTGCTTGTGAATCAGGTACGGGGGCAGAAAAAAAAAAAAAAAACACAACACATAAGAGAAAAAGGTCTCACCAGTGAACGAGGCAGCCCTCTCCTTTCAGACGCGACTCGTGCATGAACATTATGCTTTGTTTAAAGTGCTGGGTCCTGCGGAGCAGAAACAAACGGGGTCATAATGGGTCACGGCTGCAGGAAACCCGCAGGATGAAAGAAAAGCTCCAATCTAATTGTTTATTCACTCTAGGTGTTTTTGCACCCGCCTCGTCCCACGGTCACGACAGTCGGCGTCATCCTCCCCGTGTCACGCGTGCGCGCGCACGTGCGTACATCTCCACATGTATGAGCCAGCGCGTACGTGTTGAGGGGAGGAAAGGGCGGGGAGGATAAATATAGGCGCAGCACCCGACGCCGCGCTAAAACTGCAGAAGTGCGCTGCGAGACTTCCTTCCTGCTGCCTCCAACGTGAAATCTGGCCAGAGTCGAGTCGCGCATGTGCGTTTTTCGCACGCGCGCCTCGCTCCGCGTTTAGGCCCGTTCGTTTCAGGTGACGTGAATGTGACGGTGCACCGGGCGCTGGATCCAGCTGCGCTACGGCAGGATGGGCTCGCAGTTGGACGCTGGGCCCGTGAACGCATATCATTTACACGTTAGCTTGAAGAAAACGAACACCTCAGACGCCCACACGCTGCAGCCTCGGATGGATGCACTGCCCCCCCCCCCACCCTCTCCTCCAGCCTGTCATTGTTCTGCACGGAGCTGCTGTTGTGCTGCACGTTGCGTGTACTTACAGGTTTTGTGTGGGCAGGTCAGCCGCCGTAATGCAGAGATAGGTCATCTCCTGAGGGACAGAGCCACCCGTCAAGAGTCACCGCCACTGATGCATTTAATAGCTGTTAATAGACACCACCGCACGCCACACGGATGCTTGTATGTGTGTGTGTGTGTGTGTGTGTGTGTGCGTGTGTGTTTCCAGCTGATCTGCCCCCATTTGTGCGTGTCTCATTCTTCAGCTCCACAAATGCTTTTATATTGAAATCACCAAGCTAGGAGAATGTGGTGAACACAGCATGGTCCACGCTGGCTGCGGCATGAACAGCCACCTACTCAGCTCAGCACACTGACACATTGACTGGCACGGCTGTGCAAGAATCACATGGGTAAGAAACTCCCCTGCTTCACGTTTACTCACCGGTGAAGCGGTAAATCGGAAGGAGAGCAACCCGACCAACTGGTTTACTGGCTGCGTCGTTTGTTTATTCGCTTCTCCCTCAAATTTGAGGAGAAATTAAACAGGCGCCAGCGTTTGAGGCTCGGCCGTGATGAGAGAGAGCTTCATACCTGGAGGGTGCAGCCTGGGTTGTCGTGAATGGACAGGATGTGCGTGATGTTGTTCCTCGCCAACTGTTCTCTGTCTCTGGCATCTGCCATGAACAAGCAGCAATCAGCAGCGATAGACGTGTTCGGGACCAAATGTGCACTTGAACGCACCTTTGAAATTCCCCAAGTACAAATCAGGCAGGACCTGTGGACACAGTGGGCATTAGATGTAGACGAACGGCTGAGAAAACTGCTGAGTCATGGCAAAAGCTTGGAAGAATCCCTGGAATATGATTTAAAATGTCAAATCACGGAATGTGTGAAGTGAATTACGCACATTTTCCCACAGATACTCATCCTTTGCAATCACGTGCTTTGACGCGTCTCGACCCGCACTCACAGGGCGAATCCACGAATCCAATAATCACACACTACTTTTTTTTTTCTAGCGGCGTCTCAGAGACCGCAACAAGTGAAAACCCTACCTTGTTGATGCCATTACCCATGATGACAGACGCGCTCGGCACAACGGGAGACGCGAACACGCCGCGACGCGGAGCCTCGCCGTGGGAAACTGCTGACGCAGCAGCTTGACGCCTTCCCGGCTCTCCCCAGAACCCGCTGCACGGGCGCAGAAGCAGCAGCGGCGGCGGCGGAAACGGCGGCACTTTGCAGGCCAAGTGGAAACCGAGCACTTTTGTCCAAGCTCCCGGTGTTGAATTCTGGGAGTTGTAGTTTGGCCAGTATGAGGGCGAAACGCGCCTAGTGGCACGGGCGTAGGTTTGTGTCTAAATGTGATGCCGGAATATTAATACACCAGTTTAAAAACAGCTGACAGTCCACATAGCAGGACAAAAATAGCTGAGCCCCTACGGGTACGTATAAAGAATAGACTACTGTGCACGTGAATAGATTTTTTTGGAGATAAATGTCACGCCCGCTTTTACACCAGCGTATGGAATCGTCTCGGTGACTCAGTTTCCCAGGGAAGTTCCCAGAGGTTTTCCTTTCACTCTCACTCTCACCCCATGTGTGGTGAATGCACCAGGAGGAGTAGATTCCATACGCTGCTGTGGCTGCATATGGAACCTTCAGAGCTTTCTTTGTGACTGACCACATAAATGTATGGAAATGAGCGGCCCAACGCCAGCACGATCTATTGCAATAAACATCTGGAAAAGCGAACGACCCCAAAGAGAAAAAAAAAAAAAAAACGAAACGGCGGCTGCATCTGAGACGTGGCTGAAAATCAAAGGCCTCCGCTGGCTTTACATTCAGCAGCGCCAGTCAAAGCGGGCTCTACCCTGACGAGAAGAGGCCTGCAGATCTGAGACTGTGCAGCACGCGTCGGCCAGCGAAGGCAGCGTCTCCGGGGCCTCACATCTGCAGATAACAGAGGCGCAGTGAGACAAGTGGGGCAGACGCCGAGCGGCAAGGGTCTCTGCAGCGCCTCTGCTACTGAGAAAGAATAGCACCTGGCAGCTCTGTGCTGATAATTGTCATGTTAACTACGTCAACAGGAAGCTCTGTTACCCACTGTCCCGCACTGACACATTTACATCGGCCACACATTTACACCACAGGCTTCCTGGTGATCTGTTGTTCAATGTGGGGCAGCGTGTGACTGCCAGCCTGCAGTGCTGGTTTTTCTGCATGAACCGGCCACAAGACGTGATCTGATCTCACTGGTTTTACGAATATTAACAAACAATATGTATTTCCAAGTTTATAAAAAGGCAGCCATGAACTTTATTGTCCTCATTGAACACATGCATTATAGCGTTTCCAACCAGTCAAGACAGTTTTATCACCCTGCAAATGTTGTGTTTGTGACTTTAGCACAGTCAGCTCTTTGCAATAAATGTGATTAATAGCAAGGTAGGTAAAAAACACACATGTAAACCAGAAACCCAGACAATACTAGACAGGTAAATACGACAGCGCTTTGTTGTGGCTTTAGTGTGCAAAAGGAGGAATTTATAGCGTGGGTGTTCACAGATAGGCTGCCCAAAATGTAGGCCTACATCTCATGGCCCATGTCGTCTGAGGCTTCAGCTCAGGTGGTTTCCCGCTCTAGTTTCACATGAACACTTGTTTTTATCAATGAAGTTGTAGGTTATGTATAACTATGGCCGGGCGCCATCTTTTTGCGCCGCTACCGTATGGTGTCGTTAACCCAGTTTGTTGCAGATGACACATCCCGTTCACGTAGAGAAATAAAGTGTCCGGGGCCAAAACGAATATCCAGCCTCGTTTAGGCTGCAATAATTTGGCGCACCGGTAGATGGCGCTAATAGCCCATCATAATGTTGGTCATGTTGCATTGACTGGTTTCACAATAAAGATTTTCTTTATCTCTTACATCAATTATACATGATTATTATCGAAAAACAAAATTATTGAAAAAGATTTAATGTCGTTTTCGTTATATCTATATTTAGTTACGTAATGTTGTTGTCACTGACTCTAAACGCTGATTTTTTCTGATCTGGTATCGACTTGTAGGACTGACTGAAGTTGTGATGACGCCTGATCGGTTTCGCTATTGAACTGGGTCTGGACGCCGTCAAAATACCGGAACTACAAACAAAGCACTCCGTTTAACCTCACGCCTCCTTCGGTAACAGTTTCCGAGTTGCTGGAAGACTGACAGATACGTGTTTGCGGTGATATTTGGGACAAAGTGCTGAGCTGATCCTATCACGACACGGAAGTTTGTCTGCATTGCTAAAAGTTTGGAACCTGTTGGTGTGAGTCTTGTCCTGAGTCCGTCTCGTTCACTTTGCCTGGTGGAGCCGCGGCTTCTGATTTTTTTTTTTTTTTTTAACATTTGACCGCAGACTCGCGTCGACCACTTTTACGCAGGAATGGCCGCGTTCCACATGCGATCGGAGGATCTGATCAAAAAGGAGCCGCTGGACGGCGGAGGATTCGGGGACGTGTACCTGTGCTACCATGCCACCCTCGGCCAGGTGGTGTTGAAGACCGTCTACACGGGCTCCGTTTGCACGGAGTGAGTGCCCGCTGTGCGCGCACAGCGTGACGGGGTTTCCCCCCCGCCGTTCCCCGAAATCACGCGTCCGCCTGGACGCTGCGAGACCGATCTGTGTTAGTGCAGCCCGTAGATCCTCCACATGTGTGGCTCTGGTGATGTTAAGAGTAACTTTTTAGGCTTACTTTAATGTTATGGAGGCGCATTCCATGACCTCGTCATAATAACTTCCCTCAAACGACACTGTGGAGAAATGCGGATGTGGACCCTGCTCCGTCCGCTCGACAGCGACCAGCTTTTCTCAGCGCACTACATTTGCAGCCTTTACATTTATATTTACTCAGAACAGCTTTATCTTACGTGTATAATTTCACTTTGTCGTTTCCTGCAAGTGATGCATAAACACATTTAGACAACACGGATAAAAATACATGTAATTGCACTGTAGGTATGTGCACAGTATCAGACAAGTGTATCTACATCCTGCCCACAAGCATCAACACCGCTCAATACGCCTCTTGTCTTTATTTTTCTGCTTCCCAGGAATTGCAAAAGGTCCCTGCTGGAAGAGGGGAACATGATGGCGTCCTTGAACCACGAGCGAATCGTCAAGTTGCTGGGTGTGATCATGGAGGACAGGGGCTGTTCTCTGGTGATGGAGCTCATCCCCAGAGGCAACCTGTTGGTCATGCTACAGACAGTGAGCAGGAATAACATTTGTAACCTTGATGGTGTCTGTTATAATCCATAGTTATCAACGCTTCCACATAGTGAAAATCAAATGCACATTTAATACTTTAAATTCTCTCTGCAGGTCAGTGTGCCAATATCGATAAAGGGAAGAATCATATTGGAGATTTTGGAAGGGATGGTGTATCTCACGGAAAAATGCATCCTGCACAAAGACATCAAGCCGGAAAACATTTTAGTCGACAGGGATTTTCACATTAAGGTAGGAAAACTAAAAGTCGGTGATGTGAAATTCTGACTTCTGAATTCTGATTCTCCGCCTTCTCCAGATCGCGGACCTGGGCTTGGCCGCCTACAAGACATGGAGCAAACTGACCAAGGAGGAGTCTCGCAGGAAGAGTCGTATGAGAGCGTCGTCGGGAGGCAGAGGTGCCGGCACACTCAGCTACATGGCCCCGGAGCACCTGGAGAGTGTCAACACCCCGTCCACCGAGAAGTCTGACGTCTACAGCTTCGCCATAGTAGTTTGGGTCATTCTGACAGGGGAGGAGCCATATGCAAGTAAGCGGAAAGCCATGTACACGTTTAATGCATGGATTATGTAAGAAAAACTCAATGTGAGCATCTTCTCTGTCTAGATGCCAGGAGTGAAGACCAGATCAGCCATTGTGTTCGTCAAGGTGACCGACCAATGCCGATTCCAACGGACGCACCTGAAGACATAATTGATCTCATGAAGAGATGCTGGGCTCAGCATCCACAACAGAGGCCAAAGTTTAGAGGTTTGTGTTTGTGTGTGGACTGAATGGCAAACAGAACCTGTAATGATAAAGATGTACTGTATATAGTAAATGTTGTTTCTGAGACATAGTAATATGTAAATGTTTGCGTTGTGAATGTAGTCATACGCCTCATTTCCCTCCGTTTGTTCTGTTTTTGCAGAGAGCCACACATTGTTCCTCTCCTTCTACACTGAAAAGCTTGAGCCAAATGTAGAATCAGATTTGATAAACCTCCAGGTAATATGGATGTTTTTTGCTCTGTCTGTAAAATAAAGACAATTATACAGAATTTAAATATATATTCTTTGTACAGGAATTGTATGAAGGCCCGAGTGAACTTGTTCAGAAGATGAGCTCGTTATCAATGACCCATGAATCTGTTTCAGTAGGTGAGCATTAGTAACGTGTCTCTAAGAATGAAGAACTGTAAAGGATTAAGGTGCTTTATTACTTTATTTTTGCTCTTTACTTTGCAGACGGCCCAGCTCCTCTGGTGAGTTCAAATAGTTCATCTGTGCCAATTGAGGCCAGTATCGACGACCTGCACGACTTCCAGGAGCCTCCAAGGGGTCTTCATGGCGTCCAGGAGCCTCCAAGGGGTCTGCATGGGGTCCAGGAGCTTCCAAGGGGTCTTCGTGGCGTCCAGGAGCCTCCAAGGGGACTGCATGGGGCCCAGGAGCTTCCAAGGGGTCTGCATGGCGTCCAGGAGCTTTCAAAGGGTCTGCATGCTGCCCAGGAGCAGCGGCCTGTAGACACTACCTCCAACTCCATTCAGTCAGATGCCCTATCTCCTGAGCCTTCACCTCTGGATGAGAAGCTGCTCCGAGAGCTTTATTATCACAAATACGGTAGCTATAACTGCAAGTACCAGACTAATCTTGCCCACGGCTTCCAACATAGCAGCTCGAATCCTCACTCCTCTGTCCAATCCTGGAACGACATGGAGCCAGTTCAGGTGACCAGCGAGGCCGAGTGTCCCTACCGCCCTACCGCTGGACTCTACGAGTCCATGAACACCTCCTTTCCCTTCCAGTCCCCCCTGCCAGGCTCTGCCAGCAGCCCATCTCTCTCGCAGTTTAACCAGCAACATCCACACTCCCACCTGGATCGCCAGCAGTCCTATCCGGCTTACCCTGTGACCGATACATCCGCTCCTGAGTTTACTCCTGGACGCCTCTTCAGCTCTATGAACAGCATCTCGCAACAAGATCCAGGCAAGAGACTACGCGTGTCGTTTTTAGCACTTTTGGATGCGTGAAGCTTCGACAGCTCACTCGTTCACCTTTGAGATGTTTGTGAGTTTCTACTCTGTGTTTGCTCTAGGATGTCTCTACATCCAGAACGCCAGCGGGATCCAGATTGGAAGCAACAACACGATGAAAATCAAAAGCTTTGACGGGGCACAAAATATAAAGCATCACCGCTCAGATAAAACTCAGATCAAAGAAAGAATTCAAAAATATGGTAAAGTACAGTTGTTTTTATTTCATGTTATTAACATTGTAACATGTCTATAAACATTTGTCAGTAGGTTTGAAACCCTAATAGTCATTTTTGACTAATCTGTGTGTTTAATTAATTAATTTATTGGCTGTAAAATATAAAAATGTTGATTCAATCCAACTTTAAACTGATCTTTTTTTGGCTTCTGTTTTGTTTAGAGGACTGTCCTGTGACTGGATTGCACCTGGATCTACTAAAAGACAACATAGGGCAAGATTGGAAGCAATACGCACGGGCCCTGGGTCTGACCACAGTGGAGATCGACACAATCGAGTACAATAACTGCAAAGACGGCCTGTCGGAGATAATATTTCAGATGCTGGAGTTGTGGAAAATGAAGGAGGGAAGTGTCGGCTGCACCATCGGGAAGCTTTGCACCCCTTTGGTCACAATAGTGAAGGAGAGTGTCTTAAGGAAAATACTGGACACCTGTGAATCATCCTTCCCGATTGGATGAGCTCTTTCTTCTTCTCTTGACACGTTTACCTTTCTACCCGTGGCGGATACATTTGCATGCGTGAAAGGCAGCCCAGACAACAGAAGAATATCACAGTTACTCATGACACCCCTGGAGCCCACTGCTCAGCTGTTTTCACAAGGATGATTGTTTCCTTTGAAATAATGATTGTTTGATCCCAGTGCACTTTCAAATGATTGCGTGATTTTCATCTTTTTCAGAGTAGGTTAACATAAGCAGGCTCCGGGGGGGTCTCAGTCACGAAACTGCAAAGTCAGTGTTTAATTTTCATTTCCAATCTGTCAGCATCGCAATGATTTTTTTTACTATGAATGTTGTCCAACTTTTCCTGTGTTAGCTGGGATAGTGTGCAGAAACACTGATAGAACACAGTGGTGAGTAAGTCAATTACTTTCCATTTATTATCTGACCTGTTGTACTGTATGTTTTGCTTTTAATGTGATTTCCCTAAACGTCGTCAATATGAATTCTTATGTAATGATCTGTTGTTTGATGTGTTTGGATGTGTTTCCATTGACTTCATTACACAACTGAGCCAGTGTCACACCATCTCCCTGTCCTATACCAAAGTGGATCTACTGGCATTTAGAATAAACTGTATATACTGAATATGTTTCTAAAAACATGGTTGTTTCATTTATTTGATTCTGGTGCAGCATTTCCTCCCAGTCTCTTTACAGTAAATAGTTACTGTATACTGTATATTCCATACAACAACAACGCAACATTGAATATCCATCGTACACGCAGTAAACAATGACGTAAAGGTTTAATGTTCAACACAGTGTGTTCTGATAATCGATCAAGCACCATCAACTGCACCTGCGCTTGGGCTGGGACAGTAAAGGGACTGAACAGCTCAGGAACGGTGAAACCAAACCAGCCGTTCTGAGACTAATGTCACGGCCAAGCCAGCTTGGCGTGCCCTGGCGCCATCTCTAAGCTGATGTGGACGCTGTCTATTTCTGAAGTCCTGTTCGAGTGCAGCATGGACAGCAGAGACCTGCAGCGCTCCCTCCGCGTCTTTGCTGCACGCGCTGGAGGAGCCGGAGCATCTCTGAACGGGTCTCCGTTGGCCTCTGGGTTAGTGATGACACACATTTGAGGGTAGTGTCTGCAGCATTCAAACGCACCCTTGCCCTTCATGCAGCTGCAGTCACGCAGGCCGGGAGGCTGGTTCGCCTGCCTCTGGAGCGCGTGGAGTCGGATCCGGACCTCCGGTTTGGAGCGGCGCTCTTCTCGGCCTTTGGAGCAGCGGCAGCGCGTTCGGCAAGTGAGACAGAGCGCGCCCAGGTCCCTCTGCATCACCCTGCGGAAGTTCGGCCTGAGCAGGAGGTACACGATGGGGTTGTATATGGTGGAGGACTTGGCAAACATGGCGGGTACCGCAAACGCCAGAGGGGGGATGGTCTCGATGTGTCCAAAGGCTGCCCACATGGACACCACGGCGTACGGGCTCCACGCCGCGAAGAAACCCACACAGACAGCAACACTTAGCTAGCAGGACAGAGCACAGGTGAGAAAAGGGGAACCGATATTAAACAAAAGCACTTTTTACGTCACCTGTAGGATCATTTATGAAAATACACCCAATATAAGAATAAGAATAAGAAAACCTTTAATAGTCCCGCATTGGGGAAATTACTTCTCACAACAGCAGTACAGATGAGCGAGAATACAGGTACAGAACAGTTTGTGTTGGCACAGTATTTTAAATAGACAGTATAAGATGCGGTTCAAAGGCATTTATCTTCACAACATTGAAGAATATTAATCAGATTCTACTCTTCCGGCGCCGTCGTTGTCGGGGGCGTTCATGTGGAGATGATTATGACTATTTATCAGCAAAGGCAGCTCCTCATCCATCACAGTGCAACCAGAGCAAACTCCAAACTGCTGCTAATGAGTGTGCTTGCTCATGCGTACCTTTCAGTTTGATTTCCTCTCACCTTAACAATGACGATGTGGACGCCGCTCGCGCGCGTCCGCCTGGACGCGTGCCGCTCCAGAGTCCTGCGGGACCCGCGCAGCGCGAGCAGGACGCCCGCGTGCGACGCCGCGATGACGCAGCACGGCAGGATGTAGCAGAGGACGAACAGCGCCACGGTGTAGGCGCGCGCCGCGGGCCGCTCGTTGGACAGGCGCCAGTCGATGCAGCAGGCCGTGCCGTACGGCTCGGGCCCGTACTCCCCCCAGTGGAGCAGCGGCGAGCAGGCGAACAGTAGGGCGTTCAGCCAAGCACAGGCGACCAGCAGGCGGCCGTGGGGCGACTTAAACCCGTTACCTGCAGCCGCGCAGGTCGGCACGAGTCATTCGGGGGGTGCGAAAACTCATTGAACGGCGATGGCCGACCGTGAAGATGACGTCATGGCCTTCTTACCGTATAGAGGATAACGTACTTTCACGAAGCACACCGTGCTGAGCAGCGTCAGGGTCGTCAGGCTGCAGACGCCGAACAACATGCCGCAGAAGGCGTAGACGGAGCACACGGTCCTCCCATACAGCCACCTGCATACGGGGGAAAGACCGATCTAAAGGATTATAGAAAAGCCTCAACAGGCTCTCAGCCGATCAATAGGATCAACTTAAATCACAGATTCCAACTCAAAACAGAGCCAGAATGTGGGACATTCCTCAAATAAACAAAATAAATGCATGAATGTGAACTCATTCTCAGGTTGAATGGGCAGACTGGACTTGGTCTGGTGATAAAAGACTCTAGAACTGGTTTGACTACATGAAACATGAGCAAACATGAGCCTGACTTGACAGCTTGAAAAAAGTATATATTGGAAACTTTAAACTAGGCCTGACTCACACGGACACAAGAATAAATACATAAAATTCTCCAGCTTGACTAAGTTACATGAGAATCTGTCCATGGGGACAAGAAAGCGGGCAATCTGGAAAAACAGCAGCGATAGAAGAGGTGTATGTGAACTAAATGCTGGGAGGAAGGCACAGGTGAGCGTGGTTGAGTGATGAGTCAGGTGATGAGTCACGGAGGGGGGAAAAAAAAAACAGGAAATGGGTGTGAGAGAGACCAGACCAGCGATCATGACCACGAGCAGGTCAGAAATAGGTGCAGCACCTGTGGTAGAAGCTGGACGTTATGGCCATGGGGTACAGGGACAGGGTCAGGCCCAGGTCACTGACGGCTAGGTTGATGATCAAATACTCCGCCGGCTTCAGGAGATGCCTCTTCTTGTAGGAGACGTAGAGCAGCGTGCTGTTGCCGAACAGCGAACATATCCCTGCAGTGACAGGAGTCAAGACAGCGGTTCGGCCCGAGACTAAAGCTTCTCTGTGAATAGATCGGTGCCTGTTGTTGCCTTTGAACTCTTATCTCACAATGCAGAAGCACTGAATCCAAAGATGCTGCCAGATGTTGAGCCGAGAACATGTTACGAATACATTGGATGCAAGCAATCGGTTTGTATGTTGTTGTGTGGGGTGATTGCACAGATAGCGGCAGCCTTTTTAGATCTGTGATAACTTCAGTGGAATCTCAGGCTTTGTTACACACGTGCAGACAAGATAAGACAGTCAAAATCATGGGACGCAGGGTTTCACAGTGTGCGGTCTGGCTTCGCGCTGTAGCTCATTCGAGCTCCATCCAAATGAGAACAGCATTCATTTTTTCACATCTCCGTTCACTCTTTACTGGTTTGTTTAAGCCTCACTCACCAAAAACGGAGTAGACCACAGCCACCGTTATATCCACGGGCGCAGGTATGTTGGACTGGAATGCGACGTCTTCGTCTAACGTCACCATCTGAAAAGTTTGCCCAGAGGTTGATCAGACGCATCCAGATGTGGATACTTGGTCCTAAAAGATCGCACGTCTGACGTTTCCCTCTCGTTAATTGTCAGCAACGACAAGGTTGAAGCTTGGCTCACGTAAAGCTTACAATCAAACCCCTCAACTATGGGATGCGGACCCAGCATCTTAGTTAAATTTAACACATGACTGACTTAATAGAGGTAAGAATGACGAAACAAGCTATTTCCGTTATCTCCTGTCTCTATTTTCCATTCAGCCAATTAAAATGAAAGTGACTCCAGACAGTAAAACGGGACGCGCTGAGCGGCTGCACACCTCGCCTTCCATCACCTGCGCTCAGTTCACACACCGAGTAACGAATGGAGCAATTTAAACTGTCTTACCTCAGCGACAAAATGTCGAAACTCCCAAATACACACGCGGAAACATCAGATGGTGCGTTTTAGTTTCCCAAACGGCGCGTTCACCTTTTCCCATTCGACAAATGAAGTGTCAGCGATGCTCCCCGGAGAGCGGCGGTGAGAGAGGCAGAGGGAGCATCACTGTGACTGGATGACACTAAACCAGCCGCTCAAACCAACTATTCATAGTAATTATGAATGAGACTACCAAGCCAACGTTTTCCTAAAATATAAATAGAACAATTTATTTTACCACTGATGCTGATGGGACTGTTTACCGCGTGACTCCGGCTTTTGTTTTGTCTAAGAGATGACATCTGTAAACATAAAGTTATTCAAATAAATCCATAAATTATGGGACCGATAAACACCAATGTAGTGGGTCTGAAAGGAAACTAAGGTAACCAAGCGCAGACCTTCAGTAACAAGGCGCGTTCGGCTCCGCTTTGTCCGCGCTGGACCTACATAATGCGATTCTTTTCACGCGCGGTCTTTCAATTTGAGAGGAGTTCATGAAAAATGTCAACAATCAGCACCTCGGCACCTCAACCTTCTGGCCATTGTTTGCTTTCAAATCCTCCCCCGTGGAGGACAAATGCCAGCGCATAAACTGCGTGTGTACGTCTGAAGATATTGCGGGGGTTCTCTCACGTTTATTGTCTTTTGGGGTCATTTACTGCGATTTTTAATCTTTGCAGACTTTGCAATCGCTGCTGGAATTTAAATTGGCATTCTTTTAGTTTTAGAAATGTTTGTGTATCACAAATGATTTTAATATAAGACTATCCAGTGGCCTTGAAATTGTTGCTTGATGCTTTTATTGATTTATTATTGTGTGCTTCACATTGATTCATAAAGAATGTGCTTTTTTCTCCTCTCGATCAACTTACCTGCCACCGCTGCCCCGCGTCTCATGAACTTCATGTCTCCCGTCGACATAAACTAAATTGAAGGATCAGTTTCAGCTCTGGACAAACAGAAAGAGTTTCCCTGCTTGTAATTGCAGCATCATATTCCGCACGGAAGCATGAATTAAATCAATCACAGGTGTTAAAAGACACAGGCGGTGTCACTTGAAAATGATTTTTCGAATTTGTCTCAGGGAACTTCGAAAGGGAAACAACCCCGCTTGTCACAGCTTGAAAGCGAGGCTGAATTATCTTCAAAAGCACTGCACACAGTCGCACGGGCTCGTGCGTCGCCTTCTCTCCTCCCGCGAACTCGCACACGCACAAACCGCCGCGCACGCGGAGAGCGTCGCTTATTGAGCCGCGGCTTGAGATGAAAGCTGCGTTCAAGGTGTAATGTTGTTGTCGGAAAATTAATTGTGATGGCCACAGAGGGCGGAACGGCATTAATATCCGCGATAAGATAAAACAGTTTGCACATCAAAGTGGTCTTGGTGAAAATACGGAACACGCATTAAATACGAATTTTGCCACTCGAGCAAAAGCTGTGCCTGCCTGCAGACAGTAGTGGATAAGGAGAAATGGGCAGAATACTAATCATGGATGTAGTACAACGCAGTTTATTCACATCTAGCAGCTTTATCTAATATACAGTATGTCATTCTAAAACATCTGGAAGAAGGATCATGAGAACCCTGAGAAACACCAAGGCAACAGGCTGTTAAATAAAAATAGAAATAATAATAATAATAATAATAATAATAATAATAATAATAATAATAATAATAATAATAATAATAATAATAATAATAATAATAATAATAATAATAATAATAATAATAATAAAAGTTAAGAACTAATATATCAAGGATTTAGGACAGAACATTCACTCCACATGTTAGGGTTCTGCTACAGGTCCAAACAATAAAAAAATCCTGAGAATGACACAGTGTATGGACAGGGTCTGAACTCTGTTCAGCTCCATTAGCTCCTTTTCATCTCTGAAGTAAAATAAAGCAGAGGCCATAAAATATCAATAGGCAATCTCAGACAGCCAAATATGACACCACCCAGGCTCTGCATCAGCGTGACAGAGTTTGTTTGAGTGCTTCTTCCTGCTTCGTCCTAGTTCTAGTTGTCATTAAGTACACAGGAAACAAAACTGGTCACAGGAAATAATGAAAATGCTCCGAGCCTCACATCCGAGATAGTTGACAGTATATTAAGCCTTTCCTCTCACACTTACATGACACAGGAACAACTGACACCTCTGGCCGCTGGAGGTTCCTCTCCGACCACCATCCTTCTCACTTCCCTGTAACTGGGTTCATGGCAGAAGGTCGGTGGCCCCACGTTGACATGGTTCTGTTTCTCTTCTCAGCTGTCGCCTAGAGGATGATTTGAAAAAAACATCATTATGACATGATAGGTTAAATACTGCACTTCTATTACACCTGCCACCTGCTGGTCGATGCAACTTTCACGATAGCAACAGCTACTGGCAGGAACCTTTAATGCATTAGGTTAGATTCAAATGGGGATTTAATAATGTGTACTGTAAAATGGAGACATATCTTAAATGCAAGGATCAGAATAACACATCGGGGAATGTATGAATGTATCCACTGGATCAACTAAACTATTAGTTTGGTTTAAGGAATCACTCTATAGGAATTCCCAGTAGTCAGGGAGCCTTTGATGAATAAAGCTGGACCCCCAGAACCCACCACCTCCTACCGTCTGCCTCTGGACTTGACTCTTGCCTCACTGTTCTACTGGCAGATACTGCAGGAAGGCACATAGAGTTGCTGACTAACGTAGATGTCTGACATCTCTGCCAATTATTGACTTGTGGATCACGTGTGTCTTATTTTTATTACTCGCATGGGCCTCTGTCATTTTTATTTCATGGACTCGTGGGAGCTCCACTCAGTCCCCGCCGTCACCAGTCCGAGGATGTTTTAGGAGCATGGCAGGAAGACAGTCTACAGCCGTACTTGTTCTTTATGCCGTCGGCCTCGTTTGCGGTCCAGCCCTTTGCTTGGTGAGAAAATTGGTTCACTGTGCTATGATTATGCGAGGTTTTAAAAACTGTAACATATTTTATGTAATTCTTTTATTTAGCCCACTACAAAAATAAAATATTTTGACGCGGAAGGTGGACGGGACCTTGACATTTTTGATATCAATGAGGGTAACGTATGTCTAAAGATGAAATTTTCCTCTTATGGCCACAAAACAGTGTAACCCAATTGTCTCTCCACCACAGAGGCAGGCTTGAACCTTGTAGAAGGCGATATTGTGCTTGATGAGGTATGTTAATATTTACCAGTGTTTTGTGAAGACACCTACTGTATGACTGGTTATTTTCGTCTTATCTTTGTCTTACGACTGTCACAGAGGCAGACTCGTAATTCTCTGATAGGGGATGAGTACAGGTGGCCAAAGACAATCCCATACTACTTGGAGGACGACTTAGGTAAGGCTGTTAGAACAATCATTAGAAATGAAAAAGTAAAATGTAAAATCTCCATTGAATTCACCAGGAATAGGCAACAAAGCCTACATTCAAAAACCGTTTTCGAATCATGCCTAAGACTTAATTGTAAAAAACTTTCCATTTTATACGTGTTTATAAATGTCTTCTCTGCAGAGATCAATGCCAAAGGTGTGATTCTGAAGGCCTTTGAGCAGTACCGCCTCAAGACATGCATTGACTTCAAGCCCTGGAGCGGGGAAGCAAACTACATTTCCGTATTTAAAGGCGACGGGTGAGACGACGGGACGAGCTTTTGCTCTGCAGTCCGTTCACCGCGTCTGTTCTTTGTGGTCACCGTGAACCTTTTATTTGCCCCCAGATGTTTCTCCTCGGTGGGAAACCGGCGCGTTGGGAAGCAGAGGCTGTCGATTGGGCCCAACTGCGACCGCATCGCCACCATCGAGCACGAGTTCCTTCACGCTCTGGGCTTCTGGCACGAGCAGTCCAGGGCAGACCGCGATGACTACGTCAGCATCGTGTGGGACTACATCTCAGCGGGTACAGTACTGATGCTCTCTGAGCTCTGGTCTAGCGTTCACGCGCAGGTTGTCGATCCCGTGGGACGTGTCAAAGGTCAAGATAAGATCATTATCAACACATTAATACACGCCGGCACGACCTTTGCTCATCTTAATCACATTCATGCACGTGCATTTGGTTCTAAATCTGTTCTGGGGACTTTGATGAGTCAGAAAAATGACTGATAACATTTTAAAGTGCACTCGCGCCGCGATCCGCGTCCTACAGGTAAAGAACACAACTTCAACACCTACAACGACACCACCTCCAGCGCTCTGGGCGTCCCCTACGATTACGGTTCCATGATGCACTACAGCAAAACGGCCTTCAGCAACGGCTCCAAGCCCACCATCGTCACCAAGATCCCGGCCTTCAGCGACGTCATCGGGCAGCGCATGGAGTTCAGTGACAGCGACCTGCTCAAGCTGCACCGCCTTTACAACTGCAGTAAGAGCCACCGGGCAGCTCACTGGTGCCGCTAGTACGGTAATTAGGTGGTTCCCAAAGTCAGGCTGCATGTGTGTGTTTGTGACCGGTCTTGCAGCCCAGGCCTCCACCTTCCTGGACTCATGCGACTTTGAAAGCGAGAACATCTGCGGTATGATCCAGGGACCAGAGGCTAAAGTGGACTGGGTGAGGGTCTCCACGGCTGCAGGAGGACCCCACACAGACTACTCCAACATGGGCAGATGCGCCGGTGAGTTATCCTCCTCCGACGTGCACGAAACGAGGACACGATCACTGTCAACGCTCACATGAGTACATGTATATTGTCGTTCCGCATGATGGAATCACCCAGGGTCTCGGCCTTTGTTTGTAGGAAAGACCGCCGTCGTGCTTTCAGGGACAACATTTGCTGCTGAGCTGAAGTGCATGAACATTAACATTTCATTCACCCCAAGGACTGATATTCAAGTTGTGCTACGCGCATCATCCGTCTCACCACCACCTCCACATGTCGACATGTTTAGGCGTTAACAGGTGACATTTCGGTTTTAAGGCTCAGGCTACTTCATGCACTTCAACGCTGGCGCTGCTAGCGCCGGGGACACGGCTCTTCTCCAGAGCCGGCTCCTTTACCCCACGAGAGGCTACCAGTGTCTGGAGTTCTTCTACTACAACAGCGCTGGACCTGCAGACTCCCTGAAGATCTACGTCAGAGAGTATGACAGTGCTAACCCCAACGGAACCCTGCGCCTCATAGAGACCATAGATGGTACAATGACCACCAATAAACCACCATGCTGCTTAATATCACAATAAAAGGTTGCTCACGTTCTGTTTTCACCTGGCGCCCTGTTACAGGATCCCCTCAGGATCTGTGGCAACTGCACCACGTGAGCCTAGACGTCAAAAAGAAGTTCCGAGTGGTCTTTCAAGGTTCCAAGGAGGATGCTGGAGCGGCCGCAGGGGGGCTTTCCCTGGACGACGTCAACCTTTCTGAGACCACCTGTCCAGAGTTCATATGGCGCGTGAAGAATTTCAGCCATGTTTTGGAAACCACGCCGACGAACACGTCTATCTTCAGCCCCCCATTCACCTCAAAGGAGGGCTACACCTTCCAGATGTCGCTGTACCCCAGTGGGACGGGGAGCAGCCCCGGCCAGCTGTCGGCCTTTGCTCACCTGGTGGCTCGTGACGGGGATGCGGGGCAGAAATGGCCGTGTCCATGGAAACAGATAACCATGATGCTGATGGACCAGCACCCACACATTCAGAAGCGCATGTCCAACCAGCGCAGCGTCACCACCGACCCCAACATGAAGATATCGGGGTCAGATTTATATTTCTGGGACGACCCTCGTAAGGTCGGCGAAGCGGTCACAGACACAGACGGGTCCAAATACTTCAGAGGTCCAGGTTACGGCACTTCAGCGTATCTCACCCAGCCCCGAGCCAAGAGCAGGGATTTTATAAAAGGGGGTGACGCCATCTTTCTCCTCACAATGGAAGGTGAATAAAGCTACTGAGTCAGTTCATGGACCCAGTATGTTGTACCCTGTGAACCATGTCTATTCTCTCACACTCAGATGTGTCTCATCTGACCGTGAGCCAGCCTGAGCCGACGACAACGACCGCCCCACCTGTCACCTCTGACCTCTGCCTCGCGGTGCAGTGTCAGAATAATGGCGTCTGTGTGGTGGATGAAGGGAAGGCAGTCTGCAGGTGAGGTTTTCTCACTGTTACTGAGGAAAGTCAACATGAACAGGATTAATTAGACAGTTTGAAGGGTTCGGAGGTGAAGTCAGAGTGTCCTACCTGCAGGTGTGAGGTGGGAGGTGACTGGTGGTACTACGGGGACAGCTGTCAGCACAAAGGATCTCTCCAGGACAAGACTACGCTTGCGCTGGCCTCCTCTCTGTCCGTACTGGCAGCCATGCTGGTGGTCACGGTGGTGAGTGTCATCTGCGTGAAGAAGAAATATAAGAAACGCAGCACGAAGGACAGCGTGGTCATGTCAAACGTTTCGGTCACTGACAGACCATAATGCCCGACACCAGCTATCAATTGGAACTGGATGCAATCTGAACAGCTATACTAAAAATTTTACCCAGTATTCTTTGGAGCTATATACTGTCTAGTATTGAACTTCAGAAGTGTGTACGAGGGTGCCCCCTCTGGTCATTCAACGTAATAATACTAAGAATATTATTGTAAATAAATTAGTTGTAATTAAGTTTGGTATTGTATGAAAATCCTAATATTATTAAAACATGTAAATTTTTTGTTATATATTACAACAAATCCAAGGCAGTATGACTCATATCCACTAACTTAAAGTGTGATTTGTATTATGTGGGTGGAGGGAGATGGACTATGATTACCTGTCTGCTGTAGTTGGTCAAAGGCTTTGTCTGCAGAGCTCAGGCCTGTGAATGCAGAGATTCTGCTGCATCGAGCCCAGTGGCCTCCATAGAACTCGCTACTAGAACAAGCTACTAGAAAGACGAGCATCCATGCGCAGTGTTTAGATCACTCCTTTGGGACTATTTTCTGATATTGCATGAATAATTTCTAACGTCTGTGCTTTTGTTTCTACTGTTATCTTGATTTTCAGATAAATTTTACGATAAATAAAACCAAACCACTAAAAATAAATATGTTGTATCTCAGTGAACTGGATGTGTGTTATATTATTCTATTCTATTACTAGAATAAAAGGGCTATGGCACATAATTAACAATAGTCTGCATATTAACATAAGCAGCTCAAGTGTTTAACAGGGAACTGAGGAACGACAGTTTAACAAGGAGAATTCCAACTATTGGAATTCTGGTAAATTCCTCGCACTTGTTACCTGTTCCGACCTGATCATGGTTGGTTCTTGCTCTACACTCCATCCTGCTTTGTCGTCTTCTTCTCTATATCTACAGTATTAACCTCAGCCTGATAGTAAACCACCCGAACAAGGCTGTTTCAAACGCAAACAAAATGCTGTTGCTCTGGACATTTACATGGCAGCTTCAGACAGGCATCAGTCTGAGAGGAGCAACTTGTGATAACGATCAGATTTCTCTGTCACAGCCAAGGATGTTGGTGGCGTCATGTTCGATCCTGCCTGGCGTTTTCCACACCCTCAGGGCGCCACCAAGTCTGACGCCTTACATCCATGCTCTAAAGGGAACTTTTAGTTTTTCTCTTTTCATGAAAAACAAAGACAAATTGATTTTGGCTGTTTCTCTATCGAATCCCATGATTTCATGCTGGCTGCATGTCAGTTTTCCCACAGTCCTGAATGCTGCAGCTAGAATTTAATCTAATTATGGGATGTGCATTTATTATTAATACATACATTTACACAGCTGCATTAATTTCTGTTGAATTTACGTTTATGAGGATGATTGTTCCTTTTTCTTAAAATTACATTACCTCTATAATCCTTGTGTATTTAGAGAAAGTATGTATTAATTGTCGTTACTGCTAGAAAGCAGGAGCCGCTAATGATCAGAGGAAGGGGCCTATGTCTGTCTCTGCCTCCACCTGCAGGTCAGTACAGGTATAACACTAACTCCCTGTCTTGCGGAAAACAAGGCGAGAACCTTTTCAGCAAAATTGGATTTAAATGCTAATTAAATAATAAATAAGTATAACATAATGATCTCTAAACTTCCTATAATTCTTGAAAATAATACAGAACTGCCTGCGTATATGCTTTTGTTCACTGGGTCAATGGAACTATTAAATCATTTAATCTATCTAACCAAAATATGAGGTTGGTTTTCATCAACACTGAAAGGTTTATCCTAAATTCTTTTAATTAATTAATTAATAAGTTTACAGATTATGACGTTGACGGCGGCTGAAACCTCAGGATTTTAGATATCAACAAAAGTATGTCAGAATATAAAACACACTTTTCATGTCTCTAGATTTTAGATTAGAATCTGTGACTGTTTAAACCACTTGTCTCTTTGCTTGCTCCACCACAGAGGCAGGGTTGAGCCCTGTAGAAAGGGATATTGTACTTAATGCAGTAACTACTTACTGCTACTACTAATACTACTACTATTACTAATAATAATAATAATAATAATAATAAACCTACTACTGCTGCTACCACTAGTACTACAGTACTACTACTTCAACAAAAACATCGTCCCTGCAGCCGTTCAACTCCACCTCGTCTATCTGTCCATCTTGCTGTGTGTGGCGTCTGTGTGAGGATAATTGGTCAGCTGCTTGCAGGTTAGTGCTGCAACTTAGCAAAACTATTTTGAATATTCTTACACCACTCACAAAGCCCCTTTCTTTCTTCCGGCCAGGTGTGCTGTAGGTCATCTGTATGGATAGGGTCTATAAGAAACGCACTGAACAGGCTGTTATTTGCAACCAAGCTTTTCCTTCACAGACAAAACTAATGCTAAACACATGCAACAGGTGATTAAATGATTTGAATTTAGAATAAAAATTATTAAAGCTTTCTGCTGATCATTAAAAACATATCCAGGACAAGACAATATGACTTATATTCACAAATTTAAAATTTATTTTTACCAAAGACAGGAACATTTGTGTCTCTTTTCCGTGTGGATATAATTGTTTGTATTACTGAACTTGACACAGTCATGCCGGTGGTAACAGTTAACTGTAGGAGGGAGGTGGACTAATATCGTCTGTCTGTGTCCATGTATGTATGTACGTATGTGTGTGTGTGCGTGCGTGCATGTGTTTGTGTGTGCATGCATTGATCTGCCTTTTAGTGTTCATTAGATACAGTGATGACTACAGGACATCACAATCAGACCACGTGGAGCACAGCGTGTGTCATACTGCCTGGATGCATGTGGTGTCCGACCTGAAATTGCACAAATCCATTACACGTGCCTGTGTGTGTGTGTGTGTGTGTGTGTGTGTGTGTGTGTGTGTGTGTGTGTGTGTGTGTGTGTGTGTGTGTGTGTGTGTGTGTGTTGTATCTGGGGGTCTACAATGTAAGGTCTAGGGGGGTGTGGCACCTCCACACTAGCAGACCCTCCCCACTACTAAACCTTCACCGACATACAGGTACAGGTTCTTTAAAAGCATCAGTATACAACATTTCTCTTATTTACAATCATTGGACAAAAAAAATCACCATTTCTCTCAGAGAAGATTAGTAAAAGTGACCATAAGTCACCATAAAGAGTATTCAACTCCTAGGAGTTAGTATTTCAATTTCTACAAAATATTTCTATGCCATTTTACAGGCTAAGAGCCATGATTCACTGAAGAAATACAGTATTTAAGTGCCCTATCTACAACTGTTAAGTGTGGTATCACTGCTGTACCATTCAACATAGCTCACTGATAATAAAAAGATTATGTGTCTCTGTTTTTTTAAAAAGTTCTTTCAGCAAATTTACTGCTTTCACATTAAAAGATATGGTAGGTTTTTACAAAACAAACAAACAAACAAACGAAGAAACAAACCATGGAATCGTTATCCATATTAACAAGTGGCGAGCTAATGCTATTGCAAAGAGACTAGTGTTGATTACGTACTCAGCTGGTTGTCTAATGGAAAAATAAAGGTTCCGAAGTCTGAAAGGGCACAACCATGAACACTGGGAGGCGCGTCCACAGGCCTTCCAAAAGGGTGGAGTATCATTAAAGGGCTCGTTTGCTTGTTTACTTCTATGACTTGCCTGGGTAAAATCAGGAGCAGGTCACGGTGAGAGCTAGAGAGCTAGAAGGCTGTGAAGAAGCAGCTGGGTGAAACTTCACGGCCTCTCGTGTCCATAGAAAAAGGGAATCACAGCTGTTTGCTCGATTCACGTTTCCGTGCATGCTGCTGCGGGGAGGGGGCGGGGGGTGATGCGATTGTTGCTCAGAGAGGGGTGTCATAGTAATCCATGGGCTGATCGGGCCCACTTGGCTTCTGCTGTTTCTGCTGATGTTGCTTCATGATTTCCTTCACCTCCTCCTCCAGCTCGGGGGGGATGATGAACTGATCGTCGGGGTCGGGTTGTGCTGGAGCTGTGAAGTAACCTCCGGGCTTCTTAGAGGGAGCGTCGGCAGCCACTTCAATAAGGTTGTGGCTCTTCTCCTGACGCGCCACTGACCCATTAACTCTCCTTTTTCCTGCCAGCCTGCCTCCATCCACCCCTGCTGCTTGGATTCCCTGCCATGGCTCCTCCCTGTCCAGCCCATTTTCTCCATCTCCAAGGCTCATGTCAACCCCTTCCTCCAGAGACTCGGGGGTGCAGGGCGGTGGAGGAGGTGGGGGGAGAGTTAGTAGGCCACGGTCCTGGATGGAGGACGCGGGTGACGGCGTTTGGGCCGAAGCGGCGGATGCGGCTTTAAGGCAGTGGACGTCTGCCTCTACTTCCACACGGCTCCCGTTGGAGAAAACACCAGCGATGGGCTCCTCGTCCTCGCTGTCGAGCCCGTTGTCAGACAGGGCGCTGGAGAAAGTGGCACTGGACAGCTGCCTCTGGAAGGAGACCGCTAAGCAGGCGGGGTGGAGGGCGCAGCAGCTGCGCGTCGAGGGCAGCTCGGAAGCTGGGAACAGGTACTGGCAGGGCTGGTTGGTGGCGTGGGCCTGCTGGTGCTGCAGGGACAGCGAGTGGGCCGGATGGTGCAGGTGGAGGTGCGCGTGGTGGGGCTGCTCGTGCAGCAGCACCAGCGAGCTCTGGGGCGGCTCGTCGGACGAAGCCGTGGAGCCCACCTCGCTGCTCATTTCGCTGGTGCTGATCTCGCTGCTGATTTCGCTGCAGGACGAGGGCGGTATGGGGAGGGAGCCGTCCGGGGGCCGCTCCTTCATGGCGGAAGACGACGGAGGGTACGGCCCCAAGCCGGGGCTGGGGGGCGGCTGGGGGGGCTCCGAGCAGCAGCAGGAGCAGCAGTCCTCGCTCACGCTGAGCTGGACCACGACGGCGCTGAGGCTGTCGGTGCAGCCGTAGCCTTGTGCCAGCGTGCACAGCTTCTTAGCAGCGGCTAGTCCATCGGGCACGTTCCGAACCGCTTCCACCGCCTCGGTGGGCGACACGGCGTCCCACAGGCCCCGGCTACCTAGGATGAAGAACTCATCCTGGGGAGTGAGGGTGACCGTCTGCACGTGGGGACAGGGGATGACTGACGGGTAAAGGAAGGAGTAACCCATGATTCTTGTAGAGTCGGTCACACCATTCACCTTGTTGTCCTGTGGAAAAGAGCGAAAACATCACAACAGTGATCTCGCAGTGCACAACAATGCAACGACCGGCTCCTGAGACCTTCTTATAAATCGCTACCTCAGTGATAATAGCCCTGTGCTGCCGAATCCTGCGGTACTCCTCCTCCAGCCCCACGTTGTGATGCAGAGACAGCGACAGCGGCTTCCCGTCACGGCACAGAATGGCCTGGCACTTGCCCACGTTAGCGGCCGTGAGGGTGAAGCAGCCGCTCGGGTCGGTGGGGTCGTGGCGGATGTGACACAGAGCCGCAGACCCACCCAGTTTCTGACCAGCTGTTCCCAGTTTCCTGCGAGAGCAGGAAAAAACGGAGGAGGGGATTTGACTTGTCAACTTTGCAGGGAAATCCAAACCGTTCTGTAACTGTGTCAATTGGAAAGAGTAAAATGGCCTCTGAGCCAATCGAGCACCTCTGCATGACGAGGAAGGTGTTAGTCATGTAGTCCTCTTCACTCTTGGTCTTGTGCAGCTCTTCAGCCAACACGTCGTTCATGGTGCACTGCAGGAGGTAGGGCACCTCCACGTTCCTGTCCCCGTCGAACACGCCGTACAGGGCTTCGCGGCTCCCACAGAAACGGCTCACGGAGAGCGCCGCCACGCACAGCCTGCAACGAGAGCGGGCGAAACATCACAATGGAGGCTTAGGAGATACAACAGCTCAGCCTCATAACCATGGAAACAACATTATCACGATCTACATGACTGTGCAGACCCACTGTCCGTATTGATGGGCAGCTTAGACAATATCGAGACGCTTTGTATGTAGACGTGGATCGTGCTTTAAATGAGCACCGCTACAATATTTCCTCCATTTGAGTCATCGAGCTTCAACGCTGCTCACTGTCCAGAGGTTTGGATTAGTGAGGCTTCATTTCACTTCACTGGCCAAGTGTGGTGGCGACTCCTCTCCTCGTTGGTTTGTTTACATCATTGACTGAAGTGAACTCACTTGTTCTTCACGCCTGAGGCCTCTGTGTAACCATGACTCCACACAGCGGGCCCACCAGATGCCTCGTTCGATGCAAAGGTTGGAGGCGGGTCGATGCGGAAGCAGCGAATATTACTGCAAAACAACAAAACATGGCAGAGTCAGATGCGCTGCACTGTGTTGAGGCATCAGACGCATGAAGCCCTGGGAGGATTCACGTTGTACAGTATGTGAAAGACACAGCACATATATTATGTACATGGAAAATTCTTAAAACATTGATGAAGCTGACGTTATTACTACTCCTACATACTTGAGCTGCTCCAGGGTCTTATGGTCCAGGCTGAGGCGTGGATTTCCTGTCAGGTCCAGCTCCTGAAGCTTAGGAGGCAGATTCTCTGGTAGGGTGATCTCACTCAGCTCATTACAGCTGAGATCCACGCACTGACAACACAGAACAAGAGGCCAGTCGTACTCACAGCAGCGTATTTATAGCGCCGGTTCACCGGGATGCGCTCTCACTACTCGGCTCACCTTCATCTCCATCAGCTGCATGACCTCCGGGAAGACCTCGATGGCGTTGGAGTGGGCGATGAGCGTGTGCATTCTCCGACAGTTCATGATGGTGGTGGGCACGGTCTTCAGCATGTTTCCACTCAGGTCCACCTCCTCCAGCTCCTCCAACTTGGCCATTTTACTAAAAGGATAAAAGAGAGAAACGTGAAAATCTCTGATTTTCTAGCAATAACAGAATGATTAAGATATGAAATATGATCAGCTTAGCAAATAAATCTTATTGTGCAATGAGACATTTTATCATTCTCCGTTTTATTTTTAAATATTAATATTAATTATTATTAATGAATAATAAATGCTTTATAAAAGTTTTACCTGGCTGGGAAGGTCTGGAGATGGTTATAGGCCATGTGCAGGACTCGAAGGTGTGTGTGGCCCGTCAGCATTGGCACGCACTTGTCTGTCAGCCGGTTATTGGTCAGGTAGAGCTCCTGCAGGATGCTGTGGCTCTCCTCCGACAGGCTGGATGGAGGCAGGTGCTCCAGCTTATTGGCTGAGGCGTTAACGCATCGCAAGCTGAAAGTGAAAATGGAGTACGGACTAATTTTTTTGTCCTTCAGACAGGCACAATAAATTTTTATCCCTCTCTTTAATGACAAACCACTGTATGGATTTCTACTGCTATGAAATCTATTAAAATATTCCTTCTATCCCTGGGATAACTGCTTGTTTTTTATGAGCTTGTCATCTTTGCCCTTGGACGTCCTGTCCTTGATTGCAAAACTCCCTTCCCGTCATTTGTCCTTTGTCTTCAGCCACATGCATTTTTTCCCCTACGTTTAAGTGTATTGTTGATTTCAGGTGCATTATTTGGAAAGATTCAATATAAAACCACTTTCAACAAACAATTATCGCTACCTGTCAGATTTGAGGAACAGGTTGCAGGGAAGCTCCATCAACTGATTGTGCTGTACGTCCAAAACCTCCAGCAGAGGGCGCTCCACTCTTTCCGGCAGCTTGTGCAACTGGTTATATCCTGCACTCAGCTTCCTCAGGCTATTGCTGCATAACAACCTGCGGCACGAGCAACGCACACATGGCTGGGTCAGAACGGCAACAAATGATTGACAGGTGTCAGCTGCTAGGTACGTAGGTAGGTAAGCAAGTCAACATGTGACGCGCCACACAGTGGAATTATGAAATAAAACAATCAAGAAATAAAATAGTGCAGAGGGAGGAAGGGGGTCGAGGATGAGAAGCAGAAAGTATTAGTGGATCCTGCTGCTGAAATTCATCATCCTGACACTTAACTGGGTAAAGAAAATATATCTAGAAACAAAGAGGAGCCCAGATGAAGACAGAGAAGAGAATAAACGCATAGTAAAATAGAGGAAGGCAGACAGAAGCATAGAAAGGAGGTGGAAGTGAGCTGACCTTCTAAAGGCTATATAAAGAGGAAGAGAAAGGAAAAAGACTGTGGAGGTTACAGCCTATCTGCGTGATTTATGAGACCCTATGGGCGATAGATGACTGGCCGACAAAGGGCACCGCTGTACTCCATTCACGGGTTTACGGACGCGTTCGCTGAGAGCGACACTCACCGTGCTGGGAGCTCGCTGATGAGATTGTGGCTCACGTCCAGAACTTCCAGCTTCTTCGCTTCACACAGCCAGTCTGGCAAAGACTCCATATGGTTCCTGGGAGGGGGTTATGATGATGATGATAGATTATAGGGAGCTTGTAACGCGAGACACTTAACATGACATACGAGGTGCTGGGATGACAAGATCTGTACACAAAGGATCATTTTGCAAACGCTTTCCCGTCTAGTGCAGCCTTTGCTGTTTTGTATGCATGCGTGCACGTCGGGGATTTTTTTTTCCTCACCTCGAGATGTCCATGTAACTAAGATTGGAGGGCACCGGACTGACATCGAGTTGTTGTAGCTCTGTGGGGAGAAATCCAAACACATTAACCTACAACAAGGACAGACACGGCCTATTACAGGAGCAGGCAGGTGATGGGAAAAGGAGAGGAGCGTTTGCGAAGGGGCTGATGACAAGTAAGAGAAAGTCGATGCGACTGCAACATTAATAAGAGACGCTGATGCAAAAAGAGCATCAGAGCCGGGCGAAATGCGCGCATGGGAGCGATATCAGCTCAGGAACTAGCGACGTGAGAGGGGAGGTGATCGCCCAACCCACCGTTGCTGGAGGCGTAGATGCCTTTGAGCAAGCACCCCTTGGCCTTGAGGCCGACGATGCGGTTCCTCTCGCAGTGCAGCACCTCCAGCCGCGGGAGAACCGAGGCGTCCAGGTCCGTCAGCCTGTTGTCCCGCACGTCGAGCTGGGTCACGTGCCTCAGCAGGTCGGGCTCGTCCGGCACCATGCTGGAGATCTTATTCAACCTGACAGGGGGAGCGGAGAGGAGGGAAGCGGGTCAGCTCCACTTGGCTCAGGTTGAACTGCGCATGCTGCGGTCTTTTTGGTGAGGCAGGGGACATGCCGTGGGTCACGGCTGATGTATGCAGCCCCCTGAGCTCTGTTTAGCAGCAAGTGACGCTTTAAAGTCAGGGGTGAATTTGTTGCACTATAAAGGACTCATTACCATAATATACGGCTGCATGCTCTATATTGCAAAAAGTGGTCTTTGGCCAAACGGGTACAAATGCTGGAAATCATATTTCCTGACAGAAGCTGTGAAATATTAACTAGAAATAGTGCAAGTCATACCAACTGTGCTTTTTTAAAACATGTAGACACACGATGGAGTCACTACAAGTAAAAGATTTTCTGACTGCATGCTGCCTGACTCTGACTTTCATGTTTCCAACATTAGTGAGTTAATTTGTCACCAAGTACATTTTTGTCAGGACAGTGGCTCTAAAAGTGATGTTTTTTCTGGCGCTATTCTATATGTAATAATCTGATAGTACTGCTTTACCTTAGATCAATGTGTTTGACACGAAGCAGTCGGAAGTTCTGCAGCGTGAGCGTCTCCAGGTTGTTGCCGGCCATGCACAGCTTCTCCATGGAGGCGAGCCGCTCCAGAACCTGGGGCACGTGGTTGAACTGGTTGAAGGAAAGGCCCAAGTAGCTCAGCCTCTGGAGGGAGCCCAGCTCATTGGGCAGCTCATCCAGACTGTTGCCATCCAACAGGAAAGTCTGCAAACTGGGAGCGCAGACAAGAGATTAGGTGACTGACCCTATTTATGAACGCGCTGAGAGGCAGTATGGCATTACAACAAAGCCCCCCTCTTTATTTGCACAGATAACGCAGCTCGGGATCAGTGGCGTCGCGCCAATTAGGACTTTCAGCCCTTCCAAGCGGTGCGCTGGTCCCCCAGCAGATGGCAGTAGCAGCATAAATGCCCTGCCGGCCACTTCAGGAATCTACAGACATACCAGATCATTCCTGCAGATTAGCTCCTCATGCAGGCCCGTTTCAACCCACATACCTTTATGTTTATTTTGAGTGAGGCTTCAGTTTGAAGTGCATGTCCTACACAAGCTGTCTGTGCTGAATGATCCTCTCAACAATCCCCCAACATTATAACAAACAGACATTCGACCAACCCTGGGCACGGATTACCGAGTTTAAGGTCATTATTAAACTCACCATGTAGATATTTTGCATATTGCTGACATGACTTTATAAAATGACTAACAGGACATTTCCACAGACCAGTTGATACTGACTCACTCGAAGCGTAATGTTCTGGCCCGGGGATTCCCACAAGTAGAAAAAAAATGGTACGTAGCCAGCGAATATCTTGTTTCCCTGAAAATGCTCTCTCAAAACTTTCACATTCATTTCATATGTGGTGTAGAGTGTTCAAAAGGCATTAAAGATGTTTAGAATGATAATAGTGAGAGGACTAAAAGGGTATTAAGCTCAAAAACTAGCAGCCAGTAACAGAATCACTGGAAAGCACAACAAACTATCAAATGATTATGTGCTGTTGTTTGCTTGCTTGTTGGGACTAGCAAGGAACACCTCAGCGGTTGACGAGCTGGGTGCTTGTTGCTAGGTAACGCCCACATTTGGCTTTGTAAAGTTTTTAAAGGGGTTCACCTGTGAACTGTGAGTCCTGGGGATCAGCACATCTACAGTAATCAGTAGGATCTTGCATCCGTAACCTTCTGTTGTACTTACTTGCTCATGGCTCCTACAGAGCTTGGGACGGAGGCCAGGTAGTTACAGCTGAGGTTGACCTCTGTCAGGGTGGGAATGTCGCAGACGGCGAGAGGGAACTGACCGAGGTGGTTGTTGGACAGGTTGAGGCTGCGCAAACGGGAAAACCTGCAGCGGGAGAGAGTGAGTGAGAATGTGCAGACAAGCTCAACTTGAACTTTAGGATGCGCGAAGAGCAAAGCCGACATGGAAACCTCGTCTGATTGTTGAGCAAACCAGTCATTTTAACACCAGTGACCTGAGGTGACCTCCAGAGTCGCTCCCTTTTTTTTTTATCCGCCTACCCACACACATACACGGTCTATGCACAGATAAAGCAGCTATGCAAAGCAGGAGGTCATGTTACCACCACAGTGGCTTAAACTGGCAATACTTGATCCTAAATACTAAATAATCTCAATTTTGTGATACTGCCACTATTCAATCCAACTTCAAACCCTCTCCTCCCCTCCACGACTCCTGTGTCCTTCATAACTGGCTGAGCTATCATACATATGTAAATAGAGAGGCCAGAGGTTCAACGATATGCATGGAACGTCAGCAATCCCCTCCGCGTGCGGTGACCCCTGTCTCAGAGAGGGATGCATGCTGGGAAGGCAGTCCCATTCCAGAGAATAGAGCTAGTATCCCAGACGACTGATTATGCATATCTGATGGCGATTCAGCCGCCAGTTTTTGGCCGCGGAGCGAGGCGGGAGAGCAGGAAGGGGAGTGTGGCAGGTTCACACAGTCCAGCACAAAGCGAGAAAACCACTGTTTATGCAGAAACAAAAGCAGACTCACACACAACTGTCCGCACCAAAACACACACACACACACCGACCGACGCGGCTGCAGAGTATTATTGTTGACTTCACCTCAAGTAACTGCCCTACGTGTATCCAGCCAAGCGCATCTATCTGCAGCTACGGATTCATCTCATTCTCATTACTGACCTCTTTTTCACTCATGCTGGGTCAAACGTGGATAAGCCTACTTAGGCCCTAGCAGAGCTAAATGTTATGTTATTTCGCTTGACCAGTGGGGGAGCTGTGCACCTTTTTCCTCCCCCCCAAGAGCTAGTTATTTCCCTCACGACATCTGCATTTTAACACGACTCGGTATCCCAAGGATTAAGAGCATCATAAAACTCTGGCCATATTTTTAATAGTAGCATAACAAACATTGCTGTAAATGTGACCCAAACACACACACACACACACACACACAAATGCCATTGTGCATTAAGACACCACATGCACTGACCCCAAATCCGTCGCCTGCAGCCACCTTTGCTGTTGCACATAAGCAAGTGACTCATGTTCGTTCTCACACACACACGTATGCTCATTTCTGCTAACTCAGACACAGACACAGATGTGTTGAAAAAGTATATATAATCCTGTGCGCACAGGCACTGGTGTCACACACACACACACACACACACACACACACACACACACACACACACACACACACACACACACACACACACACACACACACACACACACACACACACACACGTCTTGGGTGTGGGCTTTATCTGGGACCATGATAAGCATGCAGCAGATGGTGCCCACAGAGAGAGACAGTGAGGGAGGCCGGGCACATTAAAAGCTTCCCTGCAGACGCATCTACCCTCCCGTGCTCCGGGCCTGGTGCAGCACAACCCTGGCCAGCCCTTTCGGTCCCTGTGTGCCAACGGTCCCGGTTCTAGATTGCTCAAGTCGACGGCCTGCAAATTGCAAGCGAGAGCTAAAGCTGTCCAGATCAGCCAGCCGTGACCCGCTGTGTCGAGCGAAGCCTTGCTGTGCGTGTGTCTCGTCTCTCTGCTCCTTGTACAACAGCCCAGTCCATCTCCTGTTGTGGCTAAATTATGATAGGCTCTGCTAAACCCTCTCGAGTCTCATCATGCCCAAACCAGCCCATCCAAACAAGTCTGCGCTGTCTCATCAGCGTGTAAATCCTCCTCTCCATTCTCCACCCAGCCTTTCCCCACCCTTATAGAGCATCAGCTGCGTGTCCACAGCGGCGCCGTACCTCTGCAGCTGCTGCAGCCGCTGGTCTGCAGTCAGGAAGTTGTGTTTGAGGTTGAGATGGGTGAGATCGTGGCTGTAGAAAAGGTTGGGGGGAAGCTGCTCCAGGCTGCAGCAGGACAGATCCACCGAGTTGATCCTCTGAGACACCATCTAGATGAAGACGGCACAGAGAGCAAGATTGGAGAGGTGACAGAGAAAAAGAGACTCTAACAGGATTATGTCTTTTGGAGCACTCACTGAGTTTATGGTGCGTTTAGGTGTGTGTGTGTGTGTGTGTGTGTGTGTAGCCTGCTACTAAGGAGTCAGAAGTCATTCAGTGGCTAATCTTAGGATTAGGGAATCAGAAGCGGTTGAGGGAAAGTCTAGCAGGCGAGTGACCTAACATCACACGTGTAGGTTCACGGAGCTGTTAACCCCCCGCCCTCCCCGATTATTTGTTATTCAAATTCTCAGCAGCACCGAAGCTGCGCTTGAAACGACATGACGGCTCGAGCATCTGCCGCCTCGTAACCGCGCTGCCTGTGAACTCGGGCGCTGTCAGAGCACGGTCCGCTGGAGGCGCCGCAGTCGACGGCGGGGCACGTGCCGCTTCTATCCAGGCTTCTATTCCGAGTGGCCCTCTGGGTGCTGGTGACATGCATGTCCCTGTTAATATTTATAAAAGAGGTTTTCGGGCTATGGCCTACTTGAGTTCAAATGAGAGAAAGAGAAGAGGGACGTGAGTGGTGTTTATGTGTGTGAGTGCACCCAGAGACACTACAGGGAAATATGTGGAGCTTTAAATCCACCCCGCTCACTGTATTTTTCTACGCTGCCTCCATATTTTCATAGTTAGTCACACACGTTCTGATATGCAACACAGCCGACATGCAGCAAAGGAACCACAGCACAAAAGGAGCATCGTCTAATGGTTTTCTCCGACCCTGATGCGCATGAACACAAACAGTACCTTGGCAGCGTGTCTGTGCCAGCGCAGGTGCTCCGTGAAGCTGTCAAAGCTGACGTAGTAGGTCTGACTCTGAGGCCCGGCTGAGCTGAAGGCCAAACAGTGATTGTGCTTCTTCACTTCCTCCACCTGCACGACAACACATGCACACACACACACACACACGGAGAGGGAGATTAGAGATGTCATGAATATAAATGTTAACCCTTATGACCCTGGAGTCAGATGCTAAAATGAAAAGAAACAGTTAAGAGAGAAAGAGTTAAAGCTAAAAGTCGATTTGTAACTTCTTTTAAAGAATATTAGATTGTTTAGAGGTGCAGGGTAGCTACTCAACCAGAATCCCACTCGTGACAATGCCACAAGCTATAATGGACGTATGTGAAATGACTTTGGGGACACGCTCAAGCACCGGGGCTGGGAATGAATGACTGAATGGCTGGGTTTGAATAGAATACCTGCAGGCACATAAAAGGCACAAGCAGGGGCACAGTCTGAATAGATGAGTAAAGGTCACATGTTGTGCCAGAAATGTTTAAAAACCTGGGTGTGGCGTTGAGTGTCCTTTGTGTCAAGCTCACGAGTAGAAAGGTCCTTTCAGATCCATAAAGAAATAAACCCGCAAAGGCTATATTTAAACAATGAAACCGTGGATGCGGGGATTTTCACTTGGTAAAAGCAGGCGTGGAACATTTTAAATTTGACATTGAGCCAAAATGGCAGGAAGCATTAATAATCTTCAAATTAAAGGACAAACCGCTGTTCAAAGGTGAAGCGTCGTCAAGGACAAACTCCACCGCTTGCAGAGGGTTACACGGGTTTATCAGAAGCCGCGGCAGTGAGGATTTACAAGCCTAAGCATAAAAAGACATGACACGAGCGGCGGGAGATCGTTATGTACTTTTCCTCCGATGAGCGGCAGGATGTGCATCTTCCCCGTCTGGCTCTCTTTGACGGAGGACACGATGAGGCAGGTGCCGCACAGGATCACCTGCCGCCTGGTCCAGCGGTTGACCGGCAGCTGGAGCTTCCCTTTGCGCACGTTGTAGGTTCCCGACAGCTGCACGCGCTCCGAGCTCTCGATGCTCTGGGGTTTACCTGGAGGGGAGACACACACGTGTGGTGCAGTTAGCAGCCGCGAATGGGATCGAGACACACACAGGCAAGGAAACGCGGGGATATCGGAGCACCACTTTCAGCACTTTTAATATCAGAAGCACCTCTTACGGGCGCTCTGTCTGCGCCGCCTTTGTTCAGTTGGACCCGTCTGTCTCACTCCCAGCAGCTGCTCTCTTGCTTCACTGCCGGCCTGCCAAACCTGACAGTCAAGCTGCTTATCAGGCGTTCTATCAGCCAGGCTGCCTTATCGTTCTGTCTAAACATCGCCCTGCTGCTTTCTGTCTACCTCCACCTCTGCAAAAGAAAAAAAAAAACCTCCAAGGCCTGGCATGTGCTGCCCCCCCCCACCGGTCCTTTTTTTGCCTGGCTGTTAGTTTCTCCATTCTATCTATAGTTTTCCATCCCCCTCGTTCGAAGATTCATGGATGAGTTTATGAAGTTTTCCCTTCCAAGCGACAGATGGTCTTAGAAAATATCTTCCGGCCTGTGGCCCTGCTGCAGACCAGCCGCATCCGTCTTGTGCTGTCTCTTTCACACATATTTCACTTCGCTCCAAAGACAGAGTGAATCAAGGGGAGGGCGGTTAAAGAAGGGACGGGAGTCAGTAAGGTAAGAAGTGCAAAACCTGCACACCCTCTAATGGCTTTAAATAATTCAGGGCTTTCGCACACCAACTCTGGTGTTCGGCCAGTTTTTTGATTATTGCACAATGCTGAACACACCCAGCAACGTGAGCAGCATTTACACCGGGAGTTGCTCGTCAGAGCTGAGGTCACGGCAATGCACGCTTACTCTGCTCTAATGGCGCGTAAACATCGGAACACGCCGCGCCTCGAGGAGCCGGCGTTTTATGCAAACGGCCGATCGTCATCTTTAACTCAGCCGCGGAACCGTGACCTTTCCCCTGCGCTACAAGCTAATCTCGTGTTTACAGCAGATAATCAATAGCCTAGTTTGCAGAAAGGATATTTGCTTTGACTAAATGCAGAGTGTGTAACGAAGCCCACTGTTGATATGCGCACGGCGTTGGTATGCTTAAACACAGGCTGTGACCACAGGCCTCGGAACAAGTGAACACGCTGCAGAGATGCTGCCTCAGTAGAAGTTATTAATTTAAATAGAAAGGGTTTCATCCTTTAAATGAATATTAATATTAATAGTATTTACCAACCTGCCTCAAAGCGAGACTTTATTGACTACGGGCCCATTATAACAAATGCATCTCACGCTGCGCTCAGAGAGGCGAAGCTCCTGTATGAGGCAGTTTGAGTGTAATAAAAGCACACATTTTCATCACCGCTCCGTTCTCATGCAGCTTTGACTTAGGAAAAACAATTGAGCGCTGGCAGAGATGCTGTAAAGATAATGCATTTATTTCTTTTCCTATATTGCACTTACAGATGAAACCCAGCCCAGTTCTGCTCGTCGCACTGTTTGAGCTGCATAGATAACGTACAGTAAGTGGGCTAAACTGGGATTGGGGTTTCTATTACAAAGAAAGAAGAAAATGGGGAAGATTAGACAGAGCCTCAATGACTATATGATCTATCGCATATATTTGCAATTAAGTGCATGGGCTCCGTATCTAAACATTGTGTTTGTAGACAAGAGCGCGGCGTCATCGGACAAATCCCGTCCAAATCCATGTGATAACAGGCAAACTGAGACCGACCGTGTTTGAACAGATTGGTTTCCCTCTCCCGTCTCTGCTGGCTGGGAGAGGCAACCAGCAGGAGCGTGTTTTCCTGATTGTGCTTAGGACTGGGGTATGTGTTGCATTAGACAAATTATTCACAAGCTTTTAGCCTCAATATGTCACATGGGCATACTCCTACTATTTTTAGGCCACTGGTTGGAACCCACACAAGCATATGCACCAACACATGCACTCTGCTCGTCTCCCTTCTCTTCCACACACACACACACACACACACACACACACACACACACACACACACACACACACACACACACACACACACACACACACACACACACACACACACACACACACACACACACTCGCGTGCACGCACGCACGCACGCACGCACGCACGCACGCACGCACGCACGCACAGTGATTAGCCATCTCCATACACTATGTGCATCTGTCTAACCCCCCCCCACACCGAATGTTCCTGGACCAGAAGCAGATTTTTCACAGGGAGAACAATGCAGACAGCTTGAGTGGGCAGCTTTTGTGCTAAGAGAAGTTTGAAAGCAGCTCCCGTACGGAAGCTGCCACTCGCATCCGCGCACGTGGGACAACTGGAGGGAGGCAGACGTTCACGTCCGGCCATGGGAATCCACAACAGAGGAAGCGGCGTGATGGGCGGGACTCTCGCGTGAGTATCCTGTTTACAGGGGTGGGTGGACCGGAGAAAAGCAGGATCCCTCGGTAATGTTACAGTACAGGAAGTAAATTATAAAGAGGCAGGATCGCTCCAATCCGAGCGCGTGAACCGCAGGCCACCTACACCAGAGCTATTTTAAGCGGCGCTGATGTTAGTCATGCTGGTCAGCCCATAATCCACTGTATGTGTGATGCATTAGATGTGAATTTAAAAATAACAGACAGCCACTGAAAGGTAGGTGTGTTCATGTGCACAAGTCTATTCCTAGAGTCACTGTGTGCGCTGGAACTGCACAGCAGCGTGTGTGTGTGAGTGTAAGTTACTGGAGATGGCTTCCTTCCTCTCCCCAGGCTCAGGAAGAGAATATTTCCCTCCCACAACCAGGCTCCAATACCGTGATGCGTACTCCAACTTCTTAAACACACTCACTGTTCAATACAAATAATGAACAGAATAAACAAGAGGTGTTGAATTATATCAAGTCAGTTAGTTAGTTGGAGCTATTTCTTTGTTTTTTCTTTAATCAGGTGATAATGGTGGCTCCAAGAAACCCTGCTATTCGTTACTGATGGTGATCACTTCTCTGCTGACCCCCTTACATCCATCTCCCACTTAACACATCACCGCTTCTCTCCTCTGGACCTTCTCAGCTATAACAAGGACGCATCCCTAGTTAATCATCCGGCCCTGTTAAATGCAACCTGACATCAGCGCACCTCCACTCCAGGACCGGGCACGCCGTCCCGTAGGGCATCGATGACCCACATAAGTCACAGTGCAGCGCGAGCACCCGCAGCCTCGCGGTTGTGTAGTCTACGAGCGGCGACAGATGTGATGCGCGGTGGCAACGCGCTCCGCAGCCCGTATCGGCTTCCCGTTTTCCCAGCGAGCGGCTGTTATCTCAGCCGAGACCAATTACAGCCGCAACAATGAAGGAATCATCTACACGAGCTTTGCACGAGGTGCTTTAATATCACACCAATCACCAAACAGTCACTGGACTGAACTTATAAAAGAACAAAGTCCGGTTCAGGGCGGTTCAAGGCGTGACACAGATGCAGATGTAAGACGGAGCCGGGCCAGCTGTTACTCTGCGACACAAATAGCTGCAAAACCAGCACACATGCGCACACACGTGTGTGTGTGTGTGTGTGTGTGTGTGTGTGTGTGTGTGTGTGTGTGTGTGTGTGTGTGAGGCCGAGCCTCCCACGTCTCTCCTCCGTGTGCATGTGGCAAAGGTCACTGCACTCACCTGAGTGCTCCACATTCATCCTCGCACTGCACTCGCTCACCTCGGAATGCGTGAAGCCATAATAAGACGCGGCTTCTTTCAATAAGCCGTGTCTTATTATGGATGGAATAAGGAATATTTGAGATGGTCACGCACTCACGTGACGCCATCTCTGTGAGAGTCTGAAGCAGGCGCCTCGGTAGCGTTCCAGAAATGCCGGAGGCGTGGCTTTAAGTCTGTTAGTAAGCGGTTTTCATCGACATCTCCCCATCCGATCAGGTGAATTATGACATTTTATTCAGACACTGAGCCGCAGCTTACTTTTTCCAACAGTGTCACAATTTCGGTTGACATTCTTTTGGTTTTGAGTGAAATAGTCCAAGAACCCATGATTACATTTCCACCAAATCTGGTGCAAGTGTTGTCACAGTGGCCATGGTAACATCGGGAGCACGGCCAGACCAACGTTAAAGCAGCGTTCGGGTTCTGGAATCTGCGACCCGGACCCAACTGGGGCGATTCTGTAATATCGGAATATTTGACAATTCTGAAGTGCAGTCAACTGTAAGACTGAGATAAACTCTGTTGTGTTTAGGAGCCACCAGCAGGTGATTAGCCTGATCAGTGAGCTCAGTCATCCATGTTGCTGGGTGCTTTCATTATCACTTTGATTAATATAATAAAAACAAGATTAAATTGTGCTGCGAACGCACTTGACACCATAAAGCATCGAAGTGCAGCTATTTTACGTTGGAGAGCTTAGGAGCATGTCCAGTCTCTAGAAGAGCGGAGCGACAGCTTCACGCTCCTGACGACGAACGCGGTTGGTTGTAAAGAGCCCAGCGGAGGCGACGCTTCTCCTCTGGTGATGCAGCACTAAGAAGCAGGTCTCTTTGGCCCAAGGGGGGCTTAGGGAAAACTTGCCAGGCCCGGCCCTCCCCCCATCGCTCTCTGGAGAGAGGGTGAAGTGGATAATTCTTAGTTTGATGGATGCCCTGAAATTGTCCTAGCGCATCTCTCTCAAGCACATCATCAGAAAGGATGCAGCCGAACATAAACACAAGCGCATGCCGAGACTGCGAAATTTGCTCTGTAGTCCAGTGCAACTGATCCAAATGAGGTCGGAGCCAGTAACACGTTCCCCATCAAGACATTATTACCCTTTGTGCTTAGGAGGAGATAAACTAAACTGCCTTCTGCTGTGTATGAGGCCGGTGCATTACCATCCTTCACCTGCAGGGGCAGTGTGGTGATGCATGGAAGCATGGAGATGACCTGAAGGAGAATTTGCACTAGTCTGTAAAACTAAGCAAGCTTCTTTTTTCCCCCTTCTTTTACCGTAACTTGGATTTGACCCAGTTGCACGCTCAACTGCTCCTCTGCATTTTTCTAGCATTGCTTAATGCACAGCAGTGGCGACCACTTCACCCCGTTTCGTCTACGCGCATCGGGTCCAATTAACCCGACACAAATCTTTGTTTATGGGCAGCAGCAGAAGAAGATGTAACAACATGCAAATGTGAATTGATAAGTCATATGCGAGACAGCTGGAATGAGGAACTACACAGAGACTGGCTGCACCAGAGGCTCATAAATCACGTTGTGCATCTATGAATTTCGAGATAAATGACTTATGTGACTTTAAGTGAAATATGTAACGTCGTTTTTAATCGCAGCGCCATCCTTCACACCGCTAGCTGCACCCAGAACGTGCTCCATCATGTTGCTCAATCAATATCTGCCGAGAAATAGACCTAGATGCAACAGACAGCGGAGGGAATTGCACTGCACACGCATTGAATCGCAGGTGGTATCATGAGTGTGTGAAAAGAGAAGATTCTCCCCAGTGATTCCCTCTGTCAGTGGAAGTGCTGGACGTTGACGTACTTAAACGTGTGCTCCCCCTCCTCTCTCTCCCTCCTCTCAGCTCTGCTCCTCCTGCCGTTATGTAATGCGCGTGTGTGTTACGAAAGCTTACAGTACATTGGAAAACATGAGCCCGCTGATCAGGCACACACACATGGACAGTCACAAAAGGGCTCTGGGGATTGTTTTCACCTCTACATTTGTATGTGAGCGAATGCAAATGATGTCACCGGGGGGGTGACCAACAACATACTAAATTTATAATTTAGTATGTTGTTGGTTGAGTATATGTAAAACCATACATGAATAGGTAGAAGTAGGAGTAAAAAAGAATATTAGAAATATTTGCAGGCAGGGCATATAAAGGAAGTGAAGGCAGGAATAGAAGCAAAGAATAATATTTATTATATATATGTATAAACAGAAGGAAATGGATTTGGCTGCAGGCATATGCTGTCACCTCAGGCAGGGAAACCCACGAGAGGAAAGTGCTCTAAGGCTAAATGAGCTGATCTCGGTCAAGTTTAAACGTCAGAATGAGCACCACACAGCACGCAAATCATCTAATTTTCATATCACCAAAAAAAGCAAAAAAAAAAAAAAACATACACATACCCGCATACCCACGTTATATGTTGAGTCGTAATGTATTATTAGTGGTGAGATTGTATGTAAATCTCCAGGAAACAATGCTAAATTTAGCCCTGCACTTGCAGAGAGGGGCTGATAAATGTACATGCTACAGAGTGTGTGCTCTTATGTTTAAGTATAGAGCCCCGTGTAGGTGCAAGCACGACCACCAGTGACTTGCACACAGCACATTGTGTGCGAGTGCCTCGTCTTGCGTTGTATTTCTGAGAGGCCGTCCGGTTATTAATACATTCTGACAGCAGCGAACAGGCATCGCGCTGTCAAAGTGGAGGCTGGCGACTTTAAAAGCGGAAATTATAATCAGCCTGCTTGCTATTCATTAACTTATTGTTTCAACTTAAGAATTCATAAAAAAAAAGCCTTTGATGTCCGAGCCGCTCGCATCCCGCCAGCGAAAGGTCAGACGCACCCCCCGTCAGGCCCCCGGCGCGCTGGCGTAACGGTGGTCCGCGTGGATCACGGCGCTGACAGGCGGCGGCTACTCTGCTGGCAAGTAATGAATTACCGCAAGGTCGTGGAGGTGTGTGGGAAGTGAATGAGAGGCTGCTCTTTCACACACAAAATAAAGAAGCAGCACACGTGTGAACTGGGTTCCTGTTGTGTGATAGTAAACTAGCAGGAGGGCCCGGTTATATAATGTATCTCTGTGCTGGTTGCTCACACGCACAAAGGTTAGAGAAAGTTTTTTTAAATATGCATGCGTGTGTGTGTGTGTGTTTGTGTGTGTGTGTGTGTGTGTGTGTGTGTGTGTGTGTGTGTGTGCGCGTCTGCGTGTGCGTGTGTGTGCATATTCCAACGCTTCTGGGGACAATGAAGGTCTTAGCTGAAATGAAATTTCGGAGCTCTTCCTCCATTACACGTTCCCTAAAACTTATAAGTCCAAGCTTCAATATCTCCGGCTGTCATTCACACTCTCTAAGTCTCTTTCTACTTTCTCCTATTCATATTTAAAATCCAGCTCCCGCGGTGAATTTCCCGGCTGGCACACGACCTGACCCTTCCTTCCTCGCACCTTGCTGCACAAAAGCGCCGCTCCCCTCCTCTGAAAAATGTCATTACGGGAGCCATTCTGCTCTCCTGTCGTCGCGCCGCTGCTCTGTGGCTGATAACTCCCGGGAGAAAGACAAGTCGAGAGAGAGAACGCGGACAGAAGGAGCCCAAATAATGTGCTACATTAATACCAGTGTGCTGTTAACCTGGCCGGGTCACGGCTTCCTCTTCAAGGCCCCACCTACGGCCCCTCCGCATGCCAGCGGCCCCTGCAGTGTGTCCTCACGCTCAGGGATACGGGTCACTGCAATCCAGGCACAGGGTGGCACATGAATGAATGATGCAGCGCCCCCCCTTCGGTCGCCGCTCACTAACGCACGGCGACACTCAGCGCGTGCACCATGACTGCATGAATATTCCCATTATTGCCCTTATTATAGTCTATGTGGCAGAAAAAGGGCCAATTCTGAACCTCTGCCTTTGTTTTACATGTGATTCTTTTTTTCAGAGCCCTCTAATGCGCGTACGTAAGAGATTTCTCCAACCGTCACATGCTCCGGGCCACCGGTTGCTCATGGGCAGTGTCACTGTGCCACTTCAGCCTCCGCATTCTGTCACTCAGCAATTGCTAATGGCCTATATACCATCAGCCCGTCTCTGCAGCAGCTCCCCATGCAGCCTTGATAAAGTGAAGCACTTTTCAATGTGTGTGTGTGTGTGGGGGGGGGGTTGTCGGGCTGGACAGACGACCGACAGAGGCATTGTCACCTCAAGCACCAGTACAATAACCCTCCAGAGGTTTAGGCTTAGCCACCTAGCATTCACTAGCATTCAAACAGGAGCAGGCTGACACCTCCCACCGATGCAAACGAGGGCGAGGTGAGGTGAAGGCATGATGTCACGCAAAGGTTTAAGGCCCGTTTTGGCGAAGCGAGCGCGCGCACGCACGGCGACGCGCTTGTGCACGTGCATTTGAGTGCACGTCTGTGATTAATTGGCTTGGCAGGACTCCCGCCTGTTTGTCGCCCTGGGTTTCCCTCCTCGCCGGCACCGCTGCATTAATAATGCCCGGCACTGACAGAAATTCACGTTTTACATTCAGCGCCGGCCGCTCTCCCTCCTTGTCGTCGTTGTGATTCTTTTCTCAAGATCACAGTCATGGTCTGCTCTCCCTTAAACCCAAAGTGCCTCCGTCTCAACACCAGAATCATAAATCCTCCTTTAGCAAATCAGACGGAGGCTATGCAGCAGCACAAATGTCTAAACTCTATCCCTTTATAAGGACAAACAAGTAGTACATCAAGGGCAACGAGCATCAGCAGATGACAATAACAAATGGGTTTCAGCTCAGTCTGAATATCCAGACCACACAGGACGCTAGAGATTATGAGGCCACCAACGCCAGCAACTCCAGGTTTAATTGGAGACTTTGCTGCAGCTTCACAACTTCGGCCTGATGTCCATGAGAGGAAGCAAAGATAAATGTCACAAAAGGACAACGCTGCAATAATAATAATCAAGTGAGATGAGGATCTGAGGCGTCTGTCAATTGTGGCATAAATAATCATCCTGTAAAACTAATATAACTGCAGCCCAAAAAAAAACAAACCCAAATCCAATCCTTCATTTCCGATAGCGACGTTACCTGCATCACCGGCATTTGTTGACATGGTAACGCAGCCTGGAGCGAGTATGTGCCAGGACCGTGTTCACAATAGTATAGGTTTGCTTTTCCCTGCAAACAGATGCGCTTCTAGTCGAAATGAGCAACGCTGAATAGAAAAAAGAGGCCCGTTTATGTAGGAGGCGGCAACGTTTCCATACGTGAAGCACTTGAATAGGAATGAAGTGAGACTGCGGTGCGTGTGATTGGGGGGAGTCGATGCCGTTCTGGGAAAAGACTACTCCAGACTCCTGCCCCAACTCGTTTTGCTCGAAAGTCACAAACGAGGGGAAAGTGCTGCAGGAACACGCGGCAGCGAGAAATAATCAGTTACGGCAACAGCAAAGCGGCTTAATGTCTGCAAATAACACCGAGTAACGACTCCGCAACAATACGGCTGCAGTCCCCCCCCCGACAAAGCCGGCGTCGCGCACATTGTCACGAGCTGCGCGAGGAGACGGCGAGACTGTCAGCGTGCGGTGATCAGAATTATTAGGCGCTAATCCCCGATGAAATGAAAGACACACAAGCAGCCTCTGCGTTTTCCCTGAGGGGGGGGGGGGGGGTCGCTGGCACGCAGATAAACGCACCATTTGTGACTGTTTGCACATAAAGCTTGAACTTCATTAGCTCGACTGCGACTGGCGCTGAACCGCTCGCTGGGTGCAGGTGCCCGAGATGCTCTGGGAAACTTTATATTGTGCCTGTTTTTTGTTTAATTTGATTAATAATGAGGTTTATACAAGAGGAAGTGCAATAATAAAAAGGTAACAGTGGCCGGGGTCATTCCCGGTACGGATATGCTCCTCCATAATGCATTAAATTGCATCTGATGGGCAGAAGCCGTCGTTGGGTAACTGAGAGGGAAGTTGTCCGCGAAGACGAGCGACTACAGAGTGCGCTGTTGTTTAATCCCACACAAGGACAGGCCACAAAGTAATCAGACCCCAGATCTGTGGTTAAAGCTACAACCAGTCGAGTTTCAGAGCAAACAGAAAGAAAAGAAAGAAGAGAGAGAGAGAGAGAGAGAGAGAGAGAGAGAGAGAGAGAGAGAGAGAGAGAGAGAGAGAGAGAGAGAGAGGCTCTCACACAAGAACAGTGAACAGAGTGCAAGAATTAAAGGGCTGTTCAGTCCCGATGATGCGCGGCCAGAGGATGAGGGAATGAATGAGATTTTGATGTTGTGTGCACATTCTCCCGGCACCACGTGCTCACTTTCCCTTTTTCTTCCTCTCCTTCTCTCTCCCTCCCTCGCTCCTTTCCTCTCCTTTTGTTTTGTTTAAAATTTAACAAGGTCTGGAACAGTGGAGGGCCGAAGTGGGCATCCGGGGTGTTTTGGCTCGGCTTCATGTCACATGCCGGGGCCATGTGAACACAGTGGCACCGGGAGAGGGAGTGAGCGGGCGAGCGAGCAAGAGAGAGAGACACAGGGAGGTGGGTGATGGTGCTGTGGTGGTGAGAAAGAGAGAGAGAGAGAGAGAGAGAGAGAGAGAGAGAGAGAGAGAGAGAGAGAGAGAGAGAGGGGAAGGAATAGTGAGGAAACTAAGAACTAAGCAGAGGAAGTCATTTACCAGAGGAACTGAAAAGGATTTTGTATTTTTGTTAAACATTACCACAATTAAAATATGAACTGAAGCTACACAAGTCAGCACAAAACAGTCAGTAAATATAATACAAAAGGAGCCAGGACAGAGTGAGAGAGAAGTGACTGGTGCAGCAGGTGATCCACACACTAACATAATGAACTCGTTTGCTTTCAGTCACCAATGAGGAAGGGTTGTAGTTCAGCAAATTTTGAGAGCGGCACGAACTTTAAACTAGGTCACTTCATATCAACAGCGCGGCTCTTTTCTCTTCGATCAGAGTCTGTGGAAACAAGCCGGGCTCCACCCAAACGCGCCTTATCTAGCCGTGTCCAGATGACACAAACACAGATTCTTGATGCGGCTCTGGATTCCAGTCACACAATACCCTTTGCAAAAACGCTCCATCTCTCAAGCGCGCGTCTGTGCGGCAGGAATGCGTCTCTGTGAAAACAGGCATTCCACGGCAAGCGCCTAACTGATCCCATCCACTTGCAATTGCTCAATGTGTTTTAAAGAATATCAAATTGAAACGCGGAGTTTTAAGCGCATTGTGTTGTGGCCCCTCCGGAGAGCGGAGCTTTGTAAAACAAATCAGTGCAAGCGCCACTGGAGCGGTGGTATTTAAAAACCTCCCATCCAGGAATTGACACAGTTCTGTCCCGTGTACCAGCGAGCAAGCAGGCCGTGTGTTCCCTAATCAGTATTTCTGGGCCTCTTTAATGCTGAGAGTTGCAGATGTTGTCTGGTATTAGGCCGCGCTGCCGCTGATCAAAGCTTTGGAGAGTGAGCCCCTGCTGGCCTGCCTCTAATCCCCCCCTCCCCGCCACCGCCGCCACCATGCTTATGAATGTGGCCGGTGGGTGCAGGGGCGGGTGCTGGGCTCCGGGGGCAGCCGGTCTACTTCGTGACACCTCTTGAAGGGGTGTGTGTGGGGGGGGCGGAGGGCGGGGGGCTCGTCTGCCTCGCCTTGCCCTTGCTCACGTCCACTCCGGCGCTGCGAGGTTTTTCTGAAGAGCTTTTCGGCAAGGGCAGTTTGACAGACAGCTGAGAGGCCGGGCTCTTCCCATTGGGCAGAGGAGGCTGCTGCTGTTGCTGCTGCTGCTGCTACACCCCCACCCCCTCCGCCCCCTTTCCCCGACTCCAGATCTCAGAATGTGCCAGCAGGCGGGCAGGAGCGACATGGCAGCATGACATTGTTCAGCCCCGATTTAGCCGCGCACCAACAAAGCAATGAGAATTTCCAACGCGCATCCCTCTGGTTTCTTCTTTGTTTATTTCCACAGGGCGCACAAATCAGAGGCAACACACGACCAGCGGTTTGGAAGTGTGAGCAACACCTGACCTCCGTTATTCTGTTTGTGCACCCTCTATTAGTACGCTTGGAGACAATTATGAGGGTGAGCAGTCATTCTTGAAAGCCAGGGAGAGATAAAAAGATATGGGACGCTAAATGGAAGCTGTCAGATGGTGTGAAGGAGGAGGAGATGCGAGGAACGATAGCGAGAGGAGAGGGAGGGGATGGGGGATTGATCATGAGCGAAACGGAGAGAGGGCGGAGGATTCGGCGCGAGAGAGGAGAACGATAGAGGGTGGGAGGGACGTCAGCCAAGACGGCGATCTATATTCGACAGAAAGCAGTTCCCCCGGCTTCAACGTCTACACGCTGACACCATCCTCGCGGCGTCTGCCTCGGCGAGCGCACGTGCGGCTCTTCAGACGGCTCGGCGCCGCGGGTTAGGGTTTCGCTGCGAGCCGCTTCCCCACGTGCGACTCACACGTGAACGCCGAACGGAGTGCATACGAAAATACAAAGATCCATTCTCTGATTCCTCCCGCTCATCATGGGTGCAGGCATGCGCCCGGGGACGGCCGGGGCCTTAGCGCACACGACACATGTGCATTGGATTTGAGCTCCGGAACGTGTGAAATCTGATTACACAATTACATAATGACTCAGCAACGGGGCCTTTTAGAAAGTCCATTAGCTGTCAGGCGAGGACGTGGATGTGAGAAAGGATGAGGCTGCCGAGTGCCTCACTTCTGTCGACATCTCCCAGGAGTGTTTGCTTGCGTGGAGATAATGTAGTCTTAGTAAAAGAAGCCATGTTTTATAGATTTATCCAACCTCAAAGCCTCACTGACCGGCAAAACATCATTTACATAGCAAAACCCCTCCAAACGAGACCAGTGGCCGTTCATAAAAACGGAAGCACGGGAGATTTCGGGCAGGCTGTTCTCCTTCTGCCTCGGAAAATGTTTTCGTAGTGTGGGAGCAAGCTGGCTCAACGGCCGCGCGAAGACAGCGACGTGGCACGGGCGAGTGCCGCTCTAATAGCGGCCGCGGCAGAGCCTGCCGGAGAAATCTAGGAGCTTCATTAAGCCTTTAAACCCCGCCGAGTCCTTTAAGTTATCGCGTCACCAGCCGCTGCCTCCTCAGAGAAAGAAAGCTGGAGGTAAGAGCAAGATTCTGTCTCGAACTCGGGGATCCGCAAAGCTTTTAGTGTAATTGGCCTATCAGTGTCTTAAAATGTGAACATCTCGTGTCTATACGGGATGAAAGACGTATGAGTAAGAGTCGAGCTGCCTTTATTACTTATACATGCTTTATATACGGCCTCTAATATTGATTAAATCCATTCTGAAAACCAAGAGACGGGATTAAAATGGATCAGTTTTGTAGTTGTTGAAATTGAGTGAGGTGACAGCTACGATCAAGAATCTTGAGTCTGAAAAGTGCAGTATGATCCCAAAGCAATAAAAATAAGAGTTGCTGTTTGAATTTTATAAACCAGCAGCTCAATAGCAGCGCGGTAATAAGCATGGAAACAAAATTTGCTGTGTGAATCACTGCAAAGAAACCTTATATTAAAAACATCTAGGAACAATATCAGCAGGATATTTAGAGAAACTGAAACAATTCCCATTACTAATCCCATTCACGCGACGAAATTAGAAACCGCTCCCGTCTTTGCTAGAAATGTGCGCCGATATGAAAAATTTCCTAAGCAGCTACAAATTATGTTTATGCCGCACCAAAACAGAGCCATTATCTGTTACATACTGCGCGTCTGCTTTTATTAGACGTGCATGAGTGGTTCTTTCTGCCAAGTTCACCTTGATGCCACAGACTGAAAACAACACGGGAATTACCTGAAAATTGGGTGCAGCGCGCTGAAACCGTTATCGACCGTGACTTGGTTTCACAGACGCTTGCGCTATACAGTAAACCCGCGCGGGAGCTGAGAAGGAATTAATACGTTTATGGTTTGGAGGGCCAGGATACGCCACTGGTCATTACCTGCGCTCATAAAACAGGTCAAATCCCAACAACCAGATTTACAAGGAACTGGTTTACAAAAAAGAAAAAGCTAACAGTCCGACGTTAACAGGCTGAGCAAGGAGCTCCTCCAAACAGGCAGTGGGTATGCCGGATGAGAGTGTGGACCCGAGTAGGCTAATGAATCTAAATAATTTAGTGCGCTGCTTTGGTTTAGTTAAGAACTCTGGGTCCTCAGAAACCCTGTGCCAGAGCCTGTTAGGGTTCAGTATGCCACTGCCTTTCCCTGCTTGTGGGTAGGAACTCCGAGGCTTCTTTTTATACACCACACACGCCTCAAGAACCTTCTGTACTTTTATTTAGCTCTTCTTATCACCAGATTGTGTGTGTGTGTGTGTGTGTGTTGTTTATTTCGGCCCGTTATAACCTGCGCCGTTTTACCTTTTCTCGCTCGTACTCAAACTCTAATAAAGCTGGTTAAGCATTACAAGAGGCTCCTGTGTGGGCAGCCCTGAAAGGATCACTCGTCGGCCTGCCAAAGAGGACAGCGGCCCTTTGATCCGGCCGGCCTTCTGTACATGCGTACGCGTGTGTGTTTGCGTGTCTAGCAGGGAAAGTGGCTTCTCCCGTGTCGCCGCCGAGGAGTCTGCGCGACCAAAGCGTGACCCGACCCCCCTTCAAAGTCAAACTGGCCCCTGCGCTGTCCAAAAGGCATCCGGCAAGATTCGCCATGGCAACTCCTCGAGTCCGAGCACCTCGTGGGTTGCTCTTATTAAACACACAGACTGTCCACGTGTTTAATATCTAGGCTACTATTACCATTGCACAGAGCTTGTTAACGTATGCGAGTGCAGATACTGGACTTCCTGTATTTCGGGCCGCTCTGCATGCACAGGCATGCAAACAAAAGGCCCTCACTGTGACTGAGGTCTACAGTTGTGGCAGCTGCGCCTGAGAGTCAGCCAGCAAGTCAGCTGAGGCTGGCCCCATCTTCACTGTCTTGGCCAGACCGCCCTTCAGAGTCAGCTCAGCGTGTGTCGGCCCGGTATCTCACTCGCAACCCCCCCCCCCCTCGCCCCGAAGCTCATCCTCAGCTGACGTGCCTGACATTCTGGAGGAGCCGGCGTACATTCCTAACGCGCCTCCGTCGTGTTAGGAAATTGGGGGGAGAAGAATGCCTGACATCGGCTGTGCTCTGTCTTTGCACCCCGGCTTGTGCGTACGTTTATAAAGGCTCCCTTCAGTGTCCTTTTCTGTGTGACTGAATAAAAACCAGGGCTTTCGTGGAGGCCACGGCCTGAGCGGTATTATTGGCTGTGGAAAGCTGGGCAGAGCGCGAGCTCAGGTGACTTCAGTCAAGCTGCCTCACGTGTGATGTGGGAGGCGTTAACCTCAGAAGTGCATCAGGACTTCTCTTCCCCACCGTTAGCGGCTGCTGCTGCCACTTTCCGTTAGTTGACGGCACAGACTCGCGCTTCGCCTAATGCCCATCCATCCACAGGCGTGCTCGCCATATGATGCTATGGAAATGAGATTATTCTGGCAAGAACCTCGAGCAACTTGCTATTTCCAGAGCGCAGTAGGTCATTAAAGCACACGCGACTGCGAATGCGAGCGCGTGGCCATTTTCTGCTTGGTATCGAGCGACCTCTCGTTCAACGGCCTCTCGGGACAGGAAGCTACTGAACGATAGGAGCCTCGTTCACTCCTCAACTGTCATCACCAGACGCTAAGTTTCCCGCCAACCCCTCCTGCCGCAT